>NC_135719.1:129354089-129676289 GCF_964656455.1 Halichoerus grypus | reverse complement strand
TGTATCTCTGTGTCTCAAATGAATAAATAAAATCTTAAAAAAAAAAAAAAGTAGCAACTAAATAACCTTCCTTGCCTGGTGCCTCAGATATAAGTAAAAATGACAAAGGACCTATTCAAACTCTTCCACCCTCTATGCTTAAGTCCCTATTGACTATAATGACTCTCTATTATTTAGATAAGTAAAATCTAAAGGGCTTGTGAAAGGAATAAGGTAAAGTTGATATGGCATTTTATTTGATTTCATTTTACTTGATACGGTATTTTAAAAATAAGTTATTATTCTAACTGAGTAATGACCCTCAGCATTTTTTTCTTTTTCTGATGGAAAATTTACTCTATTTTCCTGCTTGATTATTATTAGAATGTGATGGGGCTTGACTAAATCATCGTCCTTAAATTTTCAACTTGGGATCAGGTTTTAATGAGATATTCTTGATACTTCAATAATTAAGCTCCATCACATTGGTCTGAACTACCTGCCCAATATATAATTTTGCTTCACAGTAATTACAGGAATTCATTCAATCATTCAATAAATATTTATAGAATACCTACTGTGTATGTTTGAGACACTGTCAGAGACTTGGGGTACCACAATAATTAAGACAGACATGTTCCCTGCTGTATTATTTTGCTAGAGCTGCTGTAGAAAAGTATCACAACTGGGTGGCTTAAACAGCAGAAATTGAGCATCTCATAGTTTTGGAGGCTAGAAGTCTAAAATGAAGGTGTTGATGCATTAAATCCTTCTAAGGGCTGTGAGGGAAGGATCTGTTCCGGGCTTCTTTTCTTGGCTTGTATATGGACATCTTCTCCCCATGTTTCTTCAGTCACCTTCCCTGTACATGTGTCTGTGTTTGTGTCCAAGTTCCTCTTTTTATAAGGTCACCAGTCATATTGGATTAGAGACCCACCCTACTCTAGTATGACCTCATCTTAACTAATCACATATGCAATGACTCTATTTCCAAATAAGGTCACATTCCGAGGTACTGGGAATTAGAACTTCAACATATAAATTTTAGAGGAATACAATTCAATCTGAACACCTAACCTGTGGACCTTCACTCTAATGGAAGCAGGTAACATTTAAACAACAAATTACAATAAAATGTAATAGATGTTACATCAGAGCATGGATCAGGTAGTGGGTAAGCACATAACCATGGAAAGGAGCCCAGATTTTATCCAAGGGCAATGGAAATCCATTTTAAGGGTTTTTAAATAGAGTTTTGACATAATGAAATTTGCCTTTTGGAAAGATCACTCTGGCTTCGCTATGGAAAATGTTACCATAGGGGAGACCAGACAAAAGTTGGAGTTAGTCTAGTTTAGCATAAAAGCAATGAGAATGGAGGAAATGGATGGGTTCAAGAAATATTTAGATCAGACTCAGTAAAACTTAGTATTTCATTAGAAAATTAGAACTGAAGGAAAGAGGGGGTTAAAGGTGACTTCCATGTTTCTGGCTTGAAAATAGCAAATGTCATTTCCTGTAAAGGGAAATACAGAGAAAGAAGAGGAGAAGCTCGTGTGTTCATTGATGTCCATGTTAGTATTTAAATACTCTAGAAAATCCAAATGGGCCTGTTATTGGGCACAGTAGTCAGTTCTTTGGATCTCGATCTCAGGCAAGAAAGATGGACTTGAGATACAGATGAGGGCAATTTCAGAGTGTGGGTCAGAGTTTTGGCAGCAAATAGATGGCATATTGGAAAGAGGTCACAAGAAAAGACCTTAATGAATAAACTATTTACAAAGCTGTTGACTAGGTTCAGGAACATAGCAAGAGTGAGGAAATCCTCTGGAATGAGCAACAACTGAAAGCAGCTACCACCTCTCGGCTTGAGGGGAGAGGGAAAGGAGAAGCTTGGAATCTCCAAGACCTATACCTATAGAAGAAATCTGCCTAACAGGAATGGTCTCTGATAAAGAAATGCAACCACTGCTAACCCAGAGCCTGGCAGGAAAGGAGCCAGAAAAATATTGGTATCTTGACTCTCTCCTCCTGTTATCTAATTTCCTGCTGGTTATCTTCCTCGACAAAAGCAAGCCACCAGCCAAAGAACCGATGACGCAGTTCATAAGAGATCAGCTTCCTGCTGCACAGAACGGAGTAGAGAGGGGTGGACAACAGACCTGAAGAGCAAAGGATATCAGCACAAGCAGCACAGGGATGATTAGGACCTGGAATTTTGATAGAGATTTAGATCACCCAGGAAGAGATGTAGACAGAAAGAAGGCCTAAGATAAAGGTTTGCTAAACATCAAAATTTGAGTGTCTAGAAAAAGTAAAGACATAAAAAAAAAAAAAAAAGATTTAAAGAGAGTGATTAGAAAAGCAGAGAGGTGGACATTTCATGCAGGAAAAATTCTTCCCAGAAGGAGAGAGCAGCCAACAATAATAAGTGCTGTGGTGAAGCAAAACAAAGATAGAAAGGGTATGTGAAGTTTCGCTTATATGGTGGCCGTTTGGGAACTCAGTGGGTAGCTTCTTTGAAATGGTAAGGCTGGTAGCCACATTGTGTCCACATAAAGAACAAGAAGCATGTGAGGAAATGAAGAAAACAAATATAGCTAATTTATTCCTGCAGGGGAGTAGGAAATATGAAAGCATATTTTTCCCATCTTTTTTTTTTTTTAAAGGATTGGAGACACAAGCATGTGTTGCAAATCCCATCAATTTAGCTGATGTGGTCTTGGTCTTTTTCTGTGGAGACTGGCCAAGCCAGCTTTAGGAAGATGATTTTGCCATTGTTCCTTAGGTAGCTGTGGACCCTCCAGGGCTGGACTGCTTTGAACAAAATGAAGAGTCAGAAGGCTTGACGGATGGCCACCATTTAAAAGGCTGACATCTGGTTCTCTTTACTGCTCTGGGAATGGACTTTGTGTGTGGCTTTCCAGGGAGGGTCCACTGGACTACTAGGTCTGTTTGTTTAATTCAATTGAGATGATCACAGTATTCACTGATGCCAATTTGATAATAAGAAGACTTTCCAGCACTCCCTTTGCTTCCTCTCACCAAGGCATTTGATTATCCCACCTATCTGGGGATTTAAACATGAATCTCTAAAGTGCTAGACTTCCTCAGAAGACCAGATGTTGGAAGAGAAAACCACTGGGCTGTTCTACTTTATCACATTTTTGTGTTATTGTGACATATGGTGTGAAGCAAATATTAGTGCGTGGAAATATAAAACATCAGGATGCATCTGAGTTATCTCTCCCTAGTTACATTTGATCTGTGAATGCCGGAAACACTCCATTTCATAGCCATATTTATCTTTCAGAGTAAATCATGCATTTGGGTGGCATAAAATGAGATGTTTTAGAATGCATGCGATTACCAACTATTGCATACTTCTCCAAAGAAAGATTTGAACTATACGGTCAGTAAAAAGGGTTGCTGCTTTAGAGTGTGGCAAAGAGAAGCTGAGGTGAAGGATACATTATAATAGATTCATATTAAGCAAATGTTATTTTCCTTTTCCTCTTCAGTCCCAGAAATCAATTCCTTTAAGAGTTGCCTTGTGGAGTATTTTTGTTGGTTTGCTTTGTTAATTTTGTTTCATTTTTATTTTACAGTCATTCTTGACATTTAAAATCCGTAAATCAGACTTTTACAGATCAACTAATAGTTTTCAATAGATTTCCATTGTATTTTCAGAGGTGTGTTGTTTGTATAGAAATGCACTTGACTCTAAGGCATGTTAAAAATTACATTTAAAATAATTTGCCAATGGGAGAGAGTATTAAGATAAAAAAAATCAAGAGTCCGTATTAGAGAAGCTGTGAGCACATGCTAAATCTAGTGTTAGAGGTATGGGAAATTTCAGGAGCAAATTTAAGGTCAGCTTAGTTTTAGGAGGTTAAATGGACAAGGTCAAGAATCCTGAGGGTCCAAATTAGGAATCAGCACAAGTGTTGAGGTTACAGCAGTGAGGTTGTCTTAAGGAGGAAATCTCAAACTGTCTATCCTTGTTTTGCTATCTTAGTGCTCCTTCCCTTACCCTCTGACTTGCACTATAAAAACATCCAGTGGAGGCTGCCCTGAAAATGAAAGTCAAATGAACACATCCTAAGCTCCTTATTGCTTGTCAATATAAGGAATAGACTAGGGAATACTTACAGTGTAATTTTTAGAAACTACTTTAAAAATTGTTGCCTTAAGAACCTTAAGTGGCTATCTTCCACTCAGAGGAACTTTCTAATTTTATACATTTGTATATTCTGTCCTGACACCTCCTCACCTCCTCCCCCCATCTCTATCCCCCAATAATTTCAACCTAAGATATGTCATTATGATTTATTTTAATAGTCGTGGTTATATAAGTTCCATCTGGAAATCACCTCTTTGCTTTCTAAGATATTAACTTATCTTTTATTCAAACTCTTTGATGCTAATGTTTTTTGTTTGTTTGTTTGTTTGTTTTTAATACAGTGACCTCACATTTGCAATGAAGTATTGGGTAAGATAAGAGACTTGGCTTTCTTAGAGGCAAAAAACAAAACAAAACAAAACAAAATGAAACAAAACAGAAAACCTTTTTTTTTTTCTTTTTCTTTTCTCTCTCTCTCTCTCTTTTTTTTTTGTAAGATCCAAATTACTCCTGCTCACCAATTAGGGAAAACCATATGCAGTCATTCCTCTTGCTTTTCTCTCTCCCTCCCAACCTTCTGTCCTCATGATAGTCACTACACATATTTACATATTGTTTCAAGATTTATGTCTTCTGCAATGAATCTGCCTCTACTCCTCCTGGAAGACTTATGCTCTTCTTCCTATGTGTTCCCATAGCATGTTTTTATTAAAACATTAAAGCACATTACATGTTGTATTGTAATTTTATTTCTATGCTCCCAAACCACAATGTTCTTTAACTCAAAGCTCTATCTTATTCTTGTCCATATCCCTAAAATTTGGTATAGTACATAGCATTTAACAACAACCACAATGCTAACAAGGAGATACAGAAACAGAAAAAAAAAAATAAAGCAATGATGATAATACCAAGTAAAAGATAATATTTTTGAGGGTTTATTATGATCCAAAGTTTGTCTTGGTTAATTTACATGTTAAAAATGTTAGGCGTAGGTGTGATTGCAAGAAACAGAAAACCTCAAAATAACAATGAATTAAAAATGAAAGTCTACTTTTTGTTCACATTCAAGAGGTTCAGAGGCAGTAGGTCTGGACGTAATATGTCACTCTGTGGTAGCAAAAATCCAGGCTCTTTGTATCTTGTGATCCTCCATTGTCAACCTCTATTCTGAAGGTCATCTCATGCTTCAAGATGGGTGTTAGAGCTTCTGGAGACCCATCACACCTAAATTGCTGTCAGCAAAGAAAGAGAAGGGGGGCAAACTCCTCTTCTCCACTCACTTCTTTTAAGATCTCTTCTCAGAAGTTTCAGGTGGAACTTTGCTTATGTCATATTGGCTGGAATTAGTCACATGATCAATCTTGACTGAAAGGCATGGTGGAAAATGGAGTCTTTTTTTGTGGAAATAATGTGAAACATTTATTTTCTATATCAGACAAGAACACAGCTAAGTAATCCAATTCCACTGCAGCATTATAAAAATCATCCCTTCACCACAGTGTAAGATTTAAATGCATCTGCACAAGGGTACATGCTATATAAAAGTAGTAGTAAGATTGCTGCTGCCCCACCAAGTACTTCTAGTACCTATCCAGGTCCTACTGCAATACTGGTAGTCCCAATGGTTTTATTGAAATAAATCATGTTTAAAAAAATAAAGCATGGGGCGCCTGGGTGGCTCAGTCGGTTAAGCGACTGTCTTTGGCTCAGGTCATAATCCCTGGGTCCTGGGATTGAGCCCCACATTGGGCTCCCTGCTCACCAGGAAGCCTGCTTCTCCCTCTCCCACTCCTCCTGTTTGTGTTCCCTCTCTCACTGTGTCTCTCTCTGTCAAATAAATAAATAAAATCTTAAAAAAATAAATAAATAAAGCATTTTAAAAGACAAGTCAAAATGCCTCAGAAACCATATATTCAACTCAAACTTTGTGTATTTAAATGTTATATTTGCCTCCCACTAATAAACCTTTATTTCCCTCTAAGCAATAAATCTTCCATACTGACGTATCTTCCTTGCCCAATTAATCCAAAGGAAAAAAACTGAAATGATTAGTAAAAATAAATAAATAAAATAAAAATTGTAGGAATTAACATACACTTTTAAATTGTTTTTAAATATTTTGAAGGTTTAAAAGTGTTTAAAGTTTGTAATTCATAGTAAGAGAACATTATCTGAATGATTACCCTAATGGTAAACCACTATAAAGTGTTTCAGTTGCATGTGGGGCAGAGGATAGGGATTATCTTCACAGTACCCTAGCTTTCTCCATGAGAAGTTCAGAGGTACACTTGTTTGTATTACTGTGATGTCCATTAGGTGATCAAAGTTGCTCTTCCTTCAGCAAGGGCTTTATTTGTCAGAGGGGCATTTGGCTGACAATTTACTAATGAGATTCATAACCTTTGGGTTGCTCTGATATTTTGACATATTTGCTGGTTTCTGGGCCACATGCTGGAAGGCCACCGTAACTTCTGGATCCTGCCTGGCTGTAAGAATCTCTGAATCACTAAGAATTTCATTGAGCCCAGGCATCCCTGCCACTCCAGGCACGCCCCCTTCCATTCCAGGCAATCCTCCAGGAAAGTCACCTGGGAAGGAGCCATCCGGAGCTCCTGATTGTCCTCTGGCTTCTTCCTCTCTCTGGGCTGTCTCCTGTTCTTCCCAAGCCTTCTTAACCCTTTCTATTCTTTATTTGATTTCCTGCTCTTCACATTTTTGCTCATTCTTTATCACATGTTCAGCAATTTTCAGGGCCCTTGGTTGAACTTCTTTCAGCATGCATGAGCATCTTCTTCATAATCCAGTTTACAAGCATGGGCAAGATCATGTGCTGCTTCTTCCCAATGGCCCAGAAGTCTGTGTGCTTTCCCTCGCCACTCATAAGGCTGAGCTGAATCAGGATTTATTTCAATAGCTCTGTCACATTCTCAGATGGCAGCATTTGGCTTCTGTAATTTGATGAAGACACTGACTCTCTTGGCATACAGACTGGCCAAGAGAGGATTCAGCTTGATGGCACCTGTGAACAAGTCAATGGCTTTCTGTAGTTCACCATCACTTAGGGCATCAATGGCAGCCACTATTTTTTATCATTTGCCTGATCCATCATTTCCTCGGTTAGCTCTACATTTTCATCTCCCATTTCTTTTTTTTTTTTTAAGATTTTATTTATCTGAGGGGCACCTGGATGGCTCAGTCGTTAAGCATCTGCCTTCGGCTCAGGTCATGATCCCAGGGTCCTGGGATCAAGCCCCACATCAGGCTCCCTGCTCGGCGGGAAGCCTGCTTCTCCCTCTCCCACTCCCCCTGATTGTGTTCCCTCTCTCGCTGTGTCTCTCTCTGTCAAATAAATAAATAAAATCTTTTAAAAAAAAAGATTTTATTTATTTGAGAGAGAGAGTGCGAGAGAGAGAGCACAAGAAGGCAGAGGGTCAGAGGGAGAAGCAGACTCCCCGCTGAGCGGGGAGCCAGATGTGGGACTTGATACTGGGACTCCGGGATCATGACCTGAGCCGAAGGCAGTCGCTGAACCAACTGAGCCACCCAGGCACCCATCTCCCATTTCTTGAGGGGCATCAGGAGGGTTCAATCACACTCTCACTGTCAATTTCTAGACCACTTTCCTCACTTGATGGTTCGTCTGTCTTTATGTTTTCCTCCACCTTATTACTGTTTTTTCTTCCTTGATATTGTCTTCTGATTTAGTTTTATGAGCAGCAGGTGACATTTTACCCACCATGCTCTCCACCCACTCTGACAGGAAGCACATTTCCTTGGTGTACAGAATGCTCGGATCCTGCTTACACATTTTCACCAAGGCCTGAAGCTCATTCACTCTGTGGGGATCCATGGTCCAGAGGCAATGGGAGGTCAGGAGGTAGCAAGAACAACAGAGGTTGCAGCCTGATACCAGGTGTGGGTACTGGCTCAGCATCACCATGTGGAAGGGATGGAAATGGAATCTTTATTCTGGGAAGCCATGTGACTAAATAAAAGTTGGGGATTCTCAGGAAAGAAGGAAGGAAGAATTGACATTAGAAGATAATTAGCAGTCTTTGGCATATGTATATTATCAAATTTAACCCTCTAAACAACTTTATGAGTACTAACCTTAGGGTACTCTATAAATACTATTCATTTATTTGTTAAATATGATTGTGCATTACTACACATTAGAGGTAGTTCTAGGGTCTCGGGATTTGGCAGGACACAAGGCAGGCAAGCCCCTGTCCTCTTGGAGGTTTTATTCTGGTTAGGAAGGCAGACATTAAACAAATACATAGATGATATGCTATACGGTGATAAGAGTAATGAAGAAATGTTAATAAGAGTAAGAGAATAATGTATAATGAAGTTAATTTAAATAGAGTGATCCTGAAAGGACTTTAAAGAGATGACTCCTGAGCAATGATCCAAATGGAGCCATAAGAACATTGGGGAAGGGAGGTTTCCAGGCAAAAGGAACAAAAACACCTTCAGGTGGACATTAGGGAATTTGTAAAAATGCTGGTGAATATGGAAATAAAATCAAAGAGAAAGAGGCAGGGTCAGACTACATAGAGTTGTAAACAGCAATAGGAAGTCTGAGTTTTATTTTGAGTTTGATGGGGCCACTGGCGTTTTGGGGCTGGTGAGTGAAATGATTAAATTTATGTCTTAAATAAACCATTTTGGTTGCTGCATAAATAACGGACTCAGAGGGTAAGGGACCAGTGGGGTAGGAGGCAGAGTGAAAGCAAAGAAAGCATAAAGAGTGTAGGTGAGAGATGATAGCTTTGATGAGGATGGCAATAATATTGAATATGATAAGTGATAAGAGGCAGGATATACTCTGAAAGTGGAGCTGATGGATCTAATGTAGTAAGAGTGAAAGACACCAAGGATGACTTGTAGGTTTTTATAATGCTTGATTTTATGTGTGCCCAGTGTTTGAAATTGGTTCTCTAATCTTACTAGATTCAAAAGCACTAATGACTACTTCCATTGGTGAAGAGAACATGGATAGTCTGTGGTGTGATGTGACAATAGAGATTCAAAAGTATCACCATCGGATACTCCTAATCAAATACTTATGAGGCAAGTTTCTGAGTGACCATGTATTTAATATTTTAGAACATTTTTATCAAAATAATGAGTATGATATTGGCTAGTTGCTCCTAATTGCACTGGACCAAGTGAGGAAAAAGAAGGATGCGTTTAGGAATCAAATTCCCAGCTCATATGCCACGTTAATGACCTGAAAGTTTCTATTCTGTCCTGAAAGAAACCCTTATCACCTGTAGCAAAGAGCTGAGAGTGCTGGAAACAAACTCAGAGGCTCATCCTGCAAGTGGTTGAATTACAATGCAAATTGAATTTTCAACCTCACAGGGTGTCTGCTATTAAAGTGAGGGCATAAATTGGGAAGGAATGAGATCCTGAAAATTGGAATAGGGACATATGGGAAGATCCTGATAAAGCTGGGGACATTGAACACTTTAACTCCCATGAGTCTTCTTTGCCAGTAGAAGCAGGCACTCCATCCTCATCTGAGGAGATTAACCTTGCTCTGCCTAAAGAAATTGTAATGGTCTCCCCTGAGGTAGTTGCCTTGCAAGACACTGATGATTCTCTTCAGGACCACCCCCACCACTGTCTTTGCTTCTAGGTCTATCACTGGACTCAAGTTCCTGTAAACTCCTAATGGTGACATACAAAATGTGACCCATAAAGAGGTGTAGTACACTCCACAAGAACTACATGATTTTTCCAATTTATATAAGCAGAAATCCAGGAAATATGGGTGGGAGTCAATATTTAAAGGTGTGGCATAGTAGTGGAAGGACCATAAAATTGGATCAGGCAGAATTTATTGATAAGCAGAGATCTGGATTTAATGTTGCAGCTTAGGGGATTAGAAAGAGCTCTAACTGATTGGTTGGTTGGCTACCTGAAACACGAACAAACAGGTGGTCTACACTAAATGAACTGAAATGCCAGAACTGCTTTGATAAACTACAGAGGAAGAGATTCAAAGGCTTAGGGAGATTGGAATGTTAGAATGGATTTATCACTTAAGATCTCCTCATCCACCCTAGGAGGGTACAGAGGACATACTTTTCAATATGACTATGACCAGTAAGTTTGTGAGGAGAGGCCCAACATTCTTGAAGAACTCTGTGATTGTTTTCTCTATAGGTCAGAAATTATAGTGGGAACAGCTGTCACTGACTTGGAAAACCTAAATGCCGTGGAAGTAATTGAATCCCAAGGTGTCAAAGGCCAAGTGGTTCTATTTAATCACCAAAGGCAAGGTGGGCATGGTTGCTCTAATGGATAGCAGAATCAAAGCAGCAATTAGAATATTATGACTTGCAGAGACCTACAGCACTGGCTAGCTGATCATGATATTTCTAGGAGTAAAATGCATGGTAAGTCTACTAAATTCTTAATTTGTGTAAGCAGAGAGTTCTAGGCGAAAGGAACAGAAGTCAAATTTGAATCATAAAAGCAGAGAGTCACAGACCCATAATTAATTCCTAAACTTGAGCCAGTTTAGACTCAGGACCCCTTGAACTGAATGAAGGGGAGGCCAGTTCCCCTTGAAAAAGGACCCTACTACACTGCCAAAAATGTATACTGCTATTGTTTCTCCCAGTCTATTCCAGAGGGATATTTGGTGTTTTATCAAGATGACTGAGCATTGAGAAAAATAAAATAATGACTTTTTTTTTTTTACAAGTTGCCAATGGCACTTTATTTTTTCTTTTCAACATGATGTTCTGTAGCTTCCTTGGCCTTTTTTGCCCAGATGCCAAAGAGCCAGACATTGGCACTGGCCACGCCAAGACTGGTGAAGGCCTTGACGTTGTTCTCCTCCTCTGTAATGACTCTGGCTTTCTCCTTCTTCTAGACATTCCCCAGAGGCATGACGAGTCCTGTTAGCTGGGTAGCCAATTTGAGTTCTTCATCAGAGTTGTCTCCCTTCTTGGGGACAGAGGGCTTCCCAGCAAAGAGGATGAGCTTGGAGTGGTACCTTCAGCTGCTGCATGTTGGACTGCAGGGATTCCATGGACTTGTTCCACTTTTTTGGATCCACTGAGATCCCCAGTGACCCGTGCCACATTCTTGTGGATGCCAGCCACTCTTAACTCTTCCAAGCTGAAGCCCCTGCCAGCTCGCACTTTGGTGTGGTACCTTACTGTGGGACACTTTACAATGGGCTAGGCGGGTCTGCATGCTGGGCATGGGGTAATGCAGCATGCCTTGGCTTGCCAGGCCTCGTGTCTGTGAATCTCCTGGCGCCAGCTGGTTGAACCACGTGGCCATGTGCCCCTGCCATGTGGAAGTGGGGCCTCAGTATCATGCCATTCCAGCTGGGTGTCATGGCTGCTGCCTACAGGCCTCCTCTGAGGAAGAACTGAAAATAATGACTTTTTGAGGATGGTTGGACACAAGCTCTGTGTAGACACCAAAGATGATATATATATGTATATATCTATATCTATATGGATATATATGTATGTATATATGTGTATATATATATGTAAATGAATATATATGATATATGTATATATAATATCTTTGTTTTTGTCCCCTTTTATCTCTTTATCATATAAGATGTATTCACTTTATATCACAGGATTTAATTACAAGATATCAAGAAGAAAACTGAATTATCACCTAAGCACTTTGCATCCTTTTCTAGGGAAAATATGAGTGTGTTTTGGCTGTACACAGGAGATCTGTATCATGTTAGAATTATGACCTTATTATGGTGTTTATTTGGAGATTAAATATAGTTTAAGAAGATGCATATGCATGTCAAGTTGACAAGAGGTGGACCGTGATGGTTAATTTTATGTCCTCTTGGCTAGATGTTGTAGTGAAGAAACTTTTTAAATTAACATTTAAATTTTAATTTAATTTAGATTAACATTAACATGATTAATATGATTATCATTTAAATCAGTAGATTCTGAATAAAGGAGATTACCTTTCATAGTGTGAGTGATATGCTCCAATCAGTTGAAGGCCTTAAGAGCAAAGACTATGGTCCCCTAAGGTAGAAGGAATTCTGCCTCCTGACTGCATTTGGACTTAAGTTGCAACACCAACCCCTCCCTGAGTCTCTAGCCTATTGGGCTTTCCTGCAGATTTTAGACTTGCCAGCCCTCACAGTTGCATGAGCTAATAATTCTTTAAAATACATCTTTTCTATATGTTTACATATCTTACTGGTTATGCTTTGTGAAGAACCCTGACTAATACAGTTTTGATCTGAGCAGGTAGGTGAACTGTTGTAATATTGATGAAGATGAAACAGAGAAGTGAATTGTGGTGGGGAGGGGAGAGAGGAAATGGAGAGGAGCATGAGTTTTATATTAGACATACTAATTTTGAGAACCTTATTAGACAACCAAGTGGAGATGTTGAGTAAGCAATTGGTAAATGAGTTTAATGCTCAAGGGATATGTCAGAACTAGAAATTTAAAATTGGGAGCCATCAGCATATAGAAGATGTTTAAAACATGGGGACTAATGAGCTCAACTATAGAATGTTGATAGAGAACAGAAGAGAGCTGATGACTGAGTCCTGAGGAAGTCCAATGTTTAGAGGTCAGGAAGATGGAGAATCAAGCAAAAGAAACTGAAAAAGAACAGCCAAAGGGAAGTACAACAAAACCCAGGAGAGTATAGTGACCTAGAAGATAAATAAGAAGGTGTCTTAAGAACAGGGGATTCATCAACTGTGTCAGATGCTGCCGAGAATTGGGAATTGTTCATTGGGTTTGGCATAGTGGAGGTCCATGGTGACCTTGAGAAGTGGAATATCAGTAAATGGTTGGGGCAAAGCCTGACTGGGATGGGTTGCTTCTACTGCCCCAGATGGCTGGCATTTCACATGTTTTTCTGAACCTCAAAACCCTATTCATATTCTACATCCAGATGATAACTTCAACTCTTATTTCACTGGGAGGAAGATTCAAAGCAATCAGAAGAAAACTACAGTATTTCCCCATTATAAAATCTAGTTATCTGTTGCATTTTCATGAATATACTCAGCTTCCCTGCTCCTATTTCACTCCTTGCTTTAATTTAATATTAGCCTCCCAAAATGCACTCAATCTCATCCCCTCTTCCTATTCTATGACTTTCCAATTGCAATTATACTTTCTCCTCTGCACCCTTTTTCTCTCTTTACTGCATCACTAACATCACTGTACAAAAATGCAGAAATATCTCCCATTTAAAAAAAATCCTCCCTGGACTTTGTTGTGGTGAAGATATATGGCTCTCAGGTACAATTTGATGTGTTATAGCCTTCTTACCCTACACTGTGCTAGAGCTTGTCCAGTAATGCATAAAAACCTAAGGAAGTATCCCTGCATTCAATAATTTGGAAATATTAACAGTGAAAAGCTGAAATTAAAATTTTCCAAGTGGATTCTTTTTTTTAAGATTTTATTTATTTATTTGACAGAGAGAGAGAGACAGCAAGAGAGGGAAACAAGCAGGGGGAGTGGGAGAGGAAGAAGCAGGCTTTCCGCTGAGCAGGGAGCCCAATGTGGGCCTCAATCCCAGGACCCTGGGATCATGACCTGAGCCAAAGACAGATGCTTAACGACTGAGCCACCCAGGCACCCCCTAAGTGGACTCTTTTGGATTTTCACACCAACTAGTAGTCATTACAAATGCCCCCCTCTGCTTCCCAACAAATCTTTCTCTGCTCTTAAATTCCATGAAACCCTATAGCATTGCTCCATTTCTGTGTTCATCTTTATAGCAAAATTCCTTAGAAAGTTGTTTATTCTTGCTAACTTTACTTCCCCAATAACTATTTTCTCCTCAACTCATCCAAGTCAGGCTTTGCTCCTACCATTTACTGATATTCTGCTTCTCAAGGTCACCATGGACCTCCACTATGCCAAACCCAATGAACAATTCCCAATTCTCGGCAGCATCTGACACAGTTGATGAATCCCTTGTTCTTAAGACACTTTATTTACCTGCTAGATCACTATACTCTCCTGAGTTTTCTTCTACTTGTACTTGTGGCTGTTCTTTTTCAGTTTCTTTTGCTTGATTCTACTTCTTCCTGACCTCTAAAATTGGACTTCCTCAGGACTATCATCAGCTCTCTTCTGTTTTCTATCAATATTCTGTTTATAGTTAAGCTCATTGGTCCCAATGTTTTAAACATCTTCTATATGCTGATTCCTCCTAGGGAAATACAAAATGATTGTTGGGCTGTGCTGAGTCTTACTTGAGGTTTTCCACCACAAATTCAGAATGTCCCTGTTAGAACATTGAATGTTTTTCTTCAGCCATACTGAGAGGCTATGGAGCAGCCACAAAGGGTTTAAGAGCCAGGTTTAAGCAGAGTTAGAGTTTATCATGTAAAAATTACATGGATGGTGGTAGGCAAAATTTTAAAGATGTCCCTCCAAGATCCCATCCTCTAGTTATTCCATCAGACACTAATCTAGGTCCTACTATAAAGGGACTTTGAAGATGTAAGGTTATTAATCAGCTGACTTTAAGATAAGGAGGTTATCCTGCATTATCCAGGTGGACTCAACGTAATCACATGAACCATTAAAAGCAAAGAGGCAGAAGAAGAGATCAGAGAAATTCAAAGTATGAGAAGTATTCAACAGAACTTGGCTCTGAAATATAGTGGTCCACATGCAAGGACCAGACAGTGTCCTCTAGGGGCTAAGGGTGGCTCCCAGCCAACAGCCAGCAAAGAAATGGGACCTCAGTCCTACAACTGCATGGAACTGGGTTTGGCCAACAACATAAATGAGCTTAGAAGTGGATGATTCCTCAGAGGATCCAGGTAAGAGCCCACCAGACTCTGACCTATAGAATTGTGAGATAAATAAATGAGTGTTGTTTCAAACCACTACATTTGTAGTGATTTGTTGTGGCACCAATAAAAACTCATCCATAGGTAGCAAAGTTCAAGTTGTTGAAAAAATATGCAAAGGAGTGGTAATTAGTAATGGACTGTAGAATCCTACCTAGCAAGGGAAGGAAGGAAGAAGTAGGAAGATTGGAATTTTAAGAAAAGTAGATAAAATTCTTGAGGAACTGGAGAATTATTGGACCCAGTGCTAAAGGAAGTAAGCTGAAAAGTTATAGGATCCAAAATATGGCTGTAAGAGTGGATGGTAGAGATGGGATAAAAGACAAGATTGTTGGAAGAGGTAAGAATTTATTGTTAGAAGCCAGGATAGTGGGTGGATTATCTGTATGTGTGGTAAAACCCGATAACATAGTGACAGGTATAGTAGTAGAGGAAAACCTATTGAATGAGGCAAGTGCTAAAGTCTCATGTGAAGGGTAAGGAAAAAGCAGGGTATTGATGCATGATTGTGTTATGAAGGGATGTAGGCAGTATAGTCTTATGGCATTTGCTTCAGAGAACATTGGATTTGGGGATGGTGAGAGAAGAAATAATTTAGACACAGTAAGAAAGAACAAGAAAGACAATTATCCTACCACAAAGCCCTTTACCTCATAGGGTGGTAAAAAAACAAAACAACTATCACAGGAAAGAGCTTTAGGAAACCATTTTCCTTTAGAGAAAGAAGGTGAGGAGATTGCTTAGAAAATAGTGGGGGTTTTTTGTTTGTTTTGTTTTGTTTTGTTTTTTCTGATGATGACCATGAATTCCAAAGGGAAAAGTAGAAGAGTTTGGTGCTTTGCTGGGGTGGGGGTGGTAGTCATGGTAAGAGATGAGAGCTTGAGTTAAATTCAGGGTTATACAGAAACATAGGGGAATAGGAGTTCTTAGTAATGGATATCATATAGGTCTTGGACCTCTTGTGGAGATAAAATGTTTGGCAGTCTTTTTGGAGAAGGTAAGCCATTAATTTTTTTTTTTTTTAAGTAGGTTCCATGTCCAGTGTGGATGGAGCCCAATGGGGGGCTTGAACTCACAATCCTGAGATCAAGACCTGATCTGAGATCAAGAGTCAGACACTTAACCAACTGAGACAGCCAGGTCCCCCGGTAGGCCATTAATTCTAATTTTACCTCCCTTCTTCGGGATTGATTTTTTTTAGGAAATGGGGCTGAGCTGGTAGTAGTACAGGGGTAGAAATTAGTGATCTTATTAGGTGCATGAGAAGTTTTCTGGACTTCCTTAAATCCTGATGTTTACATTTAATAAAACTGAGGCAAAGAGAGATTGAATAAATCTCCTTAGTTTCATCAGCAAGCAAGTGGGAAAAGCTGGATACTCGAGCAATTGGACTCCAAAGCAGAGTTCTAACTCTTGTGCTAGAGGCATTCAGGAATGCTTGTTCACTAAACGAATGGATGCAGAGAAACATGTTATTTGGGAAAATGCCTTTCTGGGGGTTAGGGTGATGTCAGTTTGCTAAAGACCCAACACAAGTGAGAGGCAGACCTGCGGATATGGGACTTCCAAGACTACTTCATCATAATGCCAAGTTTTTCTATCTTGTGCTCTCTCTTAGGACATTGTCCTAGAAACCCAGTCACCATGCTATGAGGAAGCCCAATCTGCACAGACAGAAAAGGAGGCTGCAGGCCCTCAGACTCAGCTATCTATCATTGGATAAGTAGCACCAACTTGCCATCCATGGAAATGAGCCATCTTGGATATGGATCCCTAACCCTAAATTGTGCTCCCCAAATGATGCCATATGGGGCAAACACAAGCCTTTCCTTTTGAGTCTTGCTCAGATTGCACGAGCAAAATCAAGAATTGTTGTTATTTTAAGCCACAAAATTTAGGAGTTTGTAATACAGCAATAAATAACTGGAACATTCATATACCAAGCTACCTGATGTCCCTGAGCCTTTGTTTCCCTAGCTGTAAAGTGAGGATCAGATTATCAGGCCAGAGGATTGTCATACAGATTCACAAAATGGAAATATACATATTGTGGTACAAGGAGTTACTCAATCAAAGTTGCCTTTCTCCTCATCCCTCTGTAGCCTCCCAGATTAGACAAAGCAGCCAGAAGTGTTTCATATGTACATAAGTAGGCAAAAATATTAAAGGAATTAGAAAGCCTACTCTATCTGCTGATTCTCACTGCCAGAATAGCTCAACTTTTACTTCATTTGGGTCTCTGCTCAAATGCCATTTTCCTAAAGAGGTTCATCTGGGTTCCCCTCTATAATAAAGCAGCACATACAGACTCTCCATCTTGTCCCTTTCTACACATTAATATTCATTATTCTTCTTCATAGTGCAGATCACCTGAATATTATATATTTGTGTGTCTATTATACTCTCTCACTCCACTGACATGGAAACTCCATGAAAGCAGGAATTTTCGCTTATGCCCCACTCTTTCTGCAGCACCTGGAACAGTGCCTGACCTACGGCAGGAATTCCGTAAATATTTGTTGAGTGGTTCAGTGAATGAATTCTTTCTGGTATAGTCCCTCCTCTTGTTTTAATTTACTTCTTTCAGATGGCATGCAGAAGAACATGTTGAATGGAACATTGGCTTTAAGATTAGAAAGTCAGACAGACTCTAAGAAAGGAAAAGGCAGTCAAATATGCCAATTACTTCAGAAGGGTAATGGCATATTTTGAAATTTGGAGGCTGCTTCATTAAAATTCATTTTGCGCTACATAAAATAAGGAATAGGGAGCCTGACAGAAATGAAACTCAAATAGGCATTCATTTCCTTTATCTTTTTACAAGACAGATCAATTAGTAATTTTATGGTTGAAAAAACTCATTTTTAAATGTTATGTGGGACTTAGTGTAATATCAAATCTGGCCTAATGTCACCTTTATTAAGGAATTGAAAACACTTTTACATCTGTTCATTCCACTAAAAAAATACCGAGCAGTACATTTTTGCCATTTAAAGTTTATAACGGAGGAGAAAAATGGGCACAGAAATGATCTTGTTGCATAATTAACATCCCAAAAAGTAAAGGCGAATGATCAGCACTGGACTGGAACATTTTGAGCTGCACTTACATTTGTAAACCAAGCTATGGAAACCCTCCCAAACAGGTGTGTTAGAGAGTCCAGATGGCCTCAACGAGAGGCCAGGAAGCCAACACCTTCTGCTGTATTTCTGGCCGCTCTCACAGGCTCAGTGGGTTTGGCTGCATTGGTGCCTTGTGCTGGGGGGCGGCCAAGGGGACACACAGGTGGTGCCGGATGAGAAACAGGGTTTCCAACAAGAGACTGCTGTGCTGCTGGAGAATTGCCTCCCTTTCCACTACCGGGTTATAAAACTAAGATCCAAGTCATTTATGGCTGGTAGAGATCCTAGACACTTTTAGATAAGAGCGCATAGGTGTTATTTAACCTCAATATCCTAACTCAGGCAATTACATTATGCCACCTGAAATTTTCCCTGCGGGTTCAATCAAATCTGGTATTTGCCTTTGCTCTTCAGTCCTGTGTACAGTTGTTGTGCTATTAAGCAGCTGCTGAGCACCACTCTATACAACACAAACAGTGCGTATTCTTTATGAGCTGGATGTTGGGATGAGGATGTGTGCTGCTGGCAAGCCTTCATGTGGATCTAGTTCTAGCAGGATGTTTTGCTAATTATAAACAAGAAAACCTTTGGCCCTTTTGATTGCAAACAGAGCCTTGGGAAAGTGATGCTGATTGATTCATTTGGTCCCTTCCAGCGAGAGTAAGGCAGCAAGGGAGTTTTGCAAATCACAAACTTAATGATGGAATCTTTATCTGGTGGAAGGAACCCCATGGAGTGATTGTTGTGCAAACAGACCTACTGAGAGGCATAGGCAAAGTACTGTGATGGAGGCCACGCCTTTCTTCTCTCCCTTTAGCTTTTCCACCAACTTTCCTCCATTTAGCATTCGTGTTCTAGAAGAGGCTTACCCATGGATGTGGAACCAATTTAGAGGAATGCTGAAAAGGCTCCAATTCTCCAAATACCCACCTTCTCATTCTCATACAGGATTCTGTTGGGTTAAGATTTTGCATTTTCAGAAAGGATCATTAAAATCAGTGTGTTAATTTAGAAAACTAATCACAGCTACATGTGTTATTCCAGCAGTTTTTAAAGAGTTCCCTGGACAAATAGAGCAAAGGAGATTCTCACAGAGGACAAACTCCCAGGGTGTGTCCAGGGCTGTGTCTGATTTCAGGATTACTAGAGGTCCACCCTTCTATCACTAGTAGGGAGCTTCAACGGACAAGTGAGGGAAGGAGGCATTGTTGTAGGAATAATATTCAGTGCATTTTAACTTACATAAAGAGAAATAATTTACTAATACTAGTTCCTTGGCAAAGAAAGCGGATAGCCAAAATGTCTGTGTGTAAGTCCTTTTATACATCTCTTTTTGTAAATCTATAGTTGCAGAGAGAAATTTAACTTGCTCAACCAATACACTCTCCTGTATAGAAGTCTGAGTTAGTCCTCAAAGTTTTAAAATAAAATCTTTCAAGCATTTCCAACCCCCGCCCCCGTCCCAATAGACCACTTTTTATCAATATTAAAATCTGTTGGAGCACTTTGTGTCACTTAGAATTGGGATGGCTTCATACAACAAAAACCTCAAATGTGGCTTAAACAGAGTTTTCTCACATGACCAGAACTCTAGGGGTGGGCAGTCCATAATTGAGGCAGTTGTTTTAGGAAGTCATCCAAAGCTAGGCTCCTTCTACCTCCTGGTCTGCCATTCTTAGCCTATGTCTTTTAACTTCATGATTGTAAAATGACTACTATACTTCAGACACTGCATCTGTATTCCAGCAAGAGGAACAGAGAAGAATAAGCAGCAAAAGATTCATACAGGCTGAGTCTGTCCCTTTTGACAGGAAAACAACATTGTTCTCAAAATCTCCACTGGGAGACCGCCCCTCACTAGACACACCCGGGCCACATAATCCCCTAGTTTCGGGGAAGTGTAAGGTGGTAAGTTCTTTTAATTGGCCTAAACTGTTCATCACTGCTATCCTGAATGAAATCAGAGCTGATAAGGAAGTAAGGGTTATAAATTAAAAAATTCATTATTAATAAGAAATTCAAGTTATGAATAAAAAAGAGGAAAATAGATATTGTAGGTTGACAAGCAGTGGGTGCCACAGATGTCACTAATGAACTTCATAAACTCCATTGGGTATCTTCATTTTCCTTCTTACCATTGACCTTGAGGATGTGCAGATGCAAATTGTCTTGAGTATGAACCAACATCTATGGTCCCCAGAAAAATTCCCATCAGTGGTAACTTTACTATTTAAAGGATTTATAGTCTCAGACATACTCCTGTCCTTCTTCTGTATGAACCTTAGGCACACAGTGTTGAAACTTAACTTCTGTCCACTGTTGGAGAGGAAAATCTCTTCCTCTATCTCTTACATTCAGTCTTGGGGGTCTGTGAATTTACCAAAAGATAGATCAAGAGGAGAAAAGGCACAGAATTTTTAATAGTTACATGCATAGGAGTTCATAGAAAAGTGACAGTCAAGGGGCACCTGGGTGGCTCAGTCATTTAAGCATCTGACTCTTGATTTTGGCTCAGATCATGATCTCAGTGTTGTGAGATGGAGCCCTGCATTGGGCTTCCCACTCAGTGGGGAGTCTGCTGGAGAATCTCTCTCTCCCTCTGCCCCTCCCAGCAACTCACACACACATTCTCTCTTTAAATAAATAAATAAAATCTTAAAAAAAAAAAAAGAAAAGAAAGAAAAGTGACAGTCAAAAAAATGGTTAGACTCGGCAACTTATACACCATTTTAACAAAGGAAGGAAAGTTGGGACTTCAAAGGACAATAAATTATAGGCAAGGGACTAGAAATACACCAGGCAGCTGATGGGAGATAAGAGTTATTTTAGTAAGGTCTGTTTGTACAAACTCACCTTGGTGTTGACTCTCTATCCCAGGTGACAGTCACTCCTCTTCCTGGTAAAATGGGGTCACCTTCACAAAGGGAAATTTACGTTCTGCTTTTAGGCAGATAGCAGGGAGGGCAGAGAACTCTTTCTGCATCTGTTGGTTCTCAATTGCCTTCAACTCAAAGTAATCCTTATGTCAAAATGGCATATTTTGGGGTGGCATATCCTGATCCCCCATCAACACCTATCCGCAGGATCCCTCCTGTATTATCATTTGTCAAGCAAAGAAAAGTTGACAATTTTATAGCAAAATTTTATTTATGTCTATAAGAGTCTGAAGTTGAAAGTCTCTAAGTAGAGGAGTCTGTGTATAGGTGTTAAATTAATTATAATAAACCTCACAGTTGGTTGTGGTCCAACAATGTATTGACACTGAAAGCTCGGAACAGCTGTACTAGACAGTAAAGTTCGTCCACTGTTCTTTACCATGGGGTTAACATTTCATCCAGTTGACAGAATGAGACCCAGGACACACAATGTTTATGGTTGAGTACGAGAGGCACAGAGAAGAGAAAATGAAATGCTGACATTGAGGAAGCTGCTAGGATAAGCAGTCACCAGATGGGAGGACAAAGCCCACTGGAAAGTAGAAGGTAACTTCGAAATCCAACTTAACCTTCTCCCTGAAACCTGAAATTTGCTTCTGCTGGCTAGAGCCAGATGCCCTAATTGTTACCCTATTTGCTTTAAACTGAATCCTTTTAGGTAAGCATTTTTATATTTAACTGAGAAGCATTAGATTTATGAATTATGTTTCAGTGGGCTCTTCAGTTATAAAACATTGTCTTTTTTTTTTTTTTTCTTTTGCCTTGATTTCAAGAGTCAGTAGGTGAAATTATTGACCCAAGATTGGGTCATTGTTATGAAATGCAAACTATGGTTGTTAAATTGAATGGAGGGGAGGAATGCACTTGAAAAAAATTCAAATTCATTTTCACTTCCCTCTGGTCACTAATGGCCTAGAGAAAGAACTCTTCCAGAAAACATTATGATTAGCATTATGTAAACAGAGCCTTAATCTAGGCTCTCAATGGCCCCTTGGAAGTGTCCTCAGGCCTGACCCACGCCCAGGTCTAGGTGGGAAAATGTTTATTCTCTACTATTAGGTGTCTGTTTAAAAGCTAATTCTTCTTCCACTGCTACTGAGGAATAGAAGAGTTTCTGAACAGTCTGTTAAAAGGCAATTTAACTAAGACGAAACACAAGATAACTGTTTCCAGTAAAACTGCAGGAAAAAGTCAAGAAAGCAGAGTGAATTTTCTAATATGGAATCTGGCCAAAACAAAGGCTAACTCATTTCCATTAGGTCTTTAATGGCCACAATTTTAGGGCCACTGCCTCTTCCATTAAAATGTCTCTACTATGGTTTTGAACTGTCCCTCCTCAATGTTGCTGAATCCTAAGGTATTAAATTGGCCATTCTGCTTTCCATGTTTCATTATATGTGTGGGTTTTTTTTTTTTTTTTTAAGATTTATTTATTTATTTTAGAGTGTGAGAGAGAGCACAAGTGGGGAGAGGGGCAGAGGGAGAGAATCTCGAGCAGACTCCCCTCTGAGCACAGAGCCCAAAACAGGGCTAGATCCCAGGACCCAGGAGATGATGACTTGAGTCAAAACCAGGAGTCGGGACGCTTAAACGACTGAGCCATCCAGGCACCCTTCATTGTGTGTGTGTGTGCGCGTGTGTGTGTGTGTTTTAAGTTTTTATTTATTTATTTGAGAGAGGGAGAGAGCACATGAGAGGGGGGAAGGTCAGAGGGAGAAGCAGACTCCCCACTGAGCAGGGAGGCCGATGCGGGACTCAATCCGTGGACTCCAGGATCATGACTGGAGCCGAAGGCAGTCGCCCAACCATTAAGTTTATTTATTTTTTTTTAGTAATCTCTACACCCAACGTGGGGTTCAAACTCATGACCCTGAGATCAAGAGTCGCATATTCTTCTGATTGAGCCAGCCAGGTGCCCCCCATGTTTCATTGTTTTATTATTATTATTTATTAACCTCAAAGCTTCCCTTTAAATGTTCACCAGTCCAGCTGACAGACAACAGTCCTGTCTCCATTTTGCTGTTTCTGTTTGCCATAATTTCTCTCATTAGCCTAAAGTACATTTTAATTGAATGAAACCATCAATTTGTATTCAAGTTAGATAAAAACTCATAGCCTTCCCTTATTGTGGTTCACCTTATTAAATGGCCTGTACAAGATATGCTGACCTTGAGTTTGAAACTCTAAGTTCAGAGATTTGCAAATTTCTGGGGATCTTGAGGATAGGGTCACAGGACAGAGGGCATCAAGAACTTCTCAATTTTAATAATAATAATAGTAAGATCCTACCTCAGCTGGGCCACATTTAACCTGGAAATGGAATGAAATGGAAAACCAGATTGTTTTATAATTGACAGCTTTGTCTCTCAGCAGATGGCTGTAATCTCCTGCATGTGCCAAACACAGACTCAAGGATTTTTGAGTTTGTAGTGAAAACAGAAAGGACAAATATTTATCATAATTACAACATTTTGTGCATTGGATATAGTTTCACAGCCTTTTAATCCTCCTTGATTAGAAAATACAGAGTGATTTTTTTTTCTTGCCGTTTGAAGAAGTTTGTTTACCAACACTTTGAGAAACATTTCAAGTTTTAATAAATATAAAGCTAGGTCATACAGAAATAGAAAATATCTCTCTTTTTAGTTTACTTCCTAGTGAATCTATACATCCCATTCGGGGAGCTTGAATCAGCACTATAGCCCCCAGTCAGCAACTACAGCACTCAAATTCAAGAAGCATTGTCGTCAACTCTAGATTTATCTGAAGAAATGATCCAGTTTTTAATATTTTTTCTTTCCACTCATTACTGTTGGTTAGTTCTTGTCAAGAAGGTCAGTTGGGGATCTCTGGAGTGATTTACATAATTAGGTTCTCTGTGTAGTTTATGGAAATTACTTTTGGGGCAACTTGACCCGCACCTGATTAATCCCATCAGATTATGTCCACCTCCATTGTTAATAAATCATTAGTCAGCATCTGTATTATGATCATCCTGAAAAGTACTGAGCTATTTCCAGAGAACTGCCAATTGTAATTCAAATGTAAAGTCCTTGGACTGAAGTCAAGGTTTCCCTTCAGTTTTGGAGTAATGGGTGAAAATAATCAGAAACTGCACCAGCAAATGTAAGTTCAAGACACACCTCCTTCACTTTAAGTTTTGGTGCCTTGGGCAAGGCAATTAGCATTTCTTAGACTATTTCCTGACTTGGAAAATGCTAAGCATTTCAGATTGTTACTTTGAAGGGCACCTGGGAGGCTCAGTCAGTTGGGCATCAACTCTTGGTTTCAGCTCAGGTCATGATCTCAGCGTTGTGAGATTGAGCCCCAAGTAGACATCCGGGCTCAGTGTGGAGTCTGCTTGGAATTCTCTCTCTCCCTCTCCCTCCCTACCCCCTTTCTAAAATAAATAAATAAATAAAATCTTAAAAAAAAAAGATTGTTACTTTGACAAATATGTCCAAGTATTATACACATGGCTACCCAGATTCTTACTTGTAGCCTTTGATTATCACATTGGTGATATTTTGCATAGTACTATTGCCAGATCACACCATGGACTATTAGTGTTCCCTTCACTACTTAAAATAGAGTCATTAATGTCTTTAAATCTAATCAGATTAAAAAGCCAATTCTAGAAGCGCTAGAACCAACTCAGAAAATTCATCTTTAAGATTCTGTTCTTCCAGAATGACTCTCAGTACCAAAATTTGTATTAGTCAGGGTTCTCCAGAGAAACAGAACCAATAGAGAGAGAGAGAGGCAGATAGAAAAACAAAGAGAGACAGAGACAGAGAAAGACAGATAGAGACAGTGAGACAGGAGGTAGAGAGAGGAGGGAGAGGGAAAGAAAGGGAGAGAGATTTATTATAAAGTATTGGTTCACACTGTTATGGAGGCTAGCATGTCAAAAATCTGCAGGGTGGGCTGGCAGGCTGGAGACCCAGGAGAGCCAATGTTCCAGTTGAGTCCAAAGGCAGTCTGCTTTAGAACCAGGAAAAACTGATGTTGCAGATACAGTTTGAAGGCAGTCTGCTGGAGAATTCTCCCTTGCTCAGGGGAGACCAGTCTTTTTATTCTATTCAGGCCTTCAGCTGACTGGATGAGGCTCATCTGCTTTACTCAAAGTCTACTAATTTAAATGTTAACCCCATCCAAAACACCTTCATGGAAACACCCAGAACAAGTTTGACCAAATGGCACCCCATGGCCCAGGCAAGTTGACACATAAAATTAATCACCATACTCAGTAAAGTCACCCCACAATAGATTTTCCCTGCTTTCCACTTCTGCATTCATATTACCACTAGAGTGAACCTTAAGTGCAAAGCAGATCACATCATTTCCTGCTTAAAACTATTCAATTATTCTACCTTTCCCAAAGGACAAAGGCCATAGGCCTTAAAACCAACTGTAAGCCTCCTCCATTTCTCACCTGATTTTAATCTCTCTTTCCAAGTGTACTTCCTACACCTCAGAACTATTCCCATCCCACCACATGAGCTCCTTCTATTCTAGCCTACAGAATTATTTACATTTCTAACAACACACCAAATTTTCATGCCTCCATCTTTATCCATATTCTTCACTCTGTCTTCACCCCTCCCCAATATACCCCTCCCCAAATATATTTGCCTATAAAACATGTATTCAAAATCCAAGAACCATCTTAAACATTTCCTCCTCAGAGATCCCTTTATTGACTTCCAATCAAAGTTATTTCCTTCTTGATCTTACCACTGTAGCATCATTCTGAAATACCCTCATTTTCTCTTTGTGTCTGGCTATAAGCTCTGTTAAGTCCAGGAACTATCTTCTTTTGTTCCTTGGTGTCCCTTGTGGTGTCTGATTCCCTTTAGGAACTCAAAAATTGTTTGTAGAATGAATGAAAGAGGAGGGATTAGATGAATAAATTGGGGCCTACTTTGGTAATCAGTGGGGGAATCACTAAAGGTTTTTAATTTAAAACCTCTTCTTGAAAGAAGTAAGAAGGAGTTGTATTTTAAGATCAATCTGTCATTGATGGAAAGAAAGGCTGAGGGCAAGATGGAAGAAGAAAAAAGAAAGCAAGAAGGCTGTGTAGGTGATAGTAGTAATCCAAGGATAAGGTAGGAAGGAGTTAAACCAGACACATGGATTAGAAATAAGAGATGCTCCTATTTATGAGTATTTCCTCCTTCTTTAGAGCATATGGTAGAATTGCATTTTCTTTGACCCCTTTGAAATTAGGTATGGCTACACGATTTTCTTTGGCCACTGAGATGTGATTGGAAGTGATATGTGCCACGTCTAAACAGAAGCTCAAGGAGCCAGTACCTGATCTGCCACATTCTGATTTTAGATCAGTGATCATGACCATGTGTCAAGATATAACCTCTGTCAGTCTGGCTCTCTGAAAGACAATATTGAGCAGAATTCCTCTGCCAACCTGTATTGGACATGTACTGTGAGTCACTTTTGTTGTGTCAAATAAATGAGATTTTGGAACTGGTTGTTACTACAGCAAAACCTAGCTTATCCTGATTTATCAGGATTTGGAAACTGATAGGAGAGGGTGTGAGTAGCACAAAACACTAACATTTAGCATGAGGGAGTATAAAACTTTCCGCTTGAATGACTGAGTCTGCCACATGTTGTCATGAAATGCACTTCGCAACTGCAGCGCTCCTGTTCACATCTTAATCTATCTGAATTGTGGCCCTTAGAGTTATATCATGCATAACCTGCATGGATGTACACAGCAGTCCTGGGAATGTTTCATTCAGAAAAAAATATATATTATTTATTGTCCACTGACTCCTAAATGACATTCTGAGTGCTGCAAATACAAAGGCATAATAGAGTTTATCATTCTGGGTGATGTGGTCAGAGGCCAGCAGGATGTGGCAGATGCTCTGATAGATTGACTGTGCACAGAGGAAGAGGCGACCAGCTCTGTGAGTTGTAGTTGAGCTGCAGTTTGAAGGCTGATTTGGAATTGTTCATGCAGAGAAGGAAAGTGGGTCATTTAAGTGCAAGAAACAGGTAAACGTCCATGACACATTGGAGAAACTGCAACAGGTCTTTGTAACTATGGTTTAGGTATACATTTTGGAGATGAGTAAAAATGGTAGGGAAAAGATTAGAAAGTGAAGTTGGGGTCATTTTGAAAGATTTTGTATTTTGCTGATGATTTAGTCTTCATTTCTGGAATAAGAGACCCCCTATCTTTTTAATCAGTTGAGTGTTGTATTTAAGTCTTATGTTTTAAAAACACATTAGTAGGAGATTTCTATCATATCATTGATAGAAACAAGGATATTAGATCTAAAAGAGGAAGCTGATACACTCTGCTTGGTTTCTTTTAATTAGCTTTCTGATTTGAAAGATCATTATTATTCGCAAAAAAAAAAACAAAAACAAAACTTGAGAGTTAAATTTTGTTAATACTGATCACAAAGGATGGATCCAACTCCATCATTGGTGCTACTTTGAAATTTTACTGATTTGAATGTAGCTTGAAATACATGGGCCAATCATTTAGAATCTGGAAATATTTTGTCATGCAAAGATTGCCTCTCCTAAGGGGATTTGATGTGTAATCATGCAGGACCATGAACAATACCACCCAGAGCTAGAGAACTTTTCGAGAACTTATAAAGGGCAGAGGTCACCCAATTATAACCTGAATTTATAATTCCCCTAGAGAGCAAATCCAATTGGATCAGCTTTGTGTCTGATCTTCTTTGTTTTTTGGCTTTTAAAGTCTTCCCCATACTGACATTTACCATGATAGATTGCCACCTGTATCATGGGCAATGATTTCTGGTTAATGTTTGTCAGTTCAGGCATTACTATAAAATGCTAGAGTCTAGATCTGCTGTATCATCAGAATTTGAAATAAGACCTTTAGGCATTCTTCCTACCATGAAATTACTGCTTTCAGCCCTGTGTAGCCCCTTAGTTAACCTATTTATAGGGTTTTCAGATATAGCATTCAATGTTAACAGTTTTAACTGTCTTCTGCTTTTTCACTGAATAAACTAAAAATTGGGCAATAAGGAATATCCTAGTGATGTTGCAAATGACCCATCATGATAACACAACGGGTCCCTGGAACTCTTCATTTGACTATGAAAAAGCACTGAACTTTAAGGCTTTTATACATTGGTGAGGAATTCATGAAAAAGCAGCCTTCAGAATGAAGAGAAAATCAGGGAGTTATAAATGGCCTGGTGAGACATAGATGTCAAAGTAGCGGCCAGATGTTGGCACATCCAAAGTCAAAGGAGAACTTGATTTGAATTTTGATTCATTTGAGGAAAAGGCAAGATAATTATTGCCTACCCAAGGATTATTGTCGCAGGGACCCTGCAGAGCATTCCCCTAAATTGAGAAATATTTGTGCTAGGGAATCTAGTGCCTGGCACAGAGTAATCACTCCATTAATACTAGCTATTAATATCACTGTTCCACTGAACTGAGAAATAAATTGAAAATTTCAAGTTGAACTTAAAATCAAGTATTCCTTTGGCTTTTATACTAATTAACACATAGCCTATGATTCAAGCTATATACATTTTTAATCCTTCTGCCAAATTCACAATGTGATGAGGTCCCTGCCCCTTGATAATGCTACAGATGGCAAGACAGCACTGCTGATGTCTGATAATACGTGCTCCCTACCATGTTCAATAGAGATATTTTGAAAAATGTGATTTAACTAAAGGAATCTGTGGAACTGAAAGAACCAACCTTTTCATAATGACATTGACCATTTTGCAGCCTTTAGGAATAACTATAGTTACAGCTTTAGGAAAATGCAACATATTCCAGACATTTCACTAGGTCTCATGTTTACAACCATTATCACATTTGATTTTCTCAGCAGTCTTATGAGGTAGATATTCTTACTTCTCTTCACATATGAGGAAACTGAGATTCAGGCCCTGGCCCTCATCACACAGTCAGTAATTGGTGGGCTGTGATTTGAATCCAGACTGATGGAATCCAAAGTCTGTGTTTTTAATCACTACCATTCATGGCTCTTCCACTAGTGCAAGTTCAGTGTGAGCTTTATTCCTCTCTTTGCATTATTTTATGCATCAAGAGGCTTCACAAATGTGATTCCTTAGACTGTCTAAATGATTGAGTGAACCTCAATGCAAGGATTGTTAGGTTTCTCTGAAACACCCTTTCTTTGATAAATCTCTCAAAGGGAATAGTCCAGGGATAATAAATCGAGGCATCTTGGGGACTCATGGGAATTTACCTCTGTGATTGATGGAATGAGCAGGCTGTCACCTGCATACGTAGTAAATAAAGCCATGGAAATGCATGAGATTGCCACCTGAAAATTGACATTGGTTTGTTCATTTTCTTACAGGAAGAATACAATTGAAATGAAGGGAGCTGAGGGGAACCATAAGAGTGATTGATGGAAAGATACAGAGTTTAGATTAGGAAGCTGGAAAAGAAAATAGAAGGCTTTATTATTATTATATTACTATGTCTTCAAAGTATGCCAGCACCCTTTCCTCAGTGCAATCACAAAGTATACAGCATGCTACTAGGCACCATGGAAGAGAGAGACAGAGAGACTGAGGAAGAGGGAAGGTGGGAGATGTGCTCTCTGCCCTTAAGGAACCAATGTTTTAATTAATATATTAAAAATTAATTTATACTGGGTTGAAGGGCACGCACATGAACAGTATGAGCACATGTTCATCACCCAAGGCCACCTTTACTGATCATTTCATATAATTTGTCTCTAAGCAAATGGACTTTCTAAAAAAGAAAATTCAAGCTCTCTTGACCAGCAAAGGTTAAGCAGGATGTGAAATGCAATGTGTCAAAGGCATGCAGACAAAGCATTTTTTAAATAGACGAAAGAAAACCAAGGCAAAAGCCTGTCTTTTATGATATGGCAAAGGAAGGCAGATAATTAATGACCCAAGTGCCAGAGAACCTTGGTGCCTTCATTTACCTCAAATTTTAGTAAGGGAATTATTTTAAAGAACTGATTACAAAAAAGACTCACCCAGGGTTATTTAAATATGGATTTTTCAGCCTTATATTTTATACTTCAAAAATGTATTTACTTTTAATTTGTATGTGATATAAAGTGCAGACATTTTTGTGGGTCTGAGATAATCATCAAGGTACCTTCCAAGGGTACTTGGCCAACTCTTTAGAAATCGTTAGGTATCAACTTCCAAACCACAGTCACATGGAAGTGATAATGGAATAGAGTAAGCATTATATTAAGAGGAAATAACAGGAGGTGAAAGAATCAAAAAGAGAAGAAAAATATTCTCCTTTAAATGCAAGGATACAGGAGGATAACAACTTCTAACAGACCGTGAATTTGGGCTTCCATGGAAAATTGTGAATATTTCCCTTTGAGACATTTCAAACTAGGGTGAATCATGTTTCTAGTAAAGTCTTTCTAATTAATTCTTCTGTATCTGTCTGTAGGATGTGGGATTAGCTGTGCCTCTGACTCCCATGCCCTTTCCAGGATTTAATTCCAGCTGGAAAACTTTAGTGTGAAACCACACTTCCATCCTTTAAGGTCATAGCTGTTAAGAACTTGCTCATGAGTGTAGGCTATTGTTTCCTCTGAAGAAACAGTTCCCAGAGAGTGACGTGGCTCAAGGACAACAGTGCACATGGTAGGCATTAAACAAATGCATGTTGAGTGTTTTTGAATTGATAGACCCTGACCACCATTGGAGAACATCTCTCTCCTGTTGACCTCCCTAGTATAAAATCTATCTCCCTTTCATTGTCCTCATGATAAAGGATAGATTCAGAATCCAGGTTTAGGATTCTGTCAGTGGTCAAGCCCTTTGCCATTTAGACTAGTCACCACTCACTGCTCACTTGGGTTTTGGAGGCAAATAATGACTGCCACTCAGGTTTAATGATAGTTTCACTTTGAAGTGTTCAGAAGAAAAAGACACCTCAGCACAAAATAATGTTCTCTCTGGATTACTATGATCATCTGAGACTAGAAGATGAAAAGGAAGACTCTTTGGTACTATAAGCTATTTAGTACCCATCAATACACAGCTCATCCTTTTTGGACAAAGGATATCACAGAGATAAGGCCGAATTAGAAGGTGAGGAAGTTGTTGTGGGCAAACAGAGGTGGTATTTTATTGCATAGACCTCTGCCCAGAGGGAGCTTCAAAAATTCCTCATACCCTGGGCCAGATGAAGGCTTTAAATCTCACCAAGAGCATTGTACATCTGGACTGGTATCTTCCAGACTATGCATTAATCCTGGAAGACTGGATACGCATATTGTTTTCCCATAGCTGAGATTTTAAAATACCCCATAGTGTCTCTCTTTTTACTTTTTGGATTAGTGTCATTTAAATGTCTTGGTTTAAAGGTGTCAGTGAAAAAGCTAACAGAACTTCATTTGAAAAAGAAGGGTGCTAAGAGACATGATAAATTAAAATCAACCTCAATCCAGTTAATACTGAGGCTTTTTTCAATAAGAGAATGATTTAAACTGAAATGAGCAGAACTCTTGATTAACCAGAGATTCAGTCATAATTTCTTGAAAGCTTAAAATGAGGACAAAAATCATATTTTTAGGCAATTTAGAATTTAAATACACGTATAAAAGCACACATATAAAATTTATTCCTTGGTAACTTAAAAGCCACAGCATACCAGTGAGAATAACTGATTTATTAAAATTCAAGGGAAAAAATCAGAAGTTAAAGTTCACCCAATCAACATAACTGGTGGTCATTTTTACAACAGTTTAGACCCCTGAAGGGAAAAAATGTCTTTAAAGTTTGATTATCTGTTTTTGTTTGATTGTTTTGATTTTTGCTTTTCATTTTTCTTACATTTGCTTTTTGCTTCATGGTTCCTTCAAACCAAATATTTTTATATTCTGTTACAGTAAGATTTAAAAAAACATCCAATGACTTAAACAATCATAAGACAGCTCTGAAGTGGCAGAGAATGAGTCTAAGACTGTCTGACACCAATAATTTTGCTATTTCCACTACGCATGGAGACTATGATTTCTTCATTTGTAAAATAAGGGTAATGTCTACTTCACAAGGTTTAAGAAGATAACATACATTTAATATGTAGAGCATGTCTGACATCTGGTAGGTATCCACAAAAAAAGTGTGATGATAGTAGTACTAATGGTGGTTATTGCTATTACAAGAAAATGGGCCGGAAGGACTGGTCCCCTGAATGGTCTGAGAATAATATCCTAAGTTCTTTAAAATAAAAATAACTGTGACTGTGGAGTACAAACTAATTATCTCCAAAATCTGCATGCACTTATTTCTTGCAAGAACAGATATTTTCTCCAATAGATTTGGTCACGCACCATAGATCACAGTTAAGTGTTGACTGGGTGGAGGATATTTTGCAGTGGTCCATAAAGAGGAAAAAAAAAATTATGGCCACTTCAAAAATTCTATCACAATGACTAGAAGGCACTAGATTAATTGCTTAATAACTACCTCTTGAAAATTCTTTTCATGGGCTAGAATATGAAGCTCAACCCAGAATCAGAGGAACCTAGTTTAAACCAAAATAAACACAAAAACACATTTTATACAAGCATGCTTGTATTTTAGCTTATAATAAATGAAGATGTTCTAGCTATGTTTACTATGTTCAGAGGTCTCTTACATACACAGTTGTGTCACAATGGCAGGAAAAAGGTTGGAAACTGCCAAAAAAGAAGTCTGCTTAAGGTAAGAAGCTTATGATAGCCCACTAAAAGGGCAGAAAAAGCAGGTTTAACATCCTGTATGGGTGGGCTCTGTCCCACCCTCTCAGCTCTACAATCATCTGAAGGAAAAATCCTGAAGTGGACTAGAGAGAAAATTATCAATAACCTCAGGGTCAAAGGTTTTTCCTATTTGCGTGCAATTTCTCTCAGAGGATATACTTCTCTGGTCTTTGTTTCATTTTATAAAATACACATGTATACATACATACACACCCAGACTGATAAACAAAGTAGCTGTAGCAGTAAAAATGTCTGGCTTTCAAGATAGAATGGGTAGAGTGTATCAATGTCCCATTTTATTTTTATTTATTTATTTTTTAAAGATTTTGTTTATTTATTTGACAGAGAGAGACACAGCAAGAGAGAGAACACAAGCAGGGGGAGTGGGAGAGGGAGAAGCAGGCTTCCCGCGGAGCGGGGAGCCCGATGCGGGGCTCGATCCCAGGACCCTGGGATCATGACCTGAGCCGAAGGCAGACGCTTAACGACTGAGCCACCCAGGCACCACCTCAATGTCCCATTTTAAATCGGAGGGGGAGACGAACTATGAGAGACTATGGACTCTGAGAAACAAACTGAGGGTTCTAGAGGGGAGGGGGAGGGGGGATGGGTCAGCCTGGTGATGGGTATTAAAGAGGGCACGTTCTGAATGGAGCACTGGGTGTTATACACAAACAATGAATCATGGAACACTACATCAAAAACTAATGATGTAATGTATGGTGATTAACATAACATAATAAAAAAATCACTTTTAGCAATTCTAATTTATGAGTGTGACTTAAAAGTAATACTAGACTATTTAATACACTTGGAAATTATTACTTGATTCTAACACCTCTGTAACATATTCATCTTCAAATCCGCAGCAGCATCCCATTACCTACACCCCACCTAGGAAAATAAGGGACCAATATGAGTAGAAAATTTTCCACCTGAGGAAACTGAAAAAGGAATGCTTCTTAGCTGCTTTAGATCAAATCCCAGCAACGGAATAGAATCTAGTTTCTCACGTCTTTTCCCCGCCTTATTCACACAGCAGTATTGGGTAATTAAAGGAAAAACAGATACGGAAAATTCCTCTGAGAACATTAATTCTCTGTGAAATTTCATTATTTTATCCATAAATGGTATGGTGTAGGTTATAAAGTAGTCAGATAGCAATTGTGTTAGAACAGGCCACAGTGTAAATTTTTTTAAAATACTAAATTTCATCATCAAAACAGAATTGGAGATACCATAAATGAATGTGGGCTTTAATCTTTGATTGAATATAAGACTCACACTCAACTGTGTGACTATTTTGCACATCATCAGAAAGAGAGAAAATTTCCCATTAGCTGTTGCATCAAGTTTTTAGATCAGGAAAAGAGTCTTGCTCAGTAAAACTAAAAACAAAACCAGGTCTTAGCCAATTTGATTTCTCTTTGCAGAGTTGACCTAATAGGGTGGCTTGGGTAAAACCTTTGCTGGTTGGTTTTGCTTTTTTGGTGTTTTTTTGGGTTTTGTGTGTTTGTTATTTTATGAGCTAAAGGAGAAGGAATCATTAATAGATGAGCCTAAGGCATTCTGAAATATACTTGCTAAATAATAAACTTATCAATTTCTTCCAAATGAATAAATTATTAATTCTCATCCAACTCGACCAAACCTAACAGTCAGAGAATGCAGGTGCTAAGGAAGAGAAATGAATCTCAGCAGAGTGTATAGTAAGCAATGGGAGGGTCAAGGCTGACATTAGATAGGAATCTTAGAGACAATGCCTTAAAACACAGGAAGGGCAATGTTCAATTAAACATTAGGAGAATCTATTGCAATTTTAAACACTTTCAGCTACACAGCAGAGAAAATGCCGAAGGGCAGGAAAAGGTACCCACCTGAAACTTTTGAGATCCATCAATATTGATTCACATCTCTAGTAAAAGTATTAATTCTACACTAGACCTAACATTGGTGACGGAGAGATGTGAATGTGTCCAGCCCTTTTCAAATGTGATGTTTTAAGCATATATCCTCACATATTTATTTATTTCAATAACTCAGGGCAAGTTTTCCATTTTTCTAAGGGTGAAGGTGGTTTTTCCATGATTCCCTCAAATTCTCTATGTGTCAGGAACTTGAATAGAGCGCAGGAGAGAAGTCCTGTCACTGATCCATACTGATGAAGCCTCATCTGGAAGATACTATGAAGGAAGGCTAGGGACTGGAATCATCTGAAGGCTGTTCCCTTTCATGCCTGGTGATTGATAATGGCTCTCAGCTGGGACTTGATCTAGGCCTGTCAACCGGATCATCTACAGGTGGCCTCTTCATGGAGCCTGGAATTCCTCAGACTTTGGTGGCTGGGATCCAAAAGTGAGTGTCCTAGAGAAAGAGCCAGATGGAAGCTATGTCACCATTTGTGTCCTAGCCTCAAAAGTCACACCGTGTCTTCCTTTGCATTCTATTTATTGGGCAGTCACAAAGTCACCTACATTCAAGGGGTGAAAATTAGACTCCACCTTCTGATGGGAGAAATGTCAAGGTTCTACAATTGTAGAACTGGAAACACAAAAACATGGACAGTTTTTGAAACACGGTCTGCCACAGTGATTATTTCTTTTTCTTTTTCCTTCTCTTTTCTTTCTTTTGTGTGTATGTATGGGTGTGTGTGTGTGTGTGTGTGTGTGTGTCCTGTCTGTGCTTTCTTATAGTTTCTAGAAAAAAATAAGTCATGCATGGAGAGCACATTTCCAGTAAATTCTAGTGTTATTTTGGTCATCTGCTATGAATCAGCTCATTTCAGATTAGTAACTTTTGTACCTGGGGTTATTCTGGTAGGTCTACCAGATATTTGTTCTGACACAGACATTTTGGAGTTTATACTTGAGGATAAAAACAAACAAACAAACTTGAAAGTGTTAGTTGTTGGAAAGAAGTCCAGAATAGGTAAGAAGATGTTTAAAAGTGCAATGAAGACAGATGTTGGATTTGAGTCTATTGAGAAAAAGGATTTAGGATGTGAAGGAAAGATCTCTTTGCTGAAAAGGATTAAGTGTTTCTTGGTGTGTGTAAAGCTTCTGATAATTTTTAGAAATTAGTTGTTTGAATTCAGGACATGTTATTTTTCTGCATATTGTTAAGTCAACATTTTAATTAAAAATGTTTTCATTTATTTATCAATAGATATCGTAGGCTCCTTTTACCATTCTGGGAATGCAAGAGTGATGCTTTCTTTTTGCATCATGCTTCTCTATGTTTTTGAATACCCTCTTCTGTCCTAGTGCTATTGCTCTAAGTGAAAATACTTATGGATGATGAGCCTGTCGCTCAACTCCCTGGACTGAAAAAGCCAGAATGATAAGAACCTTGAGCTAATGCAAATGGGGGTTAACAAAAACATGGAGAAGAAAGAATGATCTCTTTCTTTGAAAACCACATTCCATGAATATTACTTATTGACTTTATAAATCTACATTGAAAATTCTATTCTATAGAAATAATTTCAAAAGTACATGGCATACTTATTGCAATATTGTTTGTAACAGTAAAAACTGAAAAAGAACTAAAATGGTCATCTACAGGGGAATGTCTACGTAGCATATTCATATCTAGAACAGTATTGCAACCTTAAAATAACATATATCTACTTTCGTGGAAATGTGTTTAATTGGTACGTTAAAAAATTTCCAAAATATAAATAGCAGAATCTCATTTTTATAAAAAAAGATATAGAATTTCATTCTAGAGGGCAGACTTAGCACCACTTTAGCTACTCTATATCATAAAAAAAATCTCTAGAAATGATCATATATTTTCTTTTTTTTTTTTTAAAGATTTTATTTATTTATCTGAGAGAGAGAATGGGAGACAGAACATGAGAGGGGGAGGATCAGAGGGAGAAGCAGACTCCCCGCTGAGTGGGGAGCCCGATGTAGGACTCGATCCCAGGACTCCAGGATCATGACCTGAGCCGAAGGCAGTTGCTTAACCAACTGAGCCACCCAGGCGCCCCCATATATTTTCTTTTTAAAATTCATATCTGGTATGTAAATCAAGAAGGAGAATTCTCAATGGATCATAACATATAAAAAATTCTTGAAAGGTGGGAAATGAGAAGAATGAAAGTTCCCAAGACATAGAACACATTTTTCTTCTAGAAAAGTTGGGAGCTGTACCAAGGGAGCTTCATACCCAAGTGTAGTGGATCCTGAGTTCAAGAGTGGTCCTAAGAGTAACCAACTGGTAATCAGAAGAGGGAATCAAGCAGGACAGATTCTGAATAACCCACCCTCTCAGGCCAGAGAGCAACCACAGGGTTTTCAGACTCAGGTGGGCTGGGGATGGGAGGGTGTCAGGCTGTGACAACTTGAGGTCAAGGAAATAGGGTAACACTAAAGGCTACATATTGCGCCAGTAGAATATCCCAAGCCTCTCTACTCTGAGTGAAACCTGCTCAGTCACAGGCCACAGCAGTTCATCTCACCTCTCCTCATAAGTGGACAATCATTCAGTCAACCCAGCAAGGTGTTTCAGCTGTAGAGATGAGAGGACACCAATAGTCACCAATCACATCGTGCTTTTTTTCTGGAACTGGTCCTTTTAGAAGTGTCCCTTTCTTGTTGTGAGTGGTATGGAGTCAGCTCATACGTCTCTGAGACCCAAAAATCGAGAGATTCTTTGTGCCTGGCTGCTGTACCCAGTGGCTTGGTGGTCATCACCATGCCATAAAAAAATGTATTGAGAGCTACACCTACACCATAAGCACTATGGATACTCATTTGCATTACCAAGAGAAAAAGAGAAAGAAGGAAGGTCAAGAGGCTCACAAATGTTCAAAGGCAAAAAGATGATTGGTCTGAATGGTAAGCTTTACCACAAACAGTGCCATGTTGAGAAAATACAAATGAAAAAGACTATTAAGATGCATGAAAAGAGAAACACCAAACAAAAGAATGATGAAAAGACTCCACAAGGAGCAGTACCTGCATATCTACTGGACAAAGAGGGACAGTCATGAGCTAAGGTACTTTCCAAAATGATTAAACAGGGGTGCCTTGGTGGCTCAGTTGGTTAAGTGTCTGCCTTCGGCTCAGGTTATGATCCCAGTCCCACATCAGGCTCCTTGCTCAGGAGGGAGTCTGCTTTTCCCTCTGCACCCCTCCCCCCAACTCATGTGTGCACGCTCTCTCTCTCACTGTCTCTCAAAATAAATAAATAAAATCTTTAAAAAATGATTAAACAAAAACAAAAAATGAAAGCAGGAAATTTCTGCCCAAAGTTCCTGCCTGGGAAGAAATAGAAGTATTAAGTTATTCGAACGGGAAAGAGAAAGAAGAAAATATGGAAGAGGATGGTTCTTAAAGTCTGCTGTGTTGGAGATGGCTTTACTCAAAAACCACCTAAATATTAAAGATTCATTAAGCCAATGGGCTTATGTTTCAAGATCAGGTGCATTCAGGGTGGTATGGCTGTAGACGTCTGTGGCTGGGCTTATGTTACAAAAAGGCCGTGTAACTCATCCTGAACTGAATGGCACCTTTTGCCTACCAATACTTGGTATAAAGAAGAGTCTCCTATCCCCACTATACCCAACTTTGAATGTCATTACCAAAGGAACTGTCATTGAGGTGAACATCAACAAGTTGGGCCTTGTGACATAATGACACAGGAGGCAAAGTATTTGGGGAAGATATGCCCACAGGTTACCAGCAATTCTGAAAATGATAGATGCATAAATGTGGTCCTATGTTTTGACATCAATTTCATACAAGTAACTCCTTATAATTATTGAAGACTACACACCAGTCAAGAAAACCAGCATTACTGTGATGTTTCTGAATACTACCCAACAGCCTTCATCAAGAATACTATTTATTCTATTGTTAAAAAAAACATTAAAATGGCCTAGTTTTAGAAAAAAAAAGTCATCAATCATTCGAGAAAAGCCAATACTTTGTTGTTCCTCAATAAAAGATTAGCTTAACCATGAGGACAGAGACTTAGAAGAATAAGCATAACAGGAAGTTTAGAGTAAATATAATTTATATCCTAAAAAATGTAAGAAGATATTTAACCCATAATAAAATTAACCTAATACATAATGGAAATTAAAACTGTCATCATTGTTGGCAAGAATATGGAAAAAATGGAACCCCTGAACACTGTTGATAAGAATATAAAATGGTGCAGCTGTTATAGAAAATAGTATGGAAGTTCTTCAAAAAAAATTAAAAATAGGGGTGCCTGGGTGGCTCAATCGGTAAAGCATCTGCCTTTGGCTCTGATCATGATCCCAGAGTTCTGGGATTGAGTCCTGCATCAGGCTCCCTGCTCAGTGGGGAGACTACTTCTTCCTCTGCCCCTCCCCCCATTTGTCTCTCTCTCTCTCTCAAATAAATAAATAAAATCTTTTTAAAAAATAAAATTACCAGATGATCCAGCAATCCTAAGTCTGGGTATTTATCCAAAAGAATTGAAATCAGGATCTCAAACAGATATTAGCACTCCCATGTTCATTGCAGCACTATTCACAAATAGCCAAGATATGGAGACAACTTAAATGCCCATCGATGATGGATGAATGGGTAAGGAAAAGGTGGTATACAGATAAAATGGAAAATTATTTACCTTAAAAAATCATATGTGATAACATGGAGGAACCTTGAGGACATTATGTTAAGTAGAATAAACCAGCCACAGAAGGACAAACACTTCATGATTCCATTTATATAAGCTATCTAAAGTGGTCAAACTCAGAGAAGCAGAGAGTAGCATGGTGGTTTCTGGGCCTGGAGGGAAGGGGAAATGGGGAGTTGCTATGGATGAGTATAAAGTTTCAATTATAGAAGATGAACAACTCCTAGAGATCTACTGTACCACATTTTGCCTGTAGTTAACAACACTTAAAAATTTAAGAGCATAAATCTCATGTTAAGTGTTCTTACCACAATACAATTTTTAAAAAATTTAAAAATAAACAAAACTCTCATCATTGAAATAACACTCGGTAGTTGGGTTGAACAAAAGAAAGGCCATAGTTCAAGAGAAACTAGTAAGCTAGAACCAAGAAATTTTCTGGAATTTAAATAGTTGGAGAGGCAACATTGTGTGGTGGTTAAGAGCACAGACTCTGGAAACAGACTGCCTAGGTTTGAATATTAGGTCTGTACTTACTGGCTGTGTGACATTGGAAAAATCATTCAAATTTTTTGTGCACAAGCTTGTTATTAAGCTTTTCTCTTTAAACTCCAAACATATCCTACAATACTTTTTTTTTTTTTTTTTTTTTATGAAACTGCGGCTAGGAACTTGTAAATATATTTCTCCTTTGTCACTTTATTAACTGTATTTGCCCACAGAGAGCACAAAAGCACAATGAAGATGCTGGAGGCAGGGGTAGGAACTTCCTGTTTGCTTGTAGTTAATGTCACTATGGTTCTAACAATAGGATGTAATCCTGGCAATAGCAGTTGGTTCCAGTCTCTACCTTCCTTTGTGATCCCAAAACAGGCTTCTTCACCCTCCCTCACCAGTATCCATACAGTGGGCACTGCCTCATCTCCAAGAGACCCCTCCTCTGCCTACATGACCGACAGTAACACCTGCTGCTCAGAGTTCTGTACTCCAATTCCATGGAGTTTCTAGGTTCTGAAAATCTTTCATGAATTTCCCCACACTTACAGGTGGCAGCCACTTTTACTTCCATATACCTCTAGGTCAACTCAGTGTTCTCATTTTGCCTTTTCAGTGTTCCAATACTTGCTTAACCAATCCCCTATGTAAGTTCTCTCTCTGCTGAAATATCTAGGGTGTTTTTGTTTTCCCAAATCAATCCCAACTAATATAGTTTATCATGTTCTACCAGAACTAGGTGGTTATGAAAATTGAATTGAGTTAATACATGTAAAGCACTAAGAACAGTGTCTATATATAAAGAGCTATGTAAGTATTCACTATCGTTTTCAAATGCTATCTCAAAAAGCTGAGGAAAACATAAGAAAAAATGAGAGTCACTGAAGATAGAACTAAACATTTCAGCAGCTATTTTAGAAGATGAGAATTAAAATTACTCAGAGAAGACAATAGTAGATATATAGATGAATATATGATAGAGAGAAAGATGATGGATAGAGAGATAGATGAGGAGAGAAGAATTTGCATGAATTTAATATTTAGATATGTCATTGGCAGAAGAAAACTCACATATAAACAGGTACATACAAACACAATAGTTTATACCTACGTATATCATTTGCAACTCTTACACCACCAAGCTGGTATTACAGCTAACCCTTGAACAACATGCAGGTTAAAGGTGCTGACGCCACATGCAGCTGAAAATCCAAATATAACTTTTGACTCTCCAAAACTTTAACCATGAATAGCCTACTGTTGACCGAAAGCCTTACCAATAACATAAATAGTTAATTAACATATTTTGTAGGCTATACGTATTATATACTGTATTCTTACAATAAAGTAAGGTAGGGAAAAGAAAATGTAACTAAGAACATAATAAGGAGGAGAAAATACATTTACAGTACTGTATCAAAAAAAAAATCCACATATAAATGGACCCTTGCAGTTCAAACCCATGTTGTCCAAGGGGCAGCTGTTATCTGTTATCAAATGTAGATAAGGAGAGAATAAGAAAATAAAACTGTTGAAAAGTTTCATCTGTGAACAGAAGCATGATATCTAAAATAAAATACTAGTAATAAAGCTAGCAGTGTTTTAGAAAATAATATGACGTAATTAGCGTTTATTTCAGAAATGCAAGGGTAGTTTAATATCAGAATTTATTATGATAATTCAGCTCATAAATAAGAAGGAAAACTGTATGATGATCTCAATAGATAATGAAAAAGCATTTGATGATATTCAACACCCATTCTTTATTAAAAAAAAAAAAACTCCGAGAAAATGAGAACTAAAATCAACTCTAATTTGATATGAAATTTCTACCAGTAACCTATAGCAAATATCATGATCAATAGTGAGTCCCTAGAAGCATTCCCATCAAAGTTAGGAAGTAGATAAAAATGCCTGCTAATGTCTTTAATATTCTATATTGGAGTTCCAAATTAATAAAATAAGAAAAAGAATATGAAGTACACATACTGAAAGGGAAAGGTAAAAATCGTGATTTACAAGTGATAAGATGACCTATATAGTTTGTCAGTTGATTGTCTTTGTTTTCCTAGTAGAATAAATAAGGAAGTTCAGTATTGTGGCCTGATAAAAAATAAATGCTAAAAAAAAAAAATCTAGAGCTCTCCTACGTACCAGTGGAATATAATAGATTTAAAGATCCTTCTTCTGATGGAAACACAATATATAAAACAACAAGGAAGGAATCAGAAGTAAATGTATAGTAACATAGAGAAAATTATAAAATTTTGCTGAAGGTGATGGAAAGACCTGAGTAAAGGAGAAATATAACATGTTTGTTCATGGGAAGATGCAATAAATAAAGTTGTTAATTCTTTCAAACTTATTAAATTCAATGTAATCCACCAGAATTCCCCACAAGATGTTTCATCCTTCTTGACCAGAAGAGTCTAAAACTCAAGCAAAAGAGGGGCACCCGGCTGGCTTAGTCGGTAGAGCATGCGACTCTTGATCTCCAGGTTGTGAGTTCGAGCCCCAGTTTGGGTGTAGAGATTACTTTAAAAAAAATCAAATTCAAGTGAAAGAATAAATGTGAAAAAAGGTAAAGGCAATTTTGTAAAAGAATAAATTGAGAGCAACTTGATCTAACAGATTTCAAATTCTAAAGATCTAGGTAGTAAAGCAGTATGATACACGTGTGCGTGTATAGGAATAGATGTATGCTCACTGGGTTGGAGATATTTCCAAGCTGTACTGTTGAGTGAATAAAGTAAAAAGTGAAAAAAGTAAAGATTTTCTCTTTTCTAATTCACAAAGCAGGAATAGATCCAGGTGAGCACATATCCACTGAAGACTTGGATGGTGGCTACTGATTATAGGGATTCTCTCACCTTATGAGTAGTCTTGTGATTTTTAAGGAATGTAATCATATATGACTCAAGTAAAGATGAATAAAAATATTTTTAACCCTGGATTCTTTATATATAGAAATATAAACTTATTTATATCTATATAGTTATAGCTTTCCATCTTTATGAACTAACTTATATAATGTGCAACAACCCATTTCAAAACTTGGTTACTTAAAACATTCTTAGTTCTCATGATTCAATGGTTGGGTTTGGAAGTTGTTCTGACTTAGCTGAGGATGGACTGTCTAGAATGACCTCACTCACCTGTCCTGACCTCTGCTGGAATGGCAGGGATGGTTAGTGTGGCTGAGGCTCGCTGCACGTGGTCTTTCATCCTTCAGGAAGCCACCTAGGCTTGTTCACATGGTGGTGGAAAGGTTGCCAGCAGCAGGAGTAGGCACACCTTAACGCACAAGCATTTTTCAAGCTCCTATTTGTATCAGATTTGCTATCATCTCATTGGCTAAAGCAAGTCATCTGGCCACACCCAGGCAGTGTGGGAGGGGACTACCCATTGAAGAAAAAAGCATAAAAGAATACACACCAAGCAATAAAGTGGATATACCCGGGAGGTTGGGAGATAATGGAGGATGAAGAAGGAGGATGTTTACTTCCTTACATACCAGCATGATGTTTTGTTTTGTTGTTTACGATGAGCATGTATTATTTTTGCAAATTATATAACTGAAAAGTTAACAGAAGAAAACATTCTTTCACGGGTATGGACTGTTTCCACACTTTGACTTCACTCCCCATATCTGCATACATTTACCTTCCACAGCCACTGAGTCTTCATGCCCTCACCTATGTTAACATGCATTCTCCTACAGTGAGACACTGCAAAATGCCTACCTCCTAGAAACTTCACCTTTGCAGTCACCCTAGCATCTGCCTGCACATAATGCACAGAGAGTATGGAAACATGCATAACAAAGTAAAGAAGGACAAAAAGGCTTTTAGAAGTCCCAATTGGTGGCAGCTGCTTCTGTCCCCCAAGGGAGTGGTACAATTTTCCTCTAGAGCCAACAGCTTTTTGTAAAGCAAAATGCCTCCACTGGCTGATTTAGAGTGCAAACATTGAGCGTCCCAGGACACGGTTTAGAAGGATACAATGTAAGAAAGGGAGTCACATTTCTTGTGACATTGGAGAAAATAAAGATGATTCAGGAAGGAATGAGAAGAAAACAAAGGAAGAAAAAGCAAAATAATGGCTTTGGGTAATACGGGTGGCTAAAATTATTTTCAGGACTGAGTGTGTTAATTATTAAATGGTTGTCTTTCTCCTTTGTTGCCCTTCTATACGCTGCTTTGCTATGCTGATGCTTGGATGCTGCAAAGTACATTTTCCTTTGTCAGCTGCCTTTGTTAGGTTTTGCCACAATGAGTCCAGGGACTTGCTCCTTCCTTTTTGCTTGTTACTCCTGTCATTGGAGCCATTTGCTGTTTGTATAACCATCCTCCCGACAAAGAACTTCATTCAAGTAGCAGAAGTCAGCTTCAGTCTCTATATTCTGGCACTTCCAGGACCAGCCTCATTGTACCCTCATCGATGTACCACCCTAGAAGGGCAGCAGGCTTTTCTCAGAGGGCTCAGCCCCAGCCTAAGCCACGTCCTCCCCAAGACCCTGATTTGCTGGCATCAGCCAGATGGTAACCCCTTCCTCAAGGATCCTTCCCAACTGTGTGGGGTCTGAGCTTCTAGGTTCTCATATCTCCCCTCTTTTGTCTTCAACACTCGGGGTGGCGATGGCTTGCAGTGATCATTAACTTCATATTACCTCAGTGTAACCTCCTTTTTTGATGCCACTGTGGAAATTAACAAAGAACAAATAAGAACAAACAGAGGCTATTTATCCAAAGTTTGCTAGAGCAAGGGAGTCAGCCACCATCACTTGCAGTTGGCAGAGACTCACAGGCAGACTGGAAAGTGGAAAATCTTTACAGTGAAAAAGGGGAGGTTTCAGGTGTGCTCTGACTGGGGGTTGTTAGAATGGGGAATCTTGGAGGCAGGCTAGCTAGAGGCAGGGTATCATGGGATTGATTTGGAGAGCATATTTGGCTTGGGATATGCTCCCCAAAGTTGGCAGGTGGCAGGAGTGGGGGATGGATGATGGATTTAAAAACTGGGGAAGCCGGTGGTCATTGGTCAAGTCCTGACCATTCTGGGCTGACTTCTACAGAGGTCAAGGGTCAGAGTTCTTTTGTCATACATGAACAGGCCAGGGTTCATTTGTATGTCCAGTGGCTCACCTCCTGTGCCTGTTCGGTTAATTCCCTACGTGAAGTTCTCTCCGTTTAAGTGTCTAGTGTGCTTTCTGCTTTCCCTGACGAGACCCTGACTGATACAAGGGGGTCTCATATTGATTTTCAAAATTTCCCCTTTTGTGAGTGTGTGGACCCATTTTGTCAAATCCTTAGTGAGTCTGACACAAATGCAAATGAATTGTATGAATGGCATTTGGGGAAAATCGAGGAAATGAACCCATCTGTAAGAGTCCAGGACAGAAAGAGCGGCAGCAGAAGGAAGTGCGTTAGTGACCCCAGAACTTCAACAAAGACAGGAAGGGGAACCTTGAAGGGATCCAGAGAACCAAGCCCCAAGTGCCTTTCCATATCCGTATTCTGTATTAGGAACTGCATGAAGGTGTCTCATAAGCATTTTGGTTTGGTTAACGTTCCCAAATTGTTAAAGCAATTTTATCTAAGTGTTTCGGTAGTACTTCTGCGATTCATTCATATTTGTGGGCAATTCTCTTCAATTTATTTTAGCTTTACTGAATTCCTGGTCTGGGCTAGGTATTGCGAGATATTTGTAAACTGGAAATTACCCCACCTCTGTCTTCTAAAGGCTTAAAGGCTTTCTGGGAAGAAATGAACAAGGGGGAAGTAAGTGGAAGTGATAAAAATAATATATGTAAGGTCCCGAGTAAGAACTACAACTAAATGGCATTGTATTATTTTGAAAAAGGGAAGAAAATGTATATGATTTTAGTTCATTGGGAAGCTGTTGCACAGTAGATCAGACTCTGATCTTCATTTTTCAAGAAAGAAAAAGCCAAAATAAAAAAAAATTCCATCTTTAAAAAAAAATTCCAAAAAATTGTCATCACAAAAATTGTTAATTCTACTTCATTAAAAGCTCATGTTTTGCTTTAACTTTCACATATGCAGTTTAAATATTCACAGTCTTGATATACAATTTAGTAAGCCTTTGTATTTACATTGTCATAAATATTTTTCATGTCTTTACATGTTTTGCATTTGTAATCATCATGTAACATTCCATCATCTGGTTGTGCCATAAGTTATTCAGCCTTCCATTTGGGGTATTTGTTTTAAAATTTTGCTATCTTAGATTTACCCATGAAGATATAAATTGTGTCACTAAATTTTTGCTTCCAGCATATTGTTTCTTTTTGAAATACTTTTAGAGAAGACAAAGGGTGCTAGCTAAGAGCACATTTATGGCTCTTACTTTTAAAATATTGCTTTACGAAAAGATTGTAAAGTATTGTTAGTAAGGAACTAGTTTGTCTTAGCCACATCAGCTCATGTTATCTTTTTTTTTTAAATCCTCATTTCCAAGGTGCTATAATTTGCATTTTTAACTACTAATGAGGAAAAGAATCTTTCCATCTGTTTTCTTCTTGTATTTGTTGATGAGGATTATAAAATGTGCAGAGGAAAGGAAAATACCTTGAAAAAAGACAGAAATGAACACAGCTGGGGGGTAAAAGGGAAGATAGCTGGATGGTAGGAGGATAAGTAGAAATATTATTTATAATATGCATATGTATTTTTCATAGCTATGCACATGTACACATATTACATGTCTCCATATTTCTCCCTGATCAAGTATTTGCTATAAGCCCAACACTATATTAAGTGATGCTTTTTTTAAGAAAAGATTTTATTTATTTGAGAGAGAGAGGGAGCATGTGCAGGGGGGAGGGGCAGAGGGACAAGCAGACTTTCCACTGAGCAGGAAGCCCAACATGGGGCTTGACACGGGGCTCCATCCCAGGACCCTGAGATCAGGACCTGAGCTGAAGGCAGACGCTTAACCGACTGAGCCACCCAGGCTGCCCTTAAGTGATGCTTTCAATAAATCTCATATTATCCTTGTAACAATCCAATGTTTGTTTTCCCCAGTTTTCTGGCAGGAAACTGAAAGCTCATGGAGGTTAAGTCACACGCATAGCCACCACATTTAGTAGCAGTGTGGGATTTTTCCAATTTCTGTCTTACTCTAACACATTTCTAAATACCAGGTGATACTCGAAATATTTTACTGAAGCGAAGAATCAGTACTGAGAAATAAAGGCACACATGAAAGGTACCATAAATTGGTAAAAGTGGAATCTTTCTGGGCCCTGGTAGGATCTACCAAAATGAGATCCATATTGGCTGTAAGGACTATATTCATTTTCTGCTGCCAAATGGACTTGGTTTTAGTTTAATTCTCTTTATAGAATTGATGTTTGTTCTTGGCTAACCATCTATGATATTATTATACTGCACACAATGAATTATTCACCTGAATGTGCCTTACAATTAGCCTCAGCAGAGTATTTGTTCCTTTCGTCCAAACATTTTACTTTATCTATAAAGATTAAATTAATCATCTCTGCCAGCAATGAATAACTGAGAGAATTAGTTTTTAATATCTGGAGTAGAGAAGGGGAAATTGCAGGCAGAGCAATACATTTTGTTTGACCAGTGTTCCATGTTTCCTTTTATAATCTGTATTCTGTATCATATGCAGCATCTTTGGCTGGGGAGAAGAAGAGATAGGATACATTATTTGATCAATGACGGCCAACCTTTAGGGAGGAAGACAGCTGAACAAAGATGATTAATTAAAATGCACTTTAACTTTAGTCATCTTATTTCAAAGTCCCATCATTTAATTTTTCCAACAATGCTCTAAGACAGATACTATTAGTTCCCTATTTTACAGATGAGAAAGTAGGCACGGTGGATTTAAGTGATTAAGCCAGAGAATGTGCTGAGGCCAGGCAGCATCAGTATTCCAATCTTGACCATGGTTCTGGTGCTTCCTGAAGGTGTTCTGCTCTGGGTCCACTCCTTTTCTGTTCCAATCCACCCCTCCTTGTGATTTCACAGAGCAATGAAATTCCCCAGAAGGAAAGCATCAGGAGGAAAGCAAGAGGGCTATCTGTCCCCAAAGATATGTACTATTTGGTACATTATCAATAATTATTCACATTGAACATGGGATAATCCATTTGGAAACAAGTTGTCCTGTTGAAACAGCTTTTCTGGTTGTTTCCACTTCCATGTGATTGAACTTAAAAAAAAAAAAAAAAGTAGGAGAGCTAAGTTCCTTACCTTGACCCCTGTAGGGGCCAAGGGCAAGTTGCCCATAATGTGCCACTTTGGCATGCAGATTATATTTCAAGCTGAAGACAATCAAGGTCCAAAAGATTCGGGAAGACATTTTGACCTTCCCGTAACTGCCTAAAGAATTTAGATAAAGGACCTGCTCCAGGAAGGGCGCTATCACTATAGATAACTACAGTATAAAATGAAGTTAGCAAACTCTGTTTGTTAAAATTCCTTTTTTTGTCCCATTGTTTCCGTATGGCTCAGCAAACATTTGTTTACCAAACATACTCTTTTTAATCTTCCCGTGAATTGCTTTCCTTCTCTTTGAAGTCCCAGATCCCTATCCCCTTCTTGGATGAGGATGACATATGTACTTCATTTTGCCTATCTCTGGAACCTCATGTCTGTGGGGATTCCCTGTACCTACAGAATTAAATTTTATTTTCTCCTATTAATCTGTCTCATATCAATTTAATTCTTAGACCAGCTAAAGTTTTGTGTTTTTTTTTTTAAGATTTTATTTATTTATTTGCCAGAGAGAGAGAGAGAGAGAGAACGGCAGGCAGAGGGAGAAGGAGACTCCATGCTGAGCAAGGAGCATGACGTGGGACTCAATCCCAGAACCCTGGGATCATGACCTGAGCTGAAGGCAGATGCTTAATCGACTGAGCCACCCAGGCATCCCTAGACTAGCTATAAGTCAGAAGTTCAAAATGTAGTCAGTTGACCACTTACATCAGAATCATCTGGGCCCCAGCCCCACATACTGATTAAGAATCTTTGGGCGTGAGGTCCAAGAATCTTCTTTAAAAACCACCCTCCAGTATTTGAGACCTACTCATTCATTTGAGACCTACTCATTAAACTATACAGGTTTGATGATGGTGGTGATGATGGTAAATGAGCTAGTACCTGGCACCTACTTAGTGATGTATATAAATGTATACATGTTGTACATTAAGTTATCTTGTTTAAACTCCTAAAACCCTAGAGGCAGTTACTATTATTATCCTCACATTAGATGAAGGAACTGGAGCTTCATAGAGTCAATTCTAGGTATCCTAGTTCTAGACTTTATTATGCCTCCTTAAACTCTACATTTTATAAGTGTTTCAGTTACAGAAAATTTCAGGCAAGGGTGTCCAAACCAAAGTGTTGCAATTTACAATGAAACAAAAAAATTAAACAAAATAATGCCATATACCTCATTTTGATTAAGTATTCTGCCATTTTCCTAGGATTTACCAAATGACTAGATGAAAAGTAATTATAGTGTGATTAAATGTCTTAAAATCCTACACTTTATTAAAAGACTTAACTAAGGGGTGCCTGGGTGACTCAGTCGGTTAAATGTCTGCCTTTGTTTGGCTCAGGTCATGATCCCAGTCTCCTGGGATCAAGTCCACCGGTTGGTCTGACTCTCTGCTCAGCAGGGAGTCTGCTTCTCCCTCTCCCTCTGCCCTTCCCCCTTGCTCATGCTCTCTCTCTCTCAAATAAATAAATAAAATCTTTAAAAAAGAAGATTTAACTAAGGACTTGGCTAAAGTCTATAAAGTATTTAAACATTAGCATGGAAAAACCAGACAAACAGAACTGAATATAAGTAAAAACTGTTCTCAAACCTGAGAAAAATCCAGACATAAATTACTTTATTTACCTAGCCCACAGAGATTGGAAGAGGTCTTCAAGGGGGTAATTGAAGAATGGTCTCACTCAGAGCAGTCACGGCTTTTTTTTACCTTGACTACATAAACTAATGGGACTATATTTCCTGGGGATCTCTACAAAGCTTCCTAATCAGAGAAAACAGGCAATTTCCAAACGCACTTGTTACCACGCTGAAAAGCAGAAGCACGTGACAATGATTTCTTCTCAACTTCTTTGCATATTTACTATAGTAATCATGAAATGCAATGGATTTTAGGACCACATCTGGAAAAATAGAGGCTCAAATAGTGATGGTTTGTTTCATTATTCTTTCTTTTTAAAAATTACAATGGGGCATCTTTATTTACTGCTTGCTGGACTGTATATTTGTACATTTCTGGATGGCAATTGGCACTAGGTAAGAAATTTTGGAAATGTTCTTTGATCTAATGCATTTATTTATAGGATTTGTTGTAAGGCAATGACGAATGATATGAACAAAAATTTTCCCACAAGGATGCTTATTACGATAATCATTATAATTTTTATTAAAAATGTTGGTAATAGAGAAAAGTACCACCTGCTATTCCAACATGGAAACATGGCAATAATGACACATGATGCACTTGCCTTCCAGTCTTTGTTCCACTAATCATGGCTATACCTAATTGTCACCAATTGTCTATTGTTTTATATCTTTTTAAACTTAATATCCTGTCATAAGCTTTTGCTCATATAGATAAATTGTTATACACATGAATTTTAATGTCTTTAAAACAATTTAAACAAGTACTGCAAAGGCAAATCATTATTTTAATTGCATTATTTTAATGATGTAACATAAGTTAAATAATTCCCTGCTGTTCAATATGTTTTCCATTTTATTTAATATTATAAATAATGATACAAACAACTGGATGCTTAATTTGTTAACTATAGGTATTCATAATTAGAGGCGATTTCTTTTCATGTAAAGAACTTATTTCAAAAATTGTAAACATAGGTGTTTTAAAACAAAAAAATAAAATCCTACAAAGCACAAATTGGGTTTTTATTGAAAGCATATTAAGTATAATATGTATTTATTACACAAATAACCATTTACTTTTTTTTTGTTTTAAAGACTTATTTATTTATTTTAGAGAGAGAGAGAGAGGGAGGGAGAGAGAGCACAGTTGGGGGAGGGGGAGAGGGAGAGGGAGAGAAAATCTCCAGCACACTCCCGAGTATGGAGCCCAACTATGCGGGGCTGGATCCCACGATCCTGAGATCATGGCCTAAGTTGAAATCAAGAGTCGGAGGCTCTACTGACTGAGCCACCCAGGCACCCCAACCATTCATTTTTAAAAACTTATTTAAGGGGCGTCTGGCTGGCTCAGTCAGTGGAGCATGCAACTCTTGATCTCTGGGTTGTGAGCTTGCACCCCACCATTGGGTGTAGAGATTAGTTAAAAATAAAATCTTAAAAAAAAAAACCCACTAATTTAGAACTTCATATTGCTTTTTTTGTCTATGACATTACTTATGGGTAGATTACCTGTAATCAGCTTTAATAATTTAAATTAATAGTCAGGACTTTATCGATGAGGATGATTTTTTAATTGTATATCTCAAAACCATGTTCATTACATAACGGTTGTCAAGAGGTTATGACGTCAGAACGTTTCCTCTAGTTCTATTTCCTCTATTTCTATAATGCCTCTATTTTCCACTTTGAAGAACTAATTTTAAATTGCTTTCATGCTTCAAAAAAAAATGCAAAAAGAAAATATCCTTTGTTATAAGTACTAACTTATATTTTAAGGATGTGTTTCATGTTGTTGATGAGAACTGCAATGGGACCCACCAATGATGCTTCGGAATAGGAAACTATTTTTTAACCCAGTCATTGTGTTATGAAGGGCCTTCATTCTCAGAAAGTTGTTTAGGGGGCGGCTGGGTGGCTCAGATGGTTAGGCATCTGATTGTGATCTCCAGGTCCTGGGATCGAGTGCCACATGGGAGTCTGCTTCTCCCTCTCCCTCTCCCCCATTTGTGCTCTCTTTGCCTCTCTCTCTCTCTCTCAAATGAATAAATAAAATCTTAAAAAAAAGTTGTTTAGGTATCAGGTTTCTCTTTCACTGGGACTTTTCAACAAGGCACCAGCTTTCTTTGAAAGATGAAAATTCCCTTCCTCTTTGGATGCTCATTAGGAAGTGGAGTAGATGGTGTATATTTGCGTTTTACACATGGATGGGAGTAATGGCTTTGTCTCAAGGTAAATGACTAGAAAGTAGCCAATCAAGTTGATCTTTCTATATCAGACTTTTTGAAAAATATGGAATATGTTAATGTATTAATAATATTCCAGTTGGTTCACAAAAACCCCATAATGCTGCTTAAATGAAAAGGCCTTGATGGTATGAATCTAATCATCTCATCATTAATAATGATATAATATTTTCATATATTAGCCAAATGCTTGTTTTGCTCCCAGTAATGATTTTCTTCTACTCCATGGAATCCATTAATGCCTCAGGCAAGTGAAGCTGGTAAGACTAGTAAATAACAACAACAACAACACCAATAATAATACCATACTTAAAAACAAGTCTCATCTGTTTCAGAAACCAGAGTTTTTGATTTGCAAAAGCTTAAAGATTATTTTTCTTTCTTTTTATGGACCTTGTATGCTTGGAATTGAATGAGTCATGATCCTTGGTTTATGAAACACTATCAATGTTTCATACAAGGCCCTCATTTATTTTGTTTTATTTTTAATAATGTAATGAGCACCTTATAACCTAGTATACTGTCAAAGAACCAAAACCTTACCAATAACTTGCATCTACTTACTCTTGGGTAAGGAGTGGAATTGCTGGGACAACTTTATTCGATATGCAACCCTAATAGATAATGCTAAAATGTTCGAAGCATGGCTTCAATGAGCTCTGTATAAGGAATCCTGTTGATCTGTTCTGGAATTGCCTGGCTTTTTTATCTTTACTCATTAAATGGAATCAAATTTTATCTTGTGTGGTCTTGATTTGCTTATCTTTATGGCCTTGATTTTCTTCTCCAAAGCACTAATGTGGTTTAGTACATTGATTAGCCATATGTCTTTTTTCCCCTCTGTTCATAGCCGTTTCTGCTTTTCCCTCCATTTTTCTATTGATATGTCTGTTTTTTCTATTAGTATACACATACAAATAAATACATACAAATATACACATACAAATAAATACTTAAGATTTTTTCTATTGATTATCAAGATATAAGTAATATATTATGTACAAACAAATATATATTTAAGATTTGTGGCTCTAGATATTACAGATATATTCTCCCAGTTTATTGCTTATCTCTCATCTTCTTTCTTTTAGGTATCTTTTGACATCATTAAAACTAAGACACAGGATTGATTTAGCTATATGTAGTCTTTTTTGTTTCCATATGAATTGAAGATTGTTTTTTCTATTTCTGTAAAAATGCCACAGGAGGAGGGTTATTTAGGTATCAGGTTTCTCTTTCACTGGCACTTTTCAACAATGCACCAGCTTTCTTTGAAAGATGAAAATTCCCTTCCTCTGGATGCTCATTAGGAATACTTTTTCGATTGTTTAGCAAGATATATGTAATATATTACATACAAATATGTGTGTTGGTGAGGATGTATAGAAATTGAAACCCTTCCACACTGTTGATGGGAATATAAATTGGTACAACCATTATGGAGGTTCCTTTAAAAATTAAAAAGAGAAGTAAGTACAGGGATGTCTGGGTGGTTCAGTCAGTTAATCATCTGCCTTTGGGTCAGGTCATGATCCCAGGATCCTGGGATCGAGTTCCTCACTGGGCTCCCTGCTCAGCGGGAAGCCTGCTTTTCCCTCTGCCTGCCGCTCCCCCGCTTGTGCTTTCTCTGACAAATAAATAAAATAAACTCTTAAAAAAATAAAAAAAGAAGTACATATGACCCTGCAATTCCACTTCTGGGTATGTATCCAAGGCAATGAAATCAATATTTCAAAGAGATATTTGTACCCCCGTGTTCACTGCAGCACTACTCAGAATAGCCAAGATGTAGAAACAACCTAATGCCCATCAATGGATGAAAGGGTAATGAAAAGCCAGTATGTACATATAATGGAACATCATTCAGCCTTAAAAAGAAGGAAAGTTTGCAATATGAGACAACATGGGCAAACCTTGAAGACATTATGTTAAGTGAAATAAGCCAGCCATAGAAAGACAAATACTATACGATTCCAATTATATGAAGTACTGAAAATACTTCAGTCCATGGAATCAAAGAGTAGGATGATGGTTGTCAGGGGCTAGAGGGAGGGGGAAATAGGGAGTTACTAATCAACAGGCGTAAAGTTTGAGTTAAGCAAGATGAATAAGTTCTGGAACTCTGCCGTACAATGTTGTACTTACAGTCACCAATAATATATCGTACACTTAAACATTTGTTGAGTGTAGCATGTTAAATGTTCTTACCACAATAAAATAACAAAAAAAAAAGTAAAGTCCCAAGATAAACGTCCATTAATACATACTATATTCATGCAGGAAAATAATTTATTTTACTTGTGGGAAACTCAGTAGAAATCATGGAGAAATTGAAAAGATTAGTGGAATAAGGCACATTCAGAAGTGTATCTAAGCTTTTTGGGGCGCCTGGGTGGCTCAGTCGTTAAGTGGCTGCCTTCGGCTCAGGTCATGATCCCAGGGTCCTGGGATCGAGCCCCGCATCGGGCTCCCTGCTCGGCGGAGAGCCTGCTTCTCCCTCTCCCTCTGTCTGCTGCTCTGCCTACTTGTGCTCTCTCTGTGTTAAACAAATAAATAAAAATCTTTAAAAAAAAAAAAAAAAAAAAAGAAGTGTATCTAAGCTTTTTGAACTGTGAAATTTGAAAAATTCACGAGAATAACTTCTTTATTAGGAAGTTGAGAGAATCATGGATGTGTCATATAAAAACAAGAACAAACATAAGAAACTTGAAAAAAAAACAAAACCCTAAGACACAAATTTTATAGCATAAAAAATAGATTTAGCAAAATGCACGAAACAATCACAATATTTAAGAGCCAGTTTTCTTAGTCCCATAACAGTCCAGAGAAGGGAGATTTGCAGAGATAGTTAAAAAGGAAGCCATACACTTAAATTACGCTTTTTGTCCCTAAAACAAAGCCCCGCCCCTGCTCTTCCACTAGATGAGTCTGGCTAGAGAAGGAGAATAAAATGTAGAGTACAGAACACGTGTCTTTAAGACCCCCAAGGAAAGCCTGAGGAAGTTGAAATCTTAGAGTTCTCCTATCCTGGCATAGCATGGGAAGGGTAGAGTAGAGACAGCTATGTGGAAATCTGCATTTCCTTAAACGGAGTATGAAGGTCTGCTTGCATGTGAAGGATGATGCAAAAGTAGCTGGTGGCCCAACCTGAAGAGGCTGACATAAAGGAGACAAAGTAGCAATCATTATGGAAAAACAATGAGAGCAGTCAAAAATAAACACAGAGAGAGAGAGAGAAATTGTAAAGGATACTGCAGGTGAATAAAGGCTAATAATTAAGGGTCAGATGGACCCTATCTCTCGCCTTGATAATGTATGTGAGTTGAACTGACACTCAACGTGGTGATATGTATGTGTGTATGTGTGTATGGGGGAGGGAGGAGTGATGTTCTTTGTACATGGCTTATAAGAGCACCTTGGGCATTGATATCCAGTGGTCTGACTCTGGAAAAGACCGAGAGGAGTGCTGCACAGGAGGTTTTTATCCACCAAGTCTAGAAGAATCTTCTCTCATTCTATTGGTCAGAACTCAGACACATGGCCACAGCTAATTGCAAGGGAGGCGGAAAAACATCGTCTAGCCACATGTCTCAGAGGAATGGGAAACAGATTTGGTAAATAGCTAGTCAATCTTTATCACAGTGCTTAAAATCAGGTTTTATACTATCAACACATAGCTTACAAGAATATTCAAGGCCTGATTCCTGTCTACATCTATATTCTCATCACTCCTCATTTTCTTTCTTTGCATTCTGTCCTCCAGTTTGACCAAACTCATTTCTGTTCCTTTTTTTTTTTTTTTTAAGATTTTTATTTATTTATTTGACAGAGAGAGACACAGTGAGAGAGGGAACACAAGCAGGGGGGAGTGGGAGAGGAAGAAGCAGGCTTCCCGCGGAGCAGGGAGCCCGATGTGGAACTTGATCCTAGGACCCTGGGATCATGACCTGAGCTGAAGGCAGACACTTAACTACTGAGCCACCCAGGCGCCCCTCATTTCTGTTCCTTAAAGGAATCATGCTCTTTGAGGATTCCTCTCTATATCCATTTTTTTCTCTACCTGAGAGACTCCTATTGCTTATCTTCCCCCCTCCTCCCTACTGTGCCATTTGTCTGGTTAACGCTTATTCATCCTGCAGGTCACACTTTGGAAGTCACTTCCTTAGAAAGTCTTCCTTGACTACCACCCAGACCCTAGACTAAATTAGTTACAACTGACTTCTGGATATACCAATTTTACCTTGATTTTCTTGTTTTGACTTTTATAATTGTGTGATTTTCCCATTGGAGTGTAAGTGCCAGGTCAAGGCCTAAGCTTATCTTACCTACTATTTTATGAGCACTTCTCATGATATTTGGGATAGTGTTTAAGAAGTACATTTGGAAAGAAGGAAAGATGGAAGGAAGGAAGGAAGGAAGGAAGGAAGGAAGGAAGGAAGGAAAGAAGGAAGGGTATTTGCAAGAATTCATCAACAAGGAAATTGTTGTATTTGTTACATATTGATTGCCAGATTGACTCAGCTGATTATCTCAGTAGTTAGGTCTACAGTCCTTTCTTCACTACTCCATGTGTGCTATCTACAACTACTTCTATAAACTGCATGCTTGGTCGAAGAGAATGCCTCTGAGAAAAGAAAACCCCTCCTGAGTCAATTGTCTATGAGTCACTGCGCTGTTTTGACATCCCTAAGCATGATTTCATTTACCATTATGGGAAATGTATTTGTAACATCCTGATGAAAATTACTGCCAGGTGCATACATTGATTTTGACGGCTGAAAGAAAGAGAACGATGAAGCCTGTTTAGAGTCTTCTAGATTCTTGTTGAATGGAGAGCATGAAGACAGGAACCGGCAGACATTTATCTAGATTTTGTAAAATGAAGTTTTGAAGATAAAAGTAATGATTAATCAAGAAACTCATGGCCTCTGAAGTTAGAAGTGAATCTGAAGTTAGTCTGAAGTTAGTCTGTAATGGATTATGGCTCAGCTGGGACTGATAAGGCAGCAGTTGTGCCAGTAAAAAGTACCAATGAAGAAAAAGGTAAAGTAACGAGTGTTGCATTCTCCCTTACTTGAGTGTAACAGAGTCTTACACGCTGGTATTACTGAAGCTAATAGAAGAGGGTAGAAAATAAGGAAAGAATAATATCTAGAACATAGTCTCTCTACATGGTTACCAAACTAGAAGTTATTCATGTTCTAGGGGCACTTGGGTGGCTCAGTCAGTTGGGTTCTGCCTTTGACTCGGGTTATGATCCCAACGTCCCGGGATCGAGCCCCACATTGCGTCGGGCTCCCTGCTCAGTGGGGATCCTGCTTCTCCCTCTCCCTCTGACCCTCCACCTGCTCATGCTTTCTTTCTCTCTCTCTCTCTTTCAAATAAATAAAATCTTTTAAAAAAAATTCACGTTCTAGTTGGGGAATTGCCACCTGGCTCTGCACACACCCTCTCCCATAGGTTGACTGCTCACTGCTGTTTTCAACAGAATGATGTGAATCCTACTTTCAGTTATTCTCCAGGAGAGGTTTACCACTGAGAGTCTTGTGCTTTATATTGAGTCTGTTGGGGGAATCTATGGCTTCTCCTTGAGACTCTGTCCCTTTCCTCTTCTTTCCTGACTTTGGGCATTTTCCACTGCTTTGGATGGCCTTCCCAAGAGATTGCAGTGGGATAATCAAAGGAGAGGAGACATAAGCCAGACAGTTTTGTAATGATTTGTAGCTTTTATAAAACCATTTCTCTAAGGGAGGAGACTTTAATGAATCATTGTCATAAGGGTTTGGGATTATCTGTGATTTTTAATTATTCCAACTACCCAGATCATTTTTTGCCATAAGAATTAGGACTTGCCGACATGGTTTGGCTGATTGAGATCAGGTTCCTGATGTGCTGAGTAATTAAAAGTACAATTGATCCTTGAATCTCTAACTGCCTATGTGCCCATCTCCTTTATTAGATATCTTCTTACATCTAATGTATATTGCTAATTTTTAAGTAGGAATCTTGTTACTTTCACTTTTTTTCTATGTGTCAATGAAACTCTCTAAGACTTCTTGGATCAAATCCTTTTTGCATTAATCAAATTGAAGCCAACCTTTTAAAATGCCAGCAGTAGAATGCATGTATGTTAACTAGTTTTTATTTTCCACTGATGGTGTTTACAAAGAGAGAGAGAGAGAGAGAGAGCCTTCATTTCCAAATGGCAATTATCTTTGCATTTACATATCACCACTTTGTCAGAAAGTCTGCAGTGATAGGTTATTCTTTCATTGTTATTCATGAGATACTATCAGCCAGTCATAAAATTGTAGAATGAGTTGCCCTAAATTGGGATTAGAATGTAGTGAACAAGTATAAGAATCAGTCATTGCTTTTTGAATTCAGTGAGGCCCCAGTGGTGTAAAGCTTTTGTCTCTGACAGCACATTTTTTTTTTTTTTAAGGAAGTTGGATTGGAGAGGGCAAATGGAAGGAAAATACAGGAAAAGTTCACCAAGACAAAACATGGGAACTCATCAAAGCTGTTTGAGAGGAGGAAGGCTGAAAGCAGTAAGAATCAAAGAAACACAAATGGATCCTTAGTCCTCAGGAGTTTAGGGGTTTGGAGACATCAGCTTTCAATGAAAAAATAGACTGACCTAAAATAATGAGAAGCACTGGAATTCCTTTTAGAGCATTCTACACATATTACCTTAAAAATAAGCATGTAGGGCTCCTGGGTGGCTCCGTTGGTTAAGTGTCTGCCTTCAGCTCAGGTCATGATCCCGGGGTCCTGTGATCAAGTCCCACATCAGGCTCCCTGCTCCACAGGAAGCCTGCTTCTCCCTCTCCCACGCCCCCTGCTTGTGTTCCCTCTCTTGCTGTGTCTCTCTCTGTCAAATAAATAAATAAAACCTTTTTTTAAAAAAAGGCATGTAAATAATGTAAATAAAAATAAACTACCTATAAAAATATTCCCGTAACATGGGATAGTAGATGTAATCCTGTGCTTGGCATCCTGCCTCATGGCAGGTAAGGCACATTTTGCTCACCTTGAAAGACAGGCAGATCTCATGACTCTCTACTCTCAGTAAATCAAAGTTCTCTATTAATACATCTTCTGTCTTATTTCTTGCTCCCCTGCCATAATCCACATGATGTCCAGCTCTAGATACTGGAAGAGAAAATTTAAATTAGGTTTAAAAATGGGAACAGGTAAAAATTCATGGGAAAATAATAGCCCATTTTCATAAAACTATGCTGAGTAATAAAAAGATTTTTATACAAATAAAGAGAAAATAAAATTACAAGTCATAATTTTCTTTAAGTAGGCTTTTTTTTTTTTTTTTTTTTTAATGCCCTGGAAATTCCTAATAGTTAAATAGCACCTACTCTGAATACAGACAGGTGTCCTTTCTGTTTTACACTTACTTTAAAAGTATCCGTACGTATACTCATTTTTGTTCCATTTCTTCTTTTTACCCAGCCCTCTTAAATTTAAAAAGTGACTCAATGTCCCAACTTGGAATTCTTCGGCCATTTTTCTGGAAGACCCTTTCTTAATAATCAGTCATTCTGCCCTTGTCAAAATGCTGATGGAATAACTAACCCTGTTCTGATAATAGTTATTTCCTAGAATTTCTGTCTTTATTGGTGTATCCGTAACTGGATATTTCAATCAGGCAGGTAACATTTCAGGTAAAGGGAATAGCTATCCTGAATCTTCTGGGAAAGTAAGCCCATTGTAAACATAAATGCTTAAGTTGGCACAAGCTGTGGAGTGATCATCAGTGAGAGGAAGCCCACAGGTTTTGATGTGTTACCAGTGACTAGAGATTCGTGCTGCAGCTGAGCAAAATTGAGCCGGTTACCAACTGACATCAACTAACCTCAATTAAGAATATATTTCCTGATCATGTGAATACCTTTACCTAAAACTATAATGACATTTAGAATACAAAACGGATATTTGCATGGGAGAGAAATGCCTTTCTATTCCGCAAATGATTGATTCTGATTCTTTACAGGGCTAGCTGTTGCCTGTGTTTGGGTCCCAGGGTGGAGTGTTGGCTGCTCTGGTAAATAAATTATAAGGGAGAGTGTAGAACAAGTTTCTATCACTTGCTATAGTCAATATGACAGGTTTCGTCATTTTTTAAAAAATGGAATAAATCCCTTTTTTTGATGCTTATTTTAGTGCATTCTCTTCTGCAAAGAAAGCAAAATGGTGACATGGCCATGAGGATGGTTACTGCCATTTCTCTTTTTAGGAGGTGGAGCTTAGAAAAGAGAACTTAACATGAGTGATAATGTCCCATGCGGTCAGCTGGGAAACATAAGACCCAGCATTTGCGCTCTTACACACAACAGAGGGAAAATGATATGATGTAGCTCACAGTGCCAATCACTTTAAGAACCTACAAAGCAAATTACACAACACACGCACTGCTTTCCACTCAAGTTAAGGGATCATGGCAATGTGTTCCCGCCTCTACACAGCAATTCCGGCACTTATTGATTGTGTCTGCCAAATGCTGACAAGGGGATGGCACCATGTTCCCCACTTTCTTCTGAATAATAAAAACAAAAAGTAGAGAGGTGGTCCTCTTTGGCAATCAATTACCTTCTTTTCTTTTTTTTTTTTCCTTGAGAGAGAGAGAGCAGCTTGCCTCCTGAAAGTGGGCGTGGGGTTGGGGGGGGAGGGGGACGGTTAAGGGCAGGGCAGAGGAACAGGGAGAGAGAATCTTAAGCAGGCTGCAAGCCCAGCGTGGAGTCGACGACCCTGAGATCACGATTGTTTTTTTTTTTAAGATTTTATTTATTTATTTGACAGAGAGAGACACAGCGAGAGAGGGAACACAAGCAGGGGGAGTGGGAGAGGGAGAAGCAGGCCTCCCGTGGAGCAGGGAGCGCGAAGTGGGGCTCCATCCCAGGACCCTGGGACCATGACCTGAGCCGAAGGCAGACGCTTAACAACTGAGCCACCCATGCGCCCTTGAGATCACGATCTTAATGAAGGATAGTGGGAAGAAAGGCAGGCAGGGACAAGGGCCCCCCCGCCCTAAAACGAAAGAACCCTTAAAGGAATTTTACACCACCTGGAAGGAGCCCGCCACCCTTTCCCACTAAACAACTACCTGGTAGGTAGATGAGCACGTGGACAAAAACCTGATTGGATGACAAGCGCATGGAGGGTTAATCAGATTAAAACAAGCTGCCAACAAGCCCATAAAAACCCCTAGCCTTAGAAACTCCAGTGACAACCCTCTCGGTCCCTTCCCTCTCGTGGGAGCTTGGTACTATCCATCTATAAACTTTGCTTTGCTGCCGCCACTCTTTGTCTAGTCCACCTTTTCATTCTTCCAAGCAGCCTGACCAAGAACCTCGGGCACCAAAGGGAAAGAAATCCTACAACAACCTAAGCCAAAATTAAGAGTCCTACGCTTCACCAATGGAGACATCCAGGCGCCACTCAATTACTTTCTTTAGGTAAAGGAATGTGAAGTAGGAAAAATAACCTAAACGTTTCTTCTCCTTCTGGGCGCATTTATGTGTTTTCGAAGATGGCTTACAATCAGTTCTGCTAAATTCACCCAGAAATGCTTGGCAAATGGTTGTAGGTAATATGCCAATAAACACCCACAAATAGACGAAGCAAGCACACCAACAACAGCAAGGTCCTTTGACCATTAAAATAGCCCAATTCAGAAGATTATACATATATTGAATTTTCTGTCTAGTGATTCATCCATTTGTTTGTTGATTGATTCATTTATCACCAACAGTGCATATAGTTTCATAGGTACTGTCATGTATGAAATGTGGCAAAGGGATATATTTTATCCAACTTCCATCTTGGTTATACTCTAGGATAAGCAGAATTAGCCAGCACATCATTTATGTGTTCTTTATACACTAATTTATTTAACGAATATTAACTGAGCACCTAGTATGTACCAAATTCTGAGCTAAGAACAGGAAATCTAATGATAAATAAAATCTGGTCCTTGTCCTTGACTAGCTTTCAGGTTACTGAGCACCAGCAGACTAACTACTTGTCTTTTATGCCCTTTGGGGGTATAAAATATGGATAATCTTTCCTCATAAAACCATGGAGCACTCTGAGTTTAATTTTCAAGTAAATACCATCAAGAAAGCCAGTTTTGTATTTCTTAAAAACATGATCTTTCCCCAGTAGTGTAAGTTGTCTTTGCTCATTTTCTCTACTTCCTCACCTCTTATTCAGTCCTCAGTTCCTGCTGTTGGACTCCTCTTTCTGTTACTATAGGGTACTTTTCTTATTTGGGTTATCAGGGACCTCCTAGCTGTCAAACCCAGTTCAAAGAAACAGAAGTGAGGGAATGTATGGCACATGTGTTTATTCATTCTACATATACACTTTGGGTACCCACCATCACAGTGCTAGGCATGGTAAGGGAACTCTTATGTATTTATAGAGAATGGTGTCCCTTAAAAGACCGCAAGTCTCTTGAGTATAAGATCTTTGTCTTTCCTTTATCCCTAGAATTTTATATATTTTTCAGGTCTTATCTGATCTGCTCTGGTACATTTGATAGAAGAAACTTCTCCCTCCTAAGGCTTTGGTGATAATGTTTTAATGTGGTTTACTTGCTACTTATGTGGGCCAGTCCTTCCCAGTGTCAAAAGACTCCACTGAGAGGGAATAAGGTTGTCTTGTTTGTGGTACTGGTCCAGTGGCCGAGACTATGGTTACATTCCTTGGAGAAGGAGCATAGAGATCACTTTCTATTTCATGAGGTACATAGGCCTAGAAGTCCAAGGACTGAGCTGAGTTTTATCCAAATCTGGATAAAACTAAGATTTAATGACTAAAGAAGGGCAAAGTAAAAATGCCAAATTCCAGGGGCAGGTTTTGGTTTTGGGTTTTTTTTGTTGATGTTGACTTGTAGAACCAAATGGTCCAGGGCTATGGGAGAGGAAGCATTGAGGTTTTTAGAAGGAGGCACTTAATGGAATTCTCCAAACACAAGTGGTTTGATGTTACCAGTCAGAATATAGATCGAGTACGAATAAATAAAACTTGCCTCTGGCATGGTAGAAACCTACTCTTTTTAATGATCGTGCTTTCTTTTATGCAGAAATGTTGGAATTCCCATTTTTCTGTTCTTTACCTGCTATTTTTATATACGTATAACATAAATTTTGAGCAATTTTGTCCAAACTCCTAGTTTTAATTTTTTTTAAAGATTTTATTTATTTGATCGAGAGAGAGCAAACAAGCACAAGCAGGGGGAGTGGCAGAGGGAGAGGGAGAAGCAGGCTCCCTGCTGAGCAGAGAACCCAACATGGGGCTCGATCCCAGGACCTTAGATGATGACTTGAGCTGAAGTCAGATGATTAACCGACTGAGCCACCCAGACGCCCCATACTCCTAGTTTTAATTAACATAATTTATTCATAATACTCAAAACCTCTCTCTCATGAATCTCTTTATCATCTTGTAGTTCTCCTCTTCCCTGTGGACATCTATTACCATGCTTCTACATACATTTATTGTACAAATATTAAGTACGGGGCCCAACAACAAATAAGACCGATGTAATTCTTACTCTCATAAAGGTAACAACCTAGGAAGGACACCATCATACTCTGTTAAAGATCAGTAGTTTCCCTAGCATGGCTAGTACTCTGACTAGTACATAATAAGTACTCAATAAAATTTGTAGCATGAATGAATAAATGAATGAACATGCCATATTCTCTCTAATCTCTGTGCCTTTGAGGGTGTGGTTTCCTCTGCCTAGAATGCTCCACCCATACTTGTATACCTCATTTGATTCTTCTTGGTGCCATCATCTCTTTGGCCTTATCTGAAGACCCCAGGCAACCTAGATTCTACTTTCTCTGTTCTCCTAAAGATCCCTATATATCTCATTCATACTTCATTTGTAGAACGTAGGTACAAACAAGTACAACACATCATGTCTTCAAATGCAGTAGTTAATTACTTGAGGTCAGGAACCATGTCTCTTTCAGATTCTCCCTAGCACCCAGCACAGGGGCTGGTTCACAGTATTTGATCAGTGAATATGAATTGGTAAATGAGAAAAAAAATGATTGAAATAAATTACCCTTAAAAAATGAGTTTGTAACCAAAGTTTGCCAGACTTTAGCCCCAAATTTCTCCATGTGGCAGCTAAGATCCAGCCAACTTGTTGTTCTTAGATTTGTCTTTCACTTTCTCATCGTTATGCCTTTCATCTACTCTTGCCTATAAACAAATGCCTCTTCTACTACTATTAACCACTCACTTCAGACCCCCTGAAATGTTAACTCCCTTCCCTATCTTTACCACTCTCCTCACATTTCTAACTCACCAAACACCCCCTCATTCTTAGCATATTTCCCAGCTCCTTATCTGAAATTACTTCATTTTCCCATGAAGCTCTGTCACACTTTTATAATGTCATTATAAATTTTCTCTTACAGTTTTAAGTACTTATCACATCTGCCACAGTAGATTCCAAGCACCCTGAAGGGAGGACCTGCGTCTTGCAAAAGGCCTTGCAAAAAGGAAGCACATAATATTTATTCAAGTTGAATTTGTGCATTAGCTTCTTGTTAAATTACTTGACCATTTGGACAAGTAACAACTCTCTCTGTCTGTCTCTCTCTCGGTGTCTCTCTCTTTCACTCACTTGCAGGCATGTGCATTGTAGGAATGCAGGTCAAAAAAGGGGGGAGAATGGGGTGCCTGGGTGGCTCAGTTGTTAAGCGTCTGCCTTCGGCTCAGGTCACGATCCTAGGGTCCTGGGATCGGGCCCCGCGTCAGGCTCCCTGCTCTGTGGGAAGCCTGCTTCTCCCTCTCCCACTCCCCCTGCTTGTGTTCCCTCTCTCGGTGTGTCTCTCTCTGTCAAATAAATAAATAAAATCTTAAAAAAAAAGGGGGGGGGAGAATTCTTTCGATAAACTCTGGAGAATATAATCTCTATTTTCCTCTCTGACAGAATTGTCAGGTTCATATTGTAGCTGACCCAGCAGTAGCCACCAAAGCATGTCATCATGGCATTTCAAATACCAGAGATAAAGAGAAGATTCTAAAGAACCAGATCACACACAGAGGACAGAGAACCAAAATGGCATTGGTCTACCCAAGAGCAACAGAGGAAGCTAGAAGACCATGGTAGAATATAATTCTTAGGAAAAAAGATTTTCTACCTAGATTTCCATAGTCTAACAAAACCATCAATAATTTGAATATAAACTTTTTCAGGGATGCAAAATCTCAAAGATTACATACCATGCATCCTTTTGCAGGCAGCTACTAGAGGATGTGCTTTACTGGACAAGAGAATAAAGTAAGTTGGAGAAAGATAGGGAACCCAGCAAACAGAAAATCCACCACAAAAGAGAATGAGAAAACTAGCAAGTTGATAACAAAAGATGATAGCTGTGAAAGTAGCTGAAAGAGCAGCTAGTTCAGGTTGGAGCAAGAAAATAGAGAACTCTGGCAGGAATGTCCCCAAGGTGTACAAACAAAACAACAAAAAAACCCAAAACCACAAAACAACACCCCCCCTCCCCCAAACTAGTAGATTATTGGACAGAGTTGGTGATGTAAAACCTTATCTGGAAAATCACCTTTAAAGGCCATTAATGGAACTGGGAAGATTTAGCTATAGGTCCAAATGAACCCAAGTAAATGAAAAGGATTAAGTGTTATTATTCTAAAACTAAACATTATACAAAAAAATACAGAAAGTGAAAAGTAATCATACACTAAGCAGAGAATATTTATGTAGTCATAATCATGAAAATGCCAAATAATATTTAATCAAAATGTATAACTACACTGAAAGAGTGAAGAAGAGAAAGAATATGTGTAAGAGAAAAAAAAAATTTATAGTTCCACATTAGGAAGTCAGTGAATACGGTTTTAAATCCATGAATCAAAAGATAGCCGCATGCTGTATTTAGAGATGCAGAGGCAAATACCTAATGAAAGAGCTAAGAGTAGAAGTGGGTGCCTCTGGCAACCAGGATGAGAGTGTAGGGGAGGAAAAGTGGGAGTAGGGGCTGTTGTTCCTGGTTATAAAGCGATTATTCGTCCTATTAAGCTATGTGTGTATATGCTTTGATACAAATAAAGCATAAAAATAAACATGCCCTCACTCAGTAAACCTGTGGACATGCACATCAAAGTTTGACATTCTATATAAGGTGGTTATCACAGCATTATTCTGTCAATGGGGGAACCAATGAATTTTTGTTTTGTGGATTGTTACTAAAGAGTCTAGGAAGGGGGCTGCTTGATATTAGGGTCTGATGGTGATGTATAAACAACATGGGCTTTAGAATCTATAAACCTTAGTTGATCTCTTGCTAACTATATAGCCTCAGGCAGACTGCTTAACTTCCCTAGGTTAGAGGATAGAGATACCTTTATCCTAGGACTTTTTAGGACTACTACTCCAATTGCTATAATAATGGTTGGCACTGTTAATATTGCTGTTAATACTGGTTCCTCTACCATGGCCTATTTGGAACTTGACTTATATATTTCAAATTCTTGGGTTATCAGGAAAGGATCAAGTTCTGGTCCAAGGAAGAAGTGTGACCATGGGCAAGTCACTTAAACTCTCTACACCTGACTTTTCTCAGTAACATGGGAAGAGAAACTGTGCTGATCTCAATCCTTTGAAATCAGCACTCTTATGAAGAGTGAATGAAATAATGTATATAAAGAGGTTAGCAGAGAGCTTGACAAACAGTGAGTGCTCAGTGCACAGTATTCTGTGTTGTTCTGTTCTATCATTTGCTTATAATCTGCTTCCTTGGCTCTACCCTATCAATAGGGATTGAAATAAACAGACTCAAAGAATTTTTTAAGTAGGAAGGCACCTGAGCTATCAGGCAACTAAAGCCTTCTAATCATATGGTTTTTTCTTTTTTTCTTTTAATTTAATTAGTTTTAACCTTTAAGCTTTAGAAAGGGGAATCAATCAGAAGGCAAGTGTGCCGGGGTATGATTTTCCAATGCTTCTCATGTAAATTTAAATTTTACATTTTTCAAAATAAAATGGGTCTTTACTATTTACAGAGTTACCTCTGAGTTGCAAAAATTCTGCATGTTTTTTTTTCCTGGGTCACCATGTTTTTCTCCCATGTTTCCCTATTGAGTCTTGGCTCCACACTCAGAAAGCACGAGGACACTTTCGTCTTGCAACTCTAGTAGAAATCTTAACAGCAGACGGTAGCTGCTCTGGATCTGTTGGATAGATGGAAATCATGCTTTTTAAATTAGCAGAGTTGAGCACTTCTTTGTCCTCAAGTGTGTAATTGCTCCATCACTTTATAGGCTATAGTAGTTCTCAAAACATGTTCATGCACCAGCATTCCAGCATCATTTTTGCATGTTAGAAATGCAGCTTCTCAGACCTCTCCCCAGACCTCTTGAATCAGAAACTTGAGGAGCAGGGCCCAGCAATCTGTGTTGTAAAGAGCCCTCCAGGTGATTCTCATACATGCTAAAGTTGGATAATGGCTGGTCTAGATCTTTCTAAGCAGAAAAAGGGGAAAGTGTACCAGGAAAAAAAGAAAAAAATTGTAGCAATGTATTGGCACAGCTGATGGGTATCAGGTGAGCTATATTCCACTGTTTCTTCCACAGAAGTTTATTGGGCATCTCGTGCATGTGAGCCATTGTAATAGTCACCAGGTATTCAAGATGAATTTATTATGGTATATCAAACATTTACCTGGCCAACCATCATTTTCATAAAATCATTCTACACACCTAATGGACTTATTGATTGGCTTTCTTATACATATGGATGCATTATCAATCCCTCCAGGATTATTTTCCTGGGCTGTAGCTTTCTTATTTAAATGATCATATTTTCTGCTGTCTCATGTCTATTTTCTTGAGAGCTTATATATTGTGTGCAAACTCACCTCTGTTGAATGTTTTACATAGAGTTTGGCTATAAAATAGATAATCTTCCTTTTTGTCCAAGTAAAACCTACACCTGGTGGCAAATTATCTTTGCTCCTACATAGCTCTAAAGTGTACATAATTATAGCCAGGGTATTTGTGATCCTTCACAACAAATAATTCCAAATGTGCACCCTTTTTTACAATCATCAGAGACAGTCCCTGAATATACTTTCCCCCCCTTCCTCTGGGTTGCTAACCAGGGACTCAGTGTTCCCAAGACCTTATTGAGCTAAATATATGCCACTGCCACTCCCAGGGCCCTATAAAGTCAGCGAGCTTCCAAGGACTCAATTTTAATAAAGAATAAAAATCTAAGTAGATTCGGGGCACCTGGGTGGCTCAGTCGTTAAGCGTCTGCCTTTAGCTCAGGTCATGATCCCAGGGTCCTGGGATCGAGCCCCACATTAGGCTCCCTGCTCGGCAGGAAGCCTGCTTCTCCCTCTCCCACTCCCCCTGCTTGTGTTCCCTCTCTCACTGCCTCTTTCTGTGTCAAATAAATAATAAAATCTTTAAAAAAAAAATCTAAGTAGATTCATCTTAAAGTTGGAAAATGAAATAATAGAGTATGGGTTTTGGAGAAGGGAATAAAGGAGGTGGAGGAGAGAGAGGCAAAGAAATAAGCATAATCGGCATTTTAATGGGAATGAGTAAACAGTCTGCACTATAATAAATCTCCGAGGCATTTGATCCCAATAAACCATCTTAATCCTTAGGGCTATTCTGGCAGCAAGAGATAAGTGCTCTGAAACCAAAATGTATTTAGCATGAAACGCACATTCTGATGTTTACTGTGTGTCTGCTTTTAAAAAAATAAATTGAAAATCCAAACTTTGAGGTGGTGTAAGGGGAAACAGCCTCTCAGGGCTCCTTCTGTGTGTCGTCCAGCACCTGCCTGCCAAAGCCAACATGTGAATGCCCACTGGCCAGGGTAACTGGAGGCCTAGTTAACTGAGGCCCTTAAAAACCCTCTTTCATCTGAGCATTGTTTGACTGGCTTGGGCTGTAGAAATTTTCCCTAGGTGGTGTACATGCAGATGGCTTTTTGGTGAGGGTATAGTTTTCTAGAATCTCTTTTTCAGAGCTTCACAAAGTTGACTTAAATAACACAACAGTCCCATCTCAACAGATGTATGTGATGGAAGTATCAAAGTCACATGTCAATGTAGGGCTGGCCTGTAAAATCCTTAAATTGAAAAATACAGGAATTACTGCTTTCAGTGTTAACTATGATCAAGGAGTGGTCCAACTTCATTTTTCTTTTTCACAGACCATTAACTTATCTATACCTGGTGTTCTTAATAACACGTGCTTGCCAGCTATTCCCACATAACATTATCCTGTCTAGTTAATAAAAGCTATTGCCTGAAGTGATGTCAGGAACATGGTGAAACAGGTGGTTCTTGACTTTTCAGTCCCCCTCAAAGAAGGAGCAACTAGCAGCCAACCATAGAAAAGACACATTTGTGAAGATCTCATAACCCATGGGTGAGGGTGAAGTATTCCCTTTGGACCATAAAAACTGAAAAAAATCCACATTAGAAGGCTAAGAAGAGTGGTTTCACTTTGACTGCATCACCCCTATCCCAGGCCAGTGCAGCACCATGCTGAAGGGGTCACTTTGGGTCTACAGTGTCTCCAGTGGGGAAAAGGAAAACCCAAGGGACCCACAGCTTCTCCACAATTCTGGGAACTTTCAGGGAGGCTAACTTAGGTATTGCCTCACATGGATCACTGCAGGAATCAGCTAGAGAAGGGGAAGGGAGTCTCACAGCAATAAGCTTGTGGATCTTGGCCAACCATGTTCCTCTTGGCTGTGGTGCGTGACTGGAGAGCCTATCCAATGGTTCTCCACTGGTGGCTCCATCTGGCCAGAGAGCTCAGTCACCACATCTGCTCACTTTGGGTCCCCAGCTGATAGTTTGTCCCAACCACAGAGTGCAGTCTAGAGACCCACACGTGCAGGGAAGCAAGTCCTTGGCCCTTCCCAGCTGCCAAGCATGGTTTTCAGCCCCACCAAACCATGAAGTAAGGCCAGAGATGCTAGGCAGCTGGGCAGCACATCTACAACTGAAGACACAGCAGGAAAACAAGTCCGCAGCCCCACCCAAATGCTGAGAAATGCTGGAAGAGGAAACTGCTTCCTCAATTGTGTGGCTACCTATGCAAGAACACAAGGATCATGAAGAATCAGGTAAACTTACCACCACCAAAGAAAACTAATAAAGCTCCAATAACTGACCCTATAGAAATGATCTATGCACTGTCTGATAAAGAATTCAGACTAAGACTCTTAGAGAAATTCAGTGACGACAAGACACAGATACATGCTAAATAAAATTAAGAAAACAATGCATGAACAAAATGAGAAGTTTGACAATTAAAAAAAGTAATCCTAGAGCTGAAGATACAATGACTAAAGAATTCAATAGAAAGCTGCAATAGCAGACTTGACCAAGGAAGAGGAAGAATGTGAACTTGAAGAGTGATGATGTGAAATTATCCAGTCAGAAGAGTAAAAAGGAAAAAAAGAATAGACAAAGCCTCTGTGAATTATAGGATACCATTAAAAGAAACAATACACATACTGGAATCTGAGAAGAGTGAAAAAGGGGCAGAAAGATTATTTAAGGAAATAATGGCTAAGAACTTCCCAAATCTAGAGTGAGATTTGGGCATCCAAGTTCATGAAGCTCATAGGTCCCTGGAAAGTTTCAACTCAAGAAAAATCTTTTTTAAGACCTAATAAAACAGTCTAAAACTGAAGAAAAAAAATTTAAAAGCAAGAGAAAAAAAATATTCTTTATATACAAGGGAATCCTCACAATCAGTGAGGGTTTCTCAACAGAAATGTTGGAGCCCAGGAGAAATTGGGGTGATAGATTCAGAGAGCTGAATGAAAACAAAACTGCCAACCAAAAATTTTTTACTTGGCAAAGTTGTCCTTTATAAATGAAGGAGAGAAAAAGACCTTCCCAGAAAACAAACAAAAAAAGTTGAGAGATTTCATCACCACTAGACCTGCCTTTCAAGAAATGCTGAAAGTTCTTCAAGCTGAGCTATAAAATGCTAATTAGAGACATGAAAACATTCCAAAACATAAAACACTGATAAAGGTAAGGGTATAGTCAAATTTAAAATACTCCAATACTATAACATCTCTTTATTCTAATATAAAGGTTAAATGATAAAGGTATTAAAAGTAATCATAGCTGAAATAATTTAATGGATATATACTATAAAAAGATGTAAATTGTGACATCAAAAATATGAAATGGGATTAAAAGAGTAGTTTTGTATGTGATTAAAGCTAAATTGTTATCAGCTTAAAATACTGTTTTAGTTATAAGATGTTCTATATAAGTCTCGTGGTAACTATAAAACAAACAAACAAAAACTATAGTAGTTACACAAAAGATAAACAGAAGTGAATCAAAGCATACTACTGTGGAAAAACATCAATTCACAAAGGAAGAGAGCAAGAGAGGAATAAAAGAACAAAAGAACAAAACAGCCAGAGATCAACTGAGATTTAACCCTGGTTTTCAAGGATGTTTCAACATACACAAATCAATAAATGTGATACATTGCATTAATAAAATGGGGAACAAAAATCATATGATCATCCCCATAGACGCAGAAAAAACATTTGATAAAATTCAACATCCTTTCATGATATCATCATACTTTATATCATCATGTATTAATAAAGTAGGCATAGAAGGAATATACCTCAACATATGAATGGTCATACATGACAAGCCCATAGTTAACATCATATTCCATAATAAAAGGTTGAAATTTTTTCCTATAAGATCAGAAAAAAGACAGAAGTACCTACTCTGAGCATTCCTTTTTAGCATAGTAATGGAAATCCTAGCCAGAGCAATTAGGCAAGAAAAAGAAGTCCTCCAAATCAGAAAGGAAGAAGTAAAATTGTTCCTGTTTGCAAATGACATGACCTTATATATAGAAAATTCTAAAGATTCCATCAAAAATGTTAGAATAAACGAATGCTTCAGTCGACAAAATCAACATATAAAAATCAGTTCTGTTTCTATACATTAATAATAAACGATCTCTAAAAGAAATAAAACAATCCCATTTACAATAGCATCAAAAAGAATAAAATACTTAGGAATAAATGTAACCAAGGAGGTAAAAGATATGTACACCAAAAACCATAAGATACTGATGAAAGAAATTGAAGACACAGATGAATGGAAAGATATTCCATGTTCATGTATTAGAAGAGTTTAATATTGTCAAAATGTCTATACTAGTCAAAGCCATTTATAGATTCAACACAGTCTCTATCAAAATTAAGTCATTTTTCACAGAAAGAGAGAAAACAATCCTAAACTTCAAATGGAATGACAAAAGACTCTGAAGCCAAGTGATCTTGAAAAAAAACAAAGCTAGAGGTTTCACACTTCCTGATTTCGAACTAATTTACCAAGTTATCGTAATCAAAACAGTATGGCACTGACATAAAAACAGACACATAGACCAACAGAACAAAAGAGAGAGCCTATAAATATACCCACACATATATATGTTCAGCTAGTATTTGACAAAAGAGCCAAAAATATTCGTTGGGGAAAGGATAGTCTCTTTAGTAAATGGTCCCAGGATAACTGGATATTCACATGCTGAAGGATGAAATTGGACCCCTATCTTATACCACTTACAAATATTAACTTGAAATGGATTAAAGATTTAAATGGAAGACCTGAAGCCATAAAACTCCTAGAATAAAACCTAGGAGAAAAACTCCTTGACGTTTGTATTGATGATGCTTTTCTGAATATGACACCAAAAATGCAAGCAACAAAAGCAAAAATCAATAGGTGGAATTACATCAAACTAAAAACCTCTACACAGCAAAAGAAACAAAATGAAAAGTCAACCTTCAGAGTGGGAGAAAATATTTGCAAACTATCTCATAAAGGGTTAATATCCAAAATCAATAAGGAACTCTTCTAAATCAATAGTAAGAAAACAATCTGAATGTAAAAATGTTTAATGTAAAAAATGTAATGTGGAAAATAGTCAAAGGACCTGAATAGACATTTTTTCAAAGACATGGCCAACAAGTACATGACAAAATACTCAATATTATTAATCATCAGGGAATTGAAAATCAAAGGGGAGAGGACTTGATTTTTTATTTTTAAGGAACATCATGAAATGCACTGGCTTAATATTTGCAAAATATTGCAAATTATTAATCGGAACTGAAAATCAAAACCTCAGGGAAGGGGAAAGGGTGTGATTTTTTTTTTAAAGGAACATCATGAAATGCACTGGCTTAGTATTTGCAAAATATCCTCCCCAGATACAATCAAAAGTCCAGAAATATGTGTAGCTGAATGTGCAGTTTACACTGTCTAGTTTCCAGCAAAATTAACATGAGAATCACTTTCTAATCTCTTTTGTCTAGCAAGTAGGAAAGGTGGAGAGCTGGCTTTATTGTGAGCTAAAAGTGGATAAAAACTAGTAGATTATATTTAGAATACAGTCTTCTTCGATATGGCCTCTTCTCTCCCTTTAGTTGTGGAGTTTGTTCTGTCAGTCTTCAGGCTGATTTCTGGGGTATTAGGATAATTTGATAGTTATCTAGTTGTGTTTGTGGGATGAGAGGAGCCTAGGGTCCTCCTACTCCGCTGCCATCTTGTGAATCCTCAGGACTTCCTTATTTTAGATGGTTTAATTCTGAACCTATCTTCTGATATCACCTCACATCAGATACCTCAATAACTTTGAGGGCATTATGCAAAGTGAAGTAAATCATACCAAAAAAGACAAATATTGTATGATCGCATACGTGGAATCTAAAAACTCTGACTTCTAGAAACAGACAGTAGATAGGTGGTTGCCAGGGGTGGGGTGGTGGCAGAAATGGGAAGATGCTGGCTAATGGTATAAACTTACATTTATATGATGAATATGTTCTGGGGATCTAATGCACAGCATGATGTCTATAGTTAATAATACTGTATTATATACTTGAAAGTTGCTAAGAAAGCAAATCTTAAGTGTTCTCGCCACACTCAAAAAATTAAATATGCGGGGTGATGGATGTGTTAACTAACTGTATTCTAGTAATCATTTTGTAATATATACATGCATCAAATCAGCACCTTACACACCTTAAAATTCTACAATGCTATATGTCAATTGTATCTCAAAGCTGGAAAAATTAGAAATCATCAAAACAAAACACTTATTGCTCTAGCACATATATATGTTATCAAATTGTAGCTTGTCACCTGCCAAGTGAGGAAGTCACGAAAGTTCTGTCCAACTACATAGACATGTGACTTGTGGTTTTACAATATATTTTAGGGAAATGATGTTCATAATATCAGTGTTTAAGGAGGTTTTCAATTTCAATTTAATTTTAATTTAAAAGAGAAAAAGGAGAAGGTACATAAAGAGAAGCACAAAAAACTAACATAGTAGCTAAAACATTTTACAATTTGTAAGTATAAAAGTATTTTTTTTCTTTTTTACAAAAGAAATGCAGGGTGTGGGGGGGGGTGGGGACGGTGTGGGTGTGGAGGGGGGAGTGTGAGTGTGTGTAAGAGCAGAGCTTGTTAACATCAGACACTGTTTCTGGAATGAAGAGGGAGAAGGGGGGGACCAGAAGGGGAGAGAAGAGAGACCTCATTATTTTAGATGCTCTAATTCTGGACCTAACTTCTGAACAATTACGAACAGGAGCTTAAGTGCAACTCTTCTGCTTCTCCTCTCCTCTCCTTGCCCACTTTTCCTTCCTTCTTGTTTGGATTATGAAGAGTAACTATCCTAGTTTTCCCATTTCAAATTTGACATCAAAACAGATCTGGTTACTCATACCCATGCATGCACTTAAGTGCATGTTCCTGGGTGATGTGTGAACACTGAAAACACCATAACACTAAAGAAATTATGGTTTTTTGGTTTTAATAGCACCCTTAACTTAAGTTACCTTCCACCCCACTCCTCACCTGCCTGATTTTCCTTTCATGTAAACCTAGACAACCTTCATGTTGCTGTTGTTTTAAGAAGAATATTTATGTGCTCTACTAGGTTCCCCCCCTTCAAATAAGTAAATGAAATGGGGCAAACTGCTAAGCACAGAGTAGGTACAGGAAAATTGTTTACTTACTGAAACCTACTATTCTACTTTTCATTCTGCCCCATGAAACCAAGAAGCAAAGTCTGTGGTGGTTCTGAGCATTTTCCCTAACACTTACTATGACTTTGTGATAGAGAAGAATATACTTTCAAATAGTCTATAAATAACTTTCTCTCAGATTCTCTCTCTCTCTTTGATGATACTTTTATGATGAAAATCATAGGTCAAAAATTACAGGTGAGTGAGAGCAAAGGAGAGAAAATCACCATTATCCACAGACAGTGGAGCAGTAATAGAATCATAACTTGGAAATGTGCTTAATGAACTATCCCTTCTATGTAGACTCATGCAAATTCAGTGTAGTTATACTTATTGCAAATACATGAATATAACCCTAGGGAAATATGCTAGTAGATTTGTGATGACAGTTCTAGAAGTAAACGTGGGTATTTCTTGGCTTCCACAGGTGCCTATGGGTACTATTCTCCCTCACCCGCTCCCTTGAAGGAGAACATAGATTCTGTTCCAGGATGTCACATTTCACAAAAGATAGAGCAGCCATATATAATCTATAGACATTTTTATTCATTTCAAAAAGTGAGCACAGTTGAATTGAAATACACACAAGCTGAAAAATCCTTTCAGTTTTCAGGCAATCTCATTAAACGATGAAGAGTTTACTTAGCAGTTAATCTGCTCTTTTAGTTGTCCTTGAATGAAGAACTGGAATCATGCCATTAATTGTCCACCAGAAAGAATGCTAGGTTTAGGTACTCTGAAACACATTGATTAAGAACAAGACTCAAGTCAAGAGACCCAGTAAGAACTACTCTTTCAATGCCCTTTTTTGTTTGTTTAACACTGTGTAGTATTAAAAGATATTCTTTCATGGGAAAAGATGGGCATAGGTAAAACAAGAACAGCAAAATGTTAACACTGCTTGAAGTCAGATGATAGAAAAATGGGGGTTTATTATACTATTGATCACAATAAAAAGCCAAATTAAAAACAAAACCAAAATAATGCATTTCAATAAAGGGGTACAAGGTTTCCTGAAGGCGTCTTGGCTTCCCAGTGTTTGACTGACCAGCTGCCACAGGAAAGCTGGGAGCTAGAAACGCAGGAGAGGAGTGGCAGTATCAGGGTATGACCTGGCATGGGCATCATCCAAGCTGGAGCCCCGAAGCAGAGAATGCCTGGCAGTGAAGGGAAAGCTTTGCTAAGGAGCAGGCAACTGCATTTTGTAATTTCGTGGAAAATGAAAGACCTAGGGAAATACTCAGGGTGATTGCCTCATTTCTCTATTGTTATGTCCTTTTCGTTTGCTGGATAGCCATGGGGGTAGTCGCTAATGTTGATGCTGCTTGAGTCAGGTAACAAAGCCAAACTGTAATAATGACTGACATTGATTAAGGTTTACTATGTGCCAGGTATACGTTAAGCATTTTACATGAGTTTATTCAATCTTTCCTGACAAACTTACAAGATAGGTAATTATAATTTGCTTTTATAGGTATGAAAGCGGAGTCTTAGGTAGACCAAATGATTTATCTCAAGTTATAGCACCAGAATACAAGCCATGGGATTCTGACTGGAGAACCCCTGGACCTAAGAACCACTGCAAAAGTTCACAGCCTCTTAAAGCTCACACTATTCACTTAGTACACCTCCAAATCTAAGCCTGGGTTCCCTTTAGCTATTCCTGTCTCCTGTGGCCTCTCTCTTAGACAACCCTAACACTGCTTCCCAATCCTGGCTCCTAGTCCTGTGATTCTCTCCTGCTTTGTGGTTTAGGCTCTCCTGGATTGATCTGCACTTTTACCTTGCCCATGCAGGCACTTCAACAAGGCAAGAGTCGCTGCTGGTTTCCTTTACTCCTTTGAGCTCTTGAAATTTTCAACTTACTAATTCCTAACACCATATACATCTGTGATGGACTGAACTGTGTCCACCCAAATTCATATGTTGAAGCCCTCCCCCCACCCCACAATATGACTGTATTTGGAGAAAGGATCTTTAGGAGGTAAAGTTAAATGAGGTCATAGGGTAGGATCCTGATCCAACAGGACTGTGGCTTATAAGAAGAGGAAGATCTCTTTCTCCCACGCCCCCTTGCAGCACATGCATAGACAAAAGGACAGATTTAGAAGGCTGCTGTCTACAAGCCAAGAAAACCCTCATAAGAAAACAAACCCTACCAGATCTTGATCTGGGACTCCCAGTCTCCAGAACTGTGAGAGAGAAATTTCTGTTGGGTAAGCCACCCAGCTTATAATACTTTTGTTGTGGCAGCCCCAGTAGGTTACATGCATCAGCCTAGCATCCTCTTCCTAAGCTTCCACCCCAAATGCTTCTGGAAAAAAAAGTATAAAATGGCTTGCTTCTCTAGAAAAAGCATTACACAATTGAAAGAACTCTAAATTTGGAAACACAAGATTAGACTTCAAGGCAGGACATAAAAAAGAAATGTAGCAAAAATATTATTACATTTAATATCAGATAAAGATAATTGACCTCTGACGGATACTTTTATTAGCTGTCTTCCTAACGGGGTTATCGACCGACTTCTGCCGTGTGCTCACAGTCTCACTGTTAGGTGACTTTGACCTTATCTTGAACATTGAGGCTGACAACACCTGCCTCTACTTCTGCCACCTCCACTGCAATATGTCAGTTTTGTTTATCCCACTCTCTCCTTTGTTGTTGTATCAGAAGAATACTCTTCCCTTGCTTTGTTCAGAGTAATATCTCTATATGCAAACTTGATCTCTCAAATCATCTTTTACATTCTCTGAGAATGTATCAGTTATTACCTTTCTCTTCAAACATGCTTGTGTCCTCTCTACTCAACGACTAGCTCTTGACCTTGAGAACCTCTTGACATCCTCTCATTATTCTTTCATTAACAAAATTCCAAAAAACTTCTGAGTCATACCATCCATAATACACCTTATATACAATCTGTGATCCATCCAAATTATGGTTTTGATCCTATTTGCTTCCATTTCAGTGCTTTGCTTGGAATGGCATGTAGCCCTGATCTCTGCTTATCAATTTTTCAAGTTTTATCTAACATATCACCTCCTCTCTGAAGCCCTCCCTTAAGTAATTTCTTCCGAACCTCCAAAGAATGTAGCTTGTACTCTTTTGACAGCTTTTATTCACTGTAGTATCATTATTTGTATTCTTTTAGTATGTTGTTAAACTCCTTAAGTCTCTCAATTTAAGATATAGTAATCATTTGGTCAGTGTCCAATAAGTACATTAATAAACCAATTTCAAGCAGAATTACCAAGATTTTAATTGAACTGGGACAAGAACAGGGCTTGGATATCTTTGGAGAAAGACCGAACTTCAATTTGAATAGGGTGAAGAGAACTTTAGCTTATAGGAATCTACACCAGAAAAAAAGGCTTATATCCATTGTCTGCCTTCACTGAAAGTAACAACAACCAATAGACTGGATGGTGCAGAAGTATTCAGTAAGTGTTGAATTATCAAAAGAGTAAATGCTTAAAGTAGTTCTTGGATTATATACTAAATAGTGGTATTTAGAAAGTTTATGGTGGGAAAGCCAATATAGAGTTTTGAAAGGGTGTCTAAGGCAATGATAACTCTGTAATTTGGAAGGGTTGGAAGACTGTCCTTTGAGGTATGGAACAGGCTACCATTCGAATCTTTCTTATGCACCCTATACTGAAGGAGTTGATTGAAACAATGGGTTTTACAGGGGTATGCACATTTCTGATGGAACACTCAAGAAGAGCTCAAAGAATCAATGTGATTTCAACTGTAGGGGAATAAAAACAATTATGATTTTGGGTGACAGAGTAAAGTGATTGCTCTGGAGCTCTCCAATATATAACCTTCCTAAACTTTTAGAAGGAATTTTGGCTTATTTTTTTTCTAGGACAATATTCAATAATTAAAAAGGCAATATTAGCCATCATTGTTTGAGGGCTATGGGCCAGGCACTGCACTTATAACCGAGCACTTAATATTCACATCAGTTCATTTAGTTACAGAACAGCACTAAGAGGAGGACAATATCATTCCAATTTCACAGATGAAGCTAGAGTCACCCCACACCTTACTCTAAGTTTCACAGCTAGTAAAGGATAGACCAAAGATTCAGATCCAAGATCTGAACTAAGCTTTTCAGATTCCAAAGTCTATGGCCCAAGTTAAACACATTGAAAAGAGATGGTGTAGTCTCAACATTTCCTCATGGAACAATAGTGAAAAAGTATTTCTGTTGATGAACTTTGACCAGTGTATCTGAGCAAATGCCACTTAGATCTTGATGAATCTACCACATTAACCATTATTTGGAAATTTCTCTGGCAAGTTTTCTCAAATCTAGACTCCCTTTACATACCCCAACTTCTGGCCACTTGCTTAAAATGTGCTGTCAGACAGATGTATGCTACCATATTTCAACGCCGCATATTTACTAGTTGCAGTCATGCTTGCAATCAAAGTATATGACCAGAAAAAGACTAGTTTTGTCTATTACAACTAGTCTTGACTTGCCAACATTGTTTGACAACAACTAAATCTTTTTATTAATGCAGAATTTAGTGCAGGATTTCTAATTCTAGAAGGCAGCTATTATATACAGAATAGCAAAGGACTCAAAGTAAAGGAGCATAACTTTGTTGAGCCCCTACTCTGTATCAATCACAATTAAAACACTTTATTTCACTTTTTCCCCAAACTACCTTGCAAGGCAAGGTCATTGAGGTGTCCTATTTTTCAGATGAGGAAGCCAAATTTCAGAAAGACTGCCCATACATGGTGAGAGTCTAGCTGGGGTTCCAACCCAACCCTGTTGGGTCTCAGTACCTCTACCCATTCCACGACATCCCTCTGAACTCCATGTCAGCAAGGCCTGACTTCTAACATGATTAGGAATGTATTTGCCAAGTTGTCATTAAGCTCTTTGTGTCTTTGTTTCTTCATCTTTAAGATAAGGAAAATACTATGTACTACTCAGGGACTAAACACACTACACAGATCCAAAACATTTAACACAGTACCTGGCACATTATGGGGATTGATAAATGTTGCTTTAATTTACATAAATTATCCGAGACAGGCAGCAAAAAAAAGAAACTTTCCATAATTTGACATCATTGAGCCTTTTTTTTTTTTTCCATTCCCATGATAGTAAAGAGCATAATCATATGAAATCCAAAGGAACAGGGTTAACTAAATTTGCTTTTCTCTTTGAAAACTGGTAACCTATGTATGGATAGAGTACGCCAGTTCAGTTAACCAACATGTCAGGATCATGGTGAAAAATGTGGCATATCATGATGGATTATCCAATTGGCAAAGTAAGCATGCGCGTAGGGAACCAGCAAATCAAGGACACCTGAGATACGAGAATGGTGCCAGCTATAATGAATATTTGCAGAATTTTATAATCCAAAAATCTAGAAAGAAGCTGTTAAAATGTAAGCATTCATATATATTTTGTCTTTGGACTTAGTGATTTTTTAAAAAAATTTTCAATATGCCAGGAAACTCAGAGAGAAGGTATCTAAAGCTTTCCAGGGTTTAAGACATTATATAAGTAAGGTTCTGGAAAACTGTTTGAAGTTTGTTGACTTGCAACGAATACTTAAAAGTTACCAAACATTAAAAAAAAAAAAAAAGTATAGTATCCAATACTTCCCAGAATACGATGCTTCTGTCATCTTACCTGTTCAGAAGTGTTTTCCCTCCTGCTTACCCTATCATAGCAATCTAAATAATAATGCCTCAGTTGACAGACAACAGTTGTTTAGCCCATAAATATGCCACTTTTGATAAATTTATATAAGTAATTAGTAACTGGTTAAAATATTTTATTTCACATGGTCCTAGCTTACTTGGCCTTTAATAAGATATGACATGTTGAGCTCCAGTGTAAGATATTTTACCAAATGTTTGGAAAATAAAAATGCATCATCATACAAGGTTTTGGGAAGAACATTTTATTGCTAAGCATATCCTTGAACGAAAATGCAAATATGAAATCAAAGAGAAAGGAAAAAGAAAAAGCAGTAACTTCACAACATCATAAAATAAATTCCTTAAGAGTCTGCTCATAAAACAACAGGAATATGATAGCTCACATACAGAATGCACATGTTCCCATAAAATTGTCCAAATAGAAACTTACACTAAAAGGAATATAACAAATGTATTTTTACTCAAATTAAAAAAAAAAATGTAAAGAAAGCAGGAAATCAGTTCACAAGACCTCAAGACTCCAAAAACAGCAATCTTTTACAGACATCGAGATATAATCAACTTCATATAGGTTGGGCCATTTAAGTTATCTAAAATCGTGCTTTGATATCTCTTTATAATCCTGTCTTTTTTAATGACAACAAAAAAAATCCAAAACTTGTAACACACTGAAGTATCAGATAATGAGGAACACCTCTTTCCATACACATTCGTCAAGGCTACCATCATTTAGATCACGCTTTTTGCCCCATGTCTTTAAGATATTTCTCAAAGTCAAATATTCATGCAACTTACAAAGACCAGCAAGAGTAGATTTCTAAATCTAAACAGCTGATTGGTTTTCATCTATACAAAAGAAATTGTATATATCCGGCCCTCCAGGAGACATCATTTTTGTGTGAATATTTGTCTTGCTTTGTCTCTTGCTTTTTGGATTAGCTATGGCCACACAACCAGTTTGTTTTTCTGTACATTTGTTTCCTCTTTTCAAAAAGAAAGACAACTGGAATATAAACCAAACAAACCAAAACAAACCCATAGAAAGGAAAGAACAGTTCTTAAAGCAGTATGTACACAGGTGGCTAAGGGATTATACCAGCAAAAATGTAGTAAAATATGTAAACAAAATCTGAGAAGATTGTTTATTCTCTTTGACACAGTTAACTGTGACAAAACTAAAACTCACACTTTCTTCACATTTTAAGGTTTACTTTTTTGTTGTTTTGTTATTTTCTTTTAAAACAACATTCTCATTCCACTTCAAGACTTTAACAGTTTTCCTGTTTCAGTCATCCCATCAAACATACCATGATAAATATATCTGTATATATATTTATTTATATATATTATACTATTAAATTCCTTTTTGTGTGTGTGTCACAGCAGCTTTATTAATTTATTATTTATTTATTTGTTTTTAGAAAAGATGGGTGAAGGGAGATGTGAGCAAATGGAAGGACAGAGTTATCCGTAAGTGTCAGGCTACAAAATTAAACCACTATGAAAAACATCATGTTGGGGGCGGGGGAAGAACTATGTATTTTGCACTCTGTCATGCCATGTTTGGCTTGTGTGACCTTTTGTGGATCCATCACACGTTGAACTCCCCTACTGTCTGTTTTGATTCTTTCACAGACTTTTAGTATTGTCTTGTCTTTTATTATGTGCATGCATTTCAGTCAGTCACAGATCCAGCCCACCCCCTCTTTACCTTCCCTCGGAAAGGCTCTGTTCTTAGTTTGTGGGACTTTCTCCTTTACCACAATTTGGCTGGGCTAATGAACAGGAACAATATTGTTAAGTCAAGCCAATAGCTCTGATAAAACCAGCCCTAAACCCATCTGGTCAGAGTTTGGGTGGCAGATTCTGAAATTAGATCCTGAGGGACCAGCTTTTCAAATCAATGCTATTATCCATCTTGTGATTTTGCTATGTGTTCAGCAAAGCATCATATAGGAAACAAACAACAGATTCTAGAAATACCACAACCTGATATGTAGAGTGAACACCATGGTAGCTTTTGAGTTCATATGGCAATAGTCTCTCTTACTTTCGTTTTCTGAGTTTTTTTTGTTTGTTTGTTTTTTCTTCTTATGTCCATTCTCAAAAAATAAACAAAAACCCAAAAGCCATTTTTTTTTTCCCCTCAGATCTTGAAAAGTTACACGTACACTGGCCAAAACCAGATAAGGGTGGGTTTTTTTTGTTTTTGTGTTTCATTTTTTTCATTTTTTTTTTTGTTTTTTACATAATTAAAAGAAAAGAAAAAAGAAAACATTGTTACAGTCAAGCTTCACAAACATCATTACAGACTCACTTGGAGTTATGGAACAAGTAAGCCGTGAAGTCTTCTACCTTGGGTGAAAAGTCCTCAAGAGAAGGAAGCTTCCAAGTCCGCGGAAGTGGGGGGAGCCATCTGCTTGCTCCAGAGCGCAACGTGTGTGCTTTATGATACAGCAGGGCAGAGAGAATGTTCTGTCTCCGAGCGGTGACTGAATCAAAGCAGCCATGGCTGAACTTTACAGGTAGGTACATCTTTGTGTGTGTCCTTTTAAAAATGGTTTTCCCCACCATAGTCATGGTGCACCCCATCTCGTAGCAATAGCAGTTCTGACGCCTGTGAAATCTCATTTGCCAAGTATTTATAGATTTACAGAGAAATAATTCTGTGTCCTAAATTCACGTGATTATTAGCGGCGTCGTTTTTACACATAATACTCCTTGTCCTTGTTTTTCTGTTTCTTGTGGCCGCTCTTGGCGCTCTGCTGCTTCTCCTTGATGAGCGTGCCGTTGCTCTGGGCCGAGTTGCTGATGTAGTTCCGCGTCTCGTCCACTTGGTAGGACCCCTCGTCCCTGTTCCTGTACTTGTACATGGCGTACAGGAGGATCAAGATGCAGAGGGCAGCGGCAGCCACAATACCGACGACCATCCCTGTTGTACTGCTCGACTCCCGGATCACCTCTGAGGCCCCCGGAACCCGTCTGACTCCCGGCTCCGTGGGGTTTGCTGTGGGCACATTACGGAACATGGGGGAAGTAATTAGTGGGCTCTTCAGTTTGGTGCTGTCTAGCTCATAGGCAGTGGGCAACGGAAGCAAGACTATATCAGGCTGGGGTTTGAGATCACGGTTATTCATTTTGCCAGCTGGCAATTTGGGCACCATCCCAGACGAGGAAGCTGTGAAGCGGATCAGCTCAGGGGATAAAGATGTGGTAGTAGTCCTACTAGTTTCGGAGACTTTGTTAGGTCTAAAGTCCTTGGATTCCCACTTGGGCGCATGTGCTTTGTAGCCACCTTCGAAGATTGAAGTGGAAAGACTCTTATCTGTTACCAAGGAGAAGGTGGTGTAAAAATCTTCATCATCAGTAGGGGGCAGGTTAGAGTCAAAGGTTTCCCCTGAGCCATACCCAGATATCACCAAGCCATCATCATCACAACCATCGCTGCCTTGGTCCGACAAGCAAGGTAACCCCGCCTCAGAGGTCATGGACAGGGAATCTTTGGTGGTCTCAATAATGGTGAGGAGGGGGCGAAAGGTAGGGGGGAGTGTAATGGAAGGTGCACGAGTAGCAATAGGAGGGGTAGCTAAAGGGTCTTCTACAAGAAGAGGGACAACTAATTCACCTCCTGGGATTGAAAAGAAAAAGAAAAGCACAATTAGTATATTTGTAGATAGACACAATTCATAGGCATTCTCAGGGACTGTATTTCATCGGTTAGGCATCAGAAATAATAATAAAATGACCTGGGCCCGCACATGGATCCTTTGTTGTAGTCTAACCATTCTAAACTGATTTAGAGCCCATTATATGCCTCTTGCCACCAAAATCTGAAACCCCCTAGCTTTTAAAGATACTCTCAAGTAATTATTTGGATAGAATTCAAGTAGGCTGTTTACAGAATCTGCTTACAAAATAATGACCTTCCATGTTACTGTTGCAAAAACTGGCTATCAGAAGAGAGAGAGAGAGAGAGAGAGTGTGTGTGTGTATATGCACTCATGCATGTGATTAATCTGTAAGCCCTAGCATTTCATTATTGCCTTCTTGGGTTTCTACTTACTTGCTCCCATGAGGATGAGCATGACATATTCTCCATGTCACAGAGATCAAGATCAGCGAACATAAAAGATTGTCTTTCATCTTTTAAGCTAGTCTTTTATTTAACATTTATCAAGTTCAGTCTTCATTTACTATATGCTAAGTGAGGGGAACACAGGAGAGGTTAAACATGTTCATCTAACAAACGCTTTTTGATTATGCTTTTCCTGAAATTCCCCTATTAAATGACAACTCGCCTTGCACTGATCTCATGTTTATGCATTGCTTTTATGCTATATGTAATATATGCTGAGGTGGACACTAGATTTTAAAAATACTCAGACTAGATATCCATACCTTGTGGAAAACTTAGATTCAGACATGTAGAAATAACAAAGTTTTTAAAATCAGCGATTCTTGGGGCACCTGGCGGGGGCTCAGTCAGTTAAGCGTCTGGCTTCAGCTCAGGTTATGATCTCAGGGTCCTGAGATTGAGCCCCCTGTTGGGCTCCCTGCTCAGCTCAGCAGGGAGTCTGCTTGTCCCTCTCCCTCCCCCTCTGCCCCTCCTTGTTCTCTCAAATAAATAAAATCTTAAAAAAAATTAAAATCAGTGATTCTTATCTAGAGTGGGAAAAATAAATTGGTTTACCCACAGACCCTAGTTATTGCACTTATAAACGTGGACTAGGTCAGGAAAGAAAGTTCGGAGTACTTCAGTAAATCATAGTGCCTTGCAAATCATGGGTACCACAAATATTCTGTGGTGGATGTTACTCACCTAATTGTTGGGCCACGTTTATTACTCACGTACGTAAGCGAGATAATCGAGGTCTCTTCTGTGTCTCTTTACCGTGTTATTTTTCAAACAGAGAAAGAATCTCCAGAAGTCACAGTTCATATCTCCTCACTGAATTTATTCCAAAAATGTATTTCAGCTGTTTTTTTAAAAAAATCCTCTAGCAGGGATGGCATGATGTTTTCCAGTCCCAGTTAGTCAGACAGTTGAGTTGGGAATATATTATTTCTGAGCTGGGTCATTAAGCACTCAGCCAGGTATGATCTTGTCTGTTGTGCCCTCCACAGTAACTGCCCTGATGGGATGGTCAGTGTTGGAACATCTATTATCAGATGTGACTCTCGCTGAGGTGCCCCTTATTGGTGACAAAGTCAGACATGTGACTCACTACTGCAGAGTTCTAGGTGGACAAGCCTTTGCGCTTACACGGTCTTTCAGGTTCTTCCTACAAAGACTGACTGACAAATGAGAACTCTCCTGCTCCGCTTTCCATACTTTATATCTTTAAGTTTCCTATGCCTCCTTTGGAACTGCTGCATCTAACCTGCCCAGACTGCAGCTGGGGAGGAAGCCTGTTACATACCTTCAAAACACCCGAGGAGAACCCTTTGTACCCGTGTCAGAAGCTTCACTCCAGAATTAGCCAGTAACATTGTGTTATGCAGAGAGAAATGCAGTTGGGGAGGGTGGCAATAATGTACATAATGTATGTATATCATTTGGAAGACAACCAGTCATCTCTGTCCTACCTGATGTTACCATGTGTAGAGAAATAAAACACGAACCTTTCTGAGAATTTCAAGATGATATTTTGGGCTATGCGCTAACCCCAAGCTTCTCTTCTAGTGCTCAAGAGTTTCAAACTGTTGAGTGAAACAATCTTTGCAGATTTGTCACAGCTTCAGACTTGCTTTACTGGACCAGCGTGACTTTTTTTTTTTTTAACATTGTGAACATAGAGAATTCCTATATCTTGCAACATATTTAATGCATAATTTACAACTGTTGCTAGTTTTTAGAAATGGGATTTGGAGCACAGTTCCCTAAAGGTAAGCCAGTCCTAAAACTAACCCTGAGTTTACTTTTCTCCTGGGGGGGGGGGGAGGGGATGGCAAGTGTTAATAAATATTTAAGGTGACCCATGGAAAAAGGCAGTGTTTAAGGAGGAGAACAGCGATGAGAAGAGAGAAGGCCCATGCAATGTGTTTGAAGGTTCTCTAGAGATTACTCAGGGATGATTTTACTTTCCTTCAGAGAACAAGTCAGGATTTTTTTTTTTTTTTTTTAACCCGTCTCACCTAGAATAAAGGTTTAGCTTGTGTGTTCTTTTCTGGCACAAATACTGAGAGTCATCTGTTCCTTAGGACCATGATAAAAATCTGCTCCATGTATATTAAGCAGAGAGGAAACTGGGATAAAGGACAAGGAATAACCAATCTGCTAAAAGGCAAAAGCCTGGTATAGAACACTTAAAGGCAAATTGTTAAGTAGGGTGCTGATGTCCCTTTAAGTGAGATTAAGATCACTGCCTTCATGATTACAGAGTGGCATTCATTTGCAATTTTAGTGTACCATCTGTGACACCCAACTGGAGTCTTAAATTTGCTTCCTTCCCCCCCCCCTTTTTGCAATCCTAGCTAAAGCTTCTGCAGTTTGTTGTAAAAAGTCTACAAAATCCACAAACTGTTCACTCTGCAGTTGAATTGCCTCCCCCCGCCACTTTCCTTTGCTATTCACTTCCCAATTCAACACCTTTTAATCTCTCTTGGATTAAAAAAAAAAAAAAGAGTAGAAACCATTTTCATAATGAAGAGAGTCCTAAAGCTTTCCAATTTATAAAGAGCTTCTAAAAGGTTGGTGAGCCCCTAAGTGACATAAGAGCTTATTTCAAAACTAAAATGATGGGTATGCTATTTCAGAGTTTAAATAATCTGTCCAAATTACTAATCTTCAGTTTTCTTTGCCATTTTTGTTATTAATCCTGGCAGCAGTGATAAAAAAAATGATAAATGATGCCCCCTGTCAGAGAAAAGTGAGCCCCAATTCTGGTGGTAGGTTCATCAATGAAAAGGGAGAAAAGCTTTCATAATCCACCCCCTTTCCTGGCATCTTAAGAAATTGAAGGATGTCTTCAGTTTAAAAGGAAGTCAACTGGGCTGTGGGAATTGTTACGAATGGGAATTACAGTGAAAATGAGATGGAAAATTCTAGAGACCTGTAAATGTGCAAGGTGCCTGGGACAGGTGTGGGAGTTGGTGTGTATAATCAGTTTTAATATCCAATTCCATCTCTAAGATTTAGGATGATTATAGTGTCCTGGGAAGTCCAAGGCGTACATCCTTTGAGATGAGGAGATGAAGGATACATTTCTCCCATGATTAGATCCTTAAGAGAAATAACTTAGATTGTAGAAAGCTACTTAAGATTTTATGTTTATTTGTTTTAATCCAAAGTGATTACCTCAGAAATGCTGGAGCATTTGATACTTTTTTCAATGCCCAAAGACTATGGAGTCAGGGATCTACCAGATGTCTATGCTTATAAAAGTATTCACAGAAGTAACAAGCCTAAAATCATAGGGGGTTACAGGCAGAAACCTTGCAGGCCATCAACACCCTAATTTCCTATTCCATCCCCAGAATTTTTCTTTGGCTTGGAATAAGAACTATATTCCTTAACGTTAGCATTTTAAATCAGGAATATATACCCGTTTTTGACAGGGTTGTGCTTTTCTTTAAACTAGAGAGATCACTAGGGATATAAAAGGTCTATTTTAGCCCTGAAGGCTGCCCTGCTTTTTTGCTTTATGAGTATATTTATAGATATATAATTCATGTGTCTAGGGCTGATATCCAGCAAAAGGGGCTCTCTGCCATCGAAAAAGACAGTGTATTAAAAATTTAATAGAACTCTTCTGAACTGTGAGAATGTTGCAGGTGATGGTGAATGTAGTGGGTCATCTGAAAAAAACAAGAGCAGCACGAAATTTCAATGTGGCTCCAACCTTTGCCTCTCTGGAGATATTTGAGCCTAAGGAGTCACAAAAATACCAAAACAATGACACCAAAGAGCCAGACTGAGAGAGGACACTATGCTCCAGTTCCTTGAATTTCTTTTATGTCTATTTAGGTTCTTTACTTCACCTCTTATTTGCATTTTTTCTAATTCTCTGCTGAGAAAGTCATATAATACAGAAAAATCATCCTTTTCCCCACTAAATTAGTTGTTGAATAACATTCATTTAGTTATTTGGTACCAAAGCAGCATGTACACATAGCACATAAATATCCCGAAGCTTGCAATCCCCCCCTACCTTCAGAAAAAATAGCCATGGACAAACATGGCAAGAAGGCTCAAGAAAAACTCAAGTGTCTCAAAGGGGCTTCACTTACATTTTAATAAGATGAGAATCTCTAAGTAGGATATTTTCCCCCTAGTTTGTCTGAAATGGATTTGATTCTGAAAGGCTACAGATGCTATTTTTCAACATATGCCCAGGTAAGATGAGACAAAGCCCCTGGATTTCATTCTATGTTGTAAAATAAGGAATGTCAAGTGGAGTTTTTCATTTGCCTATTAAGAGCTTTGCCTCTGGAGTCACTCATACTCAGGTTAGCAGCTCAGCTCTGTGGCTTACTAGCCATGAGTGTGGTGAAAGTTCTTAAACTCTCTGAAAAATGGAAGTAATAACACAGTCTATCTCAAACTGCCACTGTGAATAATAATAATGCATGTTAATGTTAATTATAATGCATATTAAGTATTTAGCACAGAACCCACTGTTACTCCAAAATGCTAGTTACTAGTATTATTTCTACTAACATTTTGGGCCTGTAAACACTGAAACCATTGATTACATTCTTCTGACCATTTTTTTTTTTTTTTTTTTTAACATAGTAGCCTCATGCTAAGGTACAAGTGTAATAATATAGGATCTAGATTATTGAGGCTATTTTAAATGCAGACTTGGAAGAATGATTTATAAGAATTCAAAGAGCTTATATTTTAAAAAAATGATTAACCTTTTATTAAGTTGACCTATTGATAGCTTCCTCAACAAAAATAAATTCTATTAGACAAAATAACACCCCATTTAGGAAGTTCTTGGTTTTAAACCCAAAATATCCAGCACATGAAACAATATAAAATCATATGAACTAAGAGAAAGCCCATTAATTAAAGCTGCTGGGATGGAAACCTATCTGTTAACCACCATATGGTCTGATAGTTCTATAATAGTTTCTGATATACCTGAAATTAAAGTGAAACAAGTAACCTCTTTAAAAATTGTATAGCACTTCTTACTGCTCTTATGTTCCCAAAGTGCGTAAGGCAACATTAACCCAAATACCTTTAAGGTCAAGGGATATTCTCACCCCTAAGGTCACACAAAATGGCAGTACCTACCTACCTGAAAGGTTTCCTAAATAAAACTTTAGATGTGAAAATCATCATGTTTCTTCTTGGTAGAATCCTTTTAAAGTTTACCTGATTAAATCCAGGAGAGAAATAGCAACTATTAATAAAAAGGGAAAAGGGGAGGGGGGAGCAGAGAGAGATTGAGAGAAAGAGAAGCAGGGAGGGAGGGAGAGAGGCAGAGAGATTGAGAGAGAGGCAGGGAGGGAGGGAGAAGGAGGAAGAGGGAGAAGGTGAGAGGTAGGAAGGGAGGCAGGAAAGGAGGGAGAGGAAGAGAGAGGCAGGGAGGGAGAGAGAGGCGGGGTGGGGGGGAGATAATTGAGTACCTTCTGTGTATATATGTGTGTTTTCACCAGTAAGTTCTATACATTCAAAGGCATATTACAGGACAATACTCTATATAAACACCTAGGATTCTCGATGCCTTTATTCTCAAGAAAATTGATTCTGTATTCTGCAGTGATGGTGGTGGCATAATCCTGGATAACCAAACTCTACCATAGTCACTTGAGAGTATCTTAATGTTCCTCTGCTGAAGGAAAATACAATAAAGGACTGATTTCCCTAAATGCTTTCTAAGGAGTTAAATGAGGATGTATTACCACTGATAATACTTGGAGTTAACTCATTTTCTTCTGGGGGTCCAGGCCTCCCATAGGCTGTAACCAATTTAATATCCCACTGTAAAGCCTACCATTACTTTCAAGGCTTTAAGGTTGGTTCAGGCAAAGAGGCTAGGCTTTCTTTGGATGCTAAGAACTCACCCACCCCCTTCTACCAACAGTAGAGTTCACATTGATCATTAGAAGCAATTCAGCACAGAACAGTGAAAATTAAGCAGAGAGACACAAATGAAATAAAATATTTAGTACTGTCTTCAAATCATATAGTAGAAAATAAAACCAACATCAGGGCCAAAGTAAGCTAGAGGAAAGGAGAGCAAATAACATCGACACGGCATTCACAGTATAATGACAGGAAAAATAAAAGTAAAAGCAAATAAAAAATAGAGGCTGTTTTTGGAAAACAAAAAAAGAAATCATTTCCATAAAATAACTCAAGTGAAAAAAGCATACCGTATTAATTTATAGTCAACTTACATCAACAAATTGCCCGCATGTTTTTTGGCATGAAAGAAAAATTTACAAAAGAAAGTTGTGTAAGAATGCTCTTGGACAAATAGAATTGCCACATTCTTGTAACTTGCTTTTTTGTTGTCATTTCTTAAAAAACTTTTGAGCAAAATGTCTAATTTTTCAAATATAATAATTTACAACAGAGGATGATACAGGGAGGCAACAACACATACATCCACACCACATAACATGAAAAGAAAAAAAAAATCTGCACTTTAACAAAGTTTTACTTTGAGGGGCTTGGGAGGGCATCGATTTTGAATTTGAAATAATTCCGATTGCGAGGATTTAAAAAATTAAAAAAAAACCTGTTTACTTTTATAATTTGCCTTTTAAAAAATCTATGAATCTGGAGGGTTTTGAATGAACTTCTGCACTGATATAGGTTCTCAGATATATATTTAATTTTTAAATATTTTTGTCTTTTTGACAAGTTTTAGATTTCTTTAAGGGGATGGATGACAGCACATAAATTTGAACAATGCTAAAGAAAGGGGGTATGGGAAGGAAAGATGCAGAGGGGAGGGTCATATTTATGAATGTACTACACAAGAGATGAAGATGATGGGGGTGAATGTGTAAGTGAGTCGCCATGTCCATGTAAGGGCGGCACGGAGTGATCTAGCTGCATTAGAGCTTCTGGCTGTAAGGAAGGGATGGGCAATATACAAAAACAAATGAGCCTACACATGCCCATCTACAGAAATAAAGAACAGAACTCTAACACAATCTCACACACCCTAAGCTGCAACTTCTTCAACATGCAATTACTCCAAAAATCATTACAGTTTCATTAAAGAGTTTCAAATAATAAAAACAGTTAAACTTTTTTCCTACTAAAAGTAGTCAAAATACATAAAATAATACTAATAATAATGATTAAAAGATTAAAAGCAAAAACAAGGAGACTAGATTTATGCATTCAAGTTGAACAACTTCACCGGCAGCCACACAGCCCCATCTAGAGTTAGGGGAGGAGGTCAGAGACTTGCAGAGGTGATGGAAAAGGCAAACCCGTATAGGGAGCCCACTTGCTGGGTTACTAATCACTTCCCTAGAAAGAAATGGTTCTGTCTGAATGACGTCATCCATCTTCCCCCGTCACCCATGGTACATGGGATTCCCAAAGAGAAGGTGCTAATTCCAGAGATGTGGATGTGGAGATTCTGCAGCTGAAGTTGTTCCACATTTAAAGAGGGAGTGGGGAAAAATTGCAGAAAACAATTCATAACTTTTTTCTCATAATTTTGGATAAAGCCAAGTTAAAGATCTAGCAATTAAAAGAAACATATTGATATATATATATATATAGATAGATATAGATAGATACAATACAAAAAGTACTTAATTCCCAAACGAAAAGGGAGGGAAGAACCAAAAAAAAAGTTTTAAAGAAAAAAGTATTGCACACACTTTCAGAGATGAACAACCAGATGCACACGCTGAAGAGGCACAGACAGAGCAATCAGGGGACACTTTTTTTTTTTTTTGCTTTTTGTTTTCTGGCTTATTGATTCCCCTTTTGGTGATAGCCAAAATTAAAAACAAATTTTGCATTTTCTTTAAAAATTTGCATTTTCTTAATTTTTTTTCTTTTTGGTTTTGCTTCTCTAAAAAAAATAAAAAGGGCGTGCAGTCTGGATGTACGTCATAAGTAGACATTTGAAAGAGAAGAAAGTGGCTAAGACTGACAAATGGGTAATCTTCTATTATCCTTTAACTGTAGGAATGGTAATCAAATTAATACATGCTTAAAGTAAGTTGCATTTAGGGAAAAGAGAAAACCAGAACAGCAAGCTAGGGTTGGGGAGAGGTCAGCAAGACAAAACTGATTTGGGGGTGAGAGGAAGGTACTGGACTTAGTTTCACGCCTTTCCAGTAGGGGCAAAGGGCATCCCAAGGCTTCCTGCCGATGACAGCAAGGAAAGGATGTGCACATGTATATGCATATTGAGGGCTGAAGTAGAGTCTACAGTGGCAGGAACTGGTAAACATATATATGAGTTCGTGGGTTCTGCTCTAGAAAACTGATCCCATATTCATTCACAGACTTAGGAGGCATATTTTGTAAGTCATAGAGAGGTTATAATTGCATTGTTCCTTATGAGTTTTCTGGGGTTTTGCCAAATTGACAGGGTACCATAAGTGACAATAAGGTGTCCATAAAATAAGCCTGATAAATGGAATAGCATATAGATTGATAGAGATATATATTAGTAACAGGGGCAAACCCCCTCTCGACTCCAAAGAACACAGTGGCACAGTGTCAGTTTCTGTAAAGTACAGGATAGTCAGGAAATGAGCATGGTTTATTCCCAGTACACTGGGGGAAACTATACCAGTCTTCTAGAGATCATGTGGGAAACAAATGTTCCATCCAATCTATATTGAGAAAAATGGAAAAGAGAGAGGAAGAGGAGGAGAGTGAGTGGCAAGGGGAGAAGGGGGAGTGTGTGAGTGTGTGTGTGCGTGTGTGGGTTTTTTTTTGTTGTTTTGGAAATGGCCTCAGCCTCTACTGAAAGAGATCTCAAGAGTTATATTCAATATTATATCCTTGTGGGAACATTAATGTCCAGCCAAGGACTTGGAAACCCAGGTAGGCAAACCACAAAGGTAAGACACTTGAGAGCACCTGGTTCTGACACAATCCTAGTCACTCCTAAGAACTTTTCTGGGTGACTTTGACAAAAAGGAATAAATTGTGAGGATGAGTCAGACTTTGGCCCCCTCTGGGACGCCCCTTTTATTATTTTATTTTAAAGTAATTATAGTAATGTGTCCCCATGGGTCAGTCCGTACCAAGATTTTTAGTCTCTGGTTTAATAATGTTAATCATTATTGTAGGAACTTCACAAAGGGCAGCTGGGAGGTTTTAGAAGGAGGTAAAAAATCCCAATCATATAGGAAAAGAAAAACCCTTGTTGCCACTGATTTTTTTGAATAATTATACTTTTAACACTGAATTGTATGGCATGGGAAGACCCTACAAATACTCATATGGCCTCACAAGGCAACAAATGACTTCTAAAGAATGAAGTTAGTTTTGATAATAATCAAATGGGCTGTTTTTTGTTTCATAGGCAATTTTTTAAAGTAGGAAACATAACGGGCCTAAGTATGAAACTTAAAGAATAAGATACTTCCAGTATACACATACTCCTGGATAATAAGAGGTGTTAGGAGGTGTTTTGAGGAGACCCATCAATTTGGGTCTCCTAGTTTTTTACTGAGTAATTTACCTATTTCAAAATAGCCTGTTTTATAACTCATACAAGTATGACACATCATTTACATTCTGGAAATCACTGGTTGAAACAATCAAACATAGCAAAATTTATGGTTGTCACTTTGCAAATAAAATATGTATTTTTTAAACCCATGGAAGCCATAGTTTCAATGAAGCCGACACAGACTAAATATAGTGCGTAGACATTTTTATGTCAGCCATCAGTTACCTACACAAACTTATTTGATTTCTAATGTAAGATACAAAGTAATATTGCTAGTAGTTCATAATCATGTCCCAGCTTTATTTTAATCTTCATCAGCTATCTGTGTTAGGTTTTATTATCAGTAACGACACAGTTCTCTACCTATGCCTCTACTTGGTGGGTGTTCAGAATGATTTAGAATTATGCCTGCCATCGAGAACAAATAATACAATAATTTGACCTGAAACAGCATATCTTGATGCAACCATTTTTTTTTTTATCCCACTGTGTCCAAATAACCCTGTCTCAATGTAAAGTCAAACTTTTAAAAACATCAAATGCAGTAAGATGGAATTACACTGGTCAGAATTCATCTTGAGGAGTGTGCTTGTTTCAAAGACAAGTAAGTTTCTAAACTGCTTGGAGTTGTGCTTGACACACTCCAAAGACATACTGAAGTAATTCAAGCTGCAGACTCGCCTCTTTGGGAGAGTGGATCCTACTTGCTAAGGGACATTGTTTTCAATGTGTACAGGTGAGGTCCAAGAGGAAGGCCTGAATCAACTACTTTGTATAACCACAAATATTTTAAATTTCTGAGGGAAAATAGTGGAGAGAGGAAGGAAGAGGAAACCTTTGTGGGACTCTGACTGCAATTCCAGGGAAAGAGTTAAACCATTCCAAGTGGGGTGGGCTAAGAGAGAAGTCTGAAGAACAAATACCTACTGAGGATTTTCAAGGTTTTTGAGTTAGACCTAATACCTACTGAGGATTTTCAAGGTTTTTGAGTTAGACCTATGAGGTAAATCTCCTCATCTGTCCCTCCTATGACAGATACAAAAACATTTCGCTAATTGCTTTTCTATGTGTCCATGGGAAGAAGGGAGGGATTCTTCTGGGAGAACCGGAGAACCAATGGTTCAGTTCTGAATCATGGTTTTGCCAAGAATAAAAATGGAGGCTCTAAGAATGGATATGGAGTCCAGGAATGTGGGAATGGCTGTCATCTGTGTTACAAAATGATCCCTGTATATACTATGACTTCTCACAAGCTCTTCCTCAGACATAAGTAATGCTCAGAGAAGGGGTGAATAAACCTGCTTCATACATGGTATTTGTTTCTAAATAAAAAGTTTAATATTTTCTTTTTAATGGTGAAAAAAATGCCCCAAGTAAGAAGTTCATGTACTATCCATTCCCAAACTCAGTTTCTACACATCATTATAGTAGATAGGGGGAGAGACAGATAAATTAAGCTTCCAAGATGGACAAGAGTCCAGGACACCATCAAGCCCAATATTCAGAACTGTATTTCTGTATTAATGATTTGCTTGACCAGTTTAGAGTAATTTTTCTTACTTAAGTGGATAAGAATAGATACAACATTACAATGGGTAGCATTACATTTTAAAACTGGTAAGATAGAACATTTATTGTGGAAGGACCCTAAATTAATGACTTATTTCCCTATATTCACATAATCCTTAACTTGTGCCTTAATTCAGTCCCACCATCTCCATTCTTGTTTGTGAACCTACTGTGCCCTGCACAGATTTCTGCTGACTCCCACACTCCATTGCACTCAATTTGTTTTCTTCTAGGTCTCAACTTGACTATAAGAACTTTAGTACAAACATGGAGTCTTTTTTATCTTTGTCTACCAACTAGAATACTAGTAACCAATCAAGCATTTCTGGACTTAACTAATGAATGAATAAATTAGTTAATATGTTTAATTGCTCATTTTTTTTTTTTTACCCCCACACTAGGCTATGGCTTCCATAAAGGCATTAAAATCATGCATCACCACCATGGCTTGCCTTGTGCCTGGAATATGGGATAGAGATGTTAGGGTCAGGAGACCTAAGACCTTGGATGTAGTGAGCACTATACTAGCTTGTTAAGAAACTAAACAAGTCAGTTAACCTCCCTGAGTTAGTGTCCTCATGTATAATATGGAGATTATGATGTCTGGTCAATTAACCCACCTCACAGGATAGATTTATATGACTAATGAGATTTCAAATGTGAAAATGCTTATAAATTCTAAAGGGCTTTCCAGATGTTTGTCACTATTGTTTTCAAAGCTGTCACCTGCTATAAAATTAGGGTTTCATATTCAACATCAGCTATAAAATTAGGGTTTCATATTCAACAAAGGAGGCTGAGTCCCAGACAGTTGAGGTCAGTGCTACTCCAAGTATGATCCTTGGAGCATCTACTTCAGCATCAAACAAATAACCTCAATCCAAAACCCTAACCCAAATACCTATTATTACTACTTCTGTTGAAGCCCTGTCCCTACCCCTCCAATATCTAAAGCTTGCTTAGTTCATCTTCTAATGGTGAATTTTTATTATTTCTGCATGTAATTTCATAATTACTTTATTTCACTCTTCGTGTGGGTTACAGCCATACTCTGAAGAGCTCTTATTTAGATACATTTCCATAAGAACCTATTTATTTAGTGGCAGGAGGACAGACCTAGAGGGGAGCTCTTGTCCTCTAGCAAACCATGTGACTTGAGTCAAGTCACCTGCTCTTCAATCCAACCCCCTCAATCCCTTGGAAACACATATTTCAATAGACATCAGAACTATGGGGTAAGATGAGGACATGAGGGAACAGAGGGTCCAGGTAATATTTTAGCTCCTTCCTCCCAAAAGTGTTAATACAAGAAGATACACAAAAGGAAAACTCCATTAAAAAATTGCCAGGAATTACTATTCTTCTTCTCATTTTGTTTTACATGTTAACCAGGTGTTAGGGCAAGCAAGCCTTTCTTCACTTAGGACATTAAAAGTTCCCTGATTCACAAGCTGAATCTGTATGCTTATTTTGTGTTTTTTAATCTCTCTAGCATAGAGCAGGACACACCATAGGTCTTCAGTGCATACGTGCTGAATTAAACTACAAAAATAGAACAGCTTGCAACACTTCTCTGCGTTGTGAGGTGGGTGGGATTCAAAAAAGCTCTCCTTGCTGGCACTAGTTCCTTTAATCAGGAGGGAATCTATTCATAAAGTGAAACAATGAGAAAGAGCAGTATAAAGAGGGCTCAAAGCCATGAACTTAGTAACTGCTCCCCTGCTCTTCGCCTTGCCTCCAGGTAGACTTTTAGGGGTAATATAGGCATATAGCTCATATTGGCAAATGATTATGCCCTTGTAATACTATTAAAATCACCTCTGTGCCAGTCAGAAAAATGAAAGCCCTGTCTGAAAATATTTTGTTCCAATAGCTTGAATCGCCTGAGATTCCTCCTTACTTCCTTACTTCCTCCCTCATCTCTGTCTCTTGGCTGGCCCCAGGCTGGCCCCTGCCTCAATTTTTTGGATCATATAGCCCATTGGCTATACATGCCTACCATCTATTTGACTATGATTTCTAGTTCACCCCCCACTCAGAATTCCATCTCCAACGGTCCACTCAACACTTCCACTTCGATATCTAAGAGGCTTCTCAAATTCAAAAAGGCTAAAACAGAACTTTGGATTTTATTTGCCTCTTAAACTTGCACCTCCCCTAGGGCTTCCCATCTCTTCAGTCTGACTCAGACGTACCCTAATTAGTCATCTACTTGGGCCCCTACCCCCACTCACCTCCACATAGCCAGCGTATCAGGAAGTTTCACTGACTCTACTCTGGCAACAAATTCCTCACACGTCTACTTTCCCCAATGCCATTACCCAGGTCCTAGCATAAACCACCAGGACTCCTTGCTGGAACTCTGTAGTAGCCTCCCAAACGATCTTCCCACCTTCACTATTCACTCCCTAAAATCCATTCTCCATAATGAGCCAAAGTGCTCTTTCAAAATTATACAGTGTAAAATCAGATCAAGTCAGTTTCTTGCTTAAAATCCTTAAAGGTTTCCCCAGACCCAAACCCTGTACCCTGACCCACTCTGAAAGTGCCCTGTGATCTGCCGGCTGCCTACTACCACTCGCATCTCATCTATGAGAACAGAGACTTTGTCTTGTTCTCTGCTATAATTAGAGCAGAGCTGGACATACAGTAAGAGCTCAGGAAATCACTGCTAAATGGTTTCACTCAGTGACGTCATTCCTGAGTGCAGGCACTGAGTAAATGTTCTGTAAACTAACTAGTGAGACATTGCATTCTCTATCCTGTTTTGTTTTCTTTCACTTTCCTCTAAACCAGACGGGATTTCCTTGAGTTCTAGTTAGCAGTTCCAGTGCAAATTAGACCTTCCCATCCACAGTTGGCTGAAAAAGCCTTCTGAAAAAATACATCACTATCTAACTCATTCTCCCTTTCATAAACCGGTGCTGGGAGGTTTATTAAAAAACTCAGGCTTTCCTTTGTAGTTGTGAAAGCTAAAGATAAAATAAATAGAATATTCAGACCTAGAGCTGCCAAACTTTGATGCTTGTCTTTAGGCAATAGCAAGGAAGGAGCCAAACAAATTATCAGCAGGAAGAATGATGACCGGGGTAGTAACGATGCACTTGGTTATCTTGGCCTCCTGTGGCCCCACAGCCACTGAAAGCAGAATCTGGCAGCACCGGGACCTTTCTGCTGAGCTGGTACCCTGACACTTTACGATTGTGTTTATAGAGTAATACATTATTCAAAAAGGGTTTATTTTGCTTCTATTGTCCACAAAAGCTCATCTACTCTGTCATTATGACCAAAATTCTTTTTTTATAAAGATTTTTATTTATTTGAGAGAGAGTGAGAGAGAGAGAGCAGAGGGAGAGGGAGAGAGAATCTCAAGCAGACTCTACACCAAGCATGGAGCTGACGTGGGACCCGATACCATGACCCTGAGATCATGACCTGAGCTGAAACCAAGAGACGGACGCTTAATCGACTGCACCACCCAGGTGCCCCATGACCAGAATTCTGTTGTCTTTGTACTAGAGTTTCTTTGGGTGGTAGCAGCTGGGCATCCCAACCTGTTACTTCCTCTCCACAGGCCCCTGTAAGTCTCTAAGTTGTTCATGGGAAACAGCTGAACTTGAAAACACATGACACTACAACTCACTGTATCTTGAAAACACCCTCCTTTCCCTAAAATCTATTTTCATTGCAGGGAACGTACAGTGTTCATAAATCATTACCACTAAGGCATTTTCATAATCAGTGGAAACTAATACTATGCAAACAAGATGAAAAGCTTGCCCAGGACTCATGCACTTGACATCAAGATGCTGTACTATAACTACATGGCTTTGACTGTGTCTGATCTGAGCCTCGGGGAGCAGAAGACTGCAGAGATGCCTGCATGGGCGACACGTATCATGAGATTATTCTTAGTTTTTTGTAAATGAAACTGCTATAGATTAGAAGGAGCAATAAGAAATTTCCTAGTCATTCCAAAAACTCAATGCATATGAGCTTATAGATTAGTAAAGACAGATGCTTAGGGATAAAGGCATTGGATCAAATGGTGGACATAGTGATCTCCTTGAAAATATGAGGAAAGAGAAAGGAAATATAAATTGTAACTATATAGTTAAAATACTAATTAGCCAGAAACCTAGTTTTGGAAGGAGTTGTTCTTAAGGGTTATTGAGAACTTATTCTCCGCCAGACATCATTTTGAATGCTTTAGGTATTTTATTTCAGTTAATCATTACCATTATATCTTACATATCAATAACCTTGGGCTGAAAGAAGTTAATTTGCCCAAAGTTTTACACCTAGAAAGTTGAATAGTCATGAATGGACCCAATCCTATATGTTTTTACATTAAACCACAATGCAATCCTTCAACAGAATGTTAATATTCGGTTGTCGGTGAGCATGGGAAATTACAAACAAGGCACTCTTTAGGCACAAAAACAACTTCTGCAGGGATCCTAGCATCTCTACATATTTATTTCAAGCTTTAATGACTTTGAAATTATTATTGCACAATGAGATATGCAGAGGGGCTATGAGGGTTTCTTGTTGATGATTTTGGGGTTTTGTTTGTTCGTTCGTTTGTTTGTTCTGTTTTTTCACAATCTCAGGTCACTTAAGCCAGACCTACTAAATCACTCTACTGGGGGTAGTGGGGACAGGATGGCAGGTGTGTCTGGATATCTACATTTGTTAGAATGAAAAAACCTGAACTAAGTCCCAGCTGTGATCCACCCTCTGTGACCTTGAGTAAGCCATAAACTCTTGTTCGTAAAATGGAGATAAACTTCACCGGATGTTGAATCAATCAAGTCAGACATATACAATTACATTGTATATTTACATGCATATACATTACATGTACAAGCATTTTTAAAAATATATACAAACATATACATGTACTTCCAGAAATGTTAAAAGAGTAATAAACTATCTTATTGGCATATCAAAATCTACCTAACAGTTTCTAATACATGGATTTTAGGACCACACAATAAACACTCTGGATGTTCTAAGAGTAACGGTGGATATTTCAGTTACCTAATAAGTACCTATCAAAAAAGTAGTCTAAATGATTTGATTCCTTTGCTATTTGCCTGATTTGTTAAATTATAAGTGCTCTCTGAATATCTCTGCCCCACATCATTTTCTTTCATACAATATCCTAATCTGTCATTGACTCTATGGAGAATTTTCTTAAAAGCACCATAAATCAATTGTTGGAGGAGATCATCACATTGTTATTTTTTCATACCCTATTATTTTATTCTACATTTTAACCTCAAACTGGAAGGCTCTACTAATCATTCTGAAGTATGAATAAAAATGGCTTTCTCTGTACTCATTGAAGAGGTACAGATCTACTAGCACAGCCCCAGGCAGGCCAGAAGATACCAGAATTGGCTTCCTACTGTGTCCTTTCAGAACCATGGAGCCGACCATGTCTATTAAAGCAACATGGTGTCAGGATGAGGGTAAGACACGAGCCTGGCTGCACGTGAGGGTTACTGAGTGAGAAAGAATGACAAGCAGCTCTGAAAACAGAAGTGCCAGTGACCACCTGATCACTTTTAATATCTTCTCTAGACGATGTCACCTTTTTTCAGTGTGGGTTTCCATACTATTTTTTCATGGTGTTAGTAAACAGATCATGATATATTTTGCTTGTGCTGTTTTAGATAGACATGTTCCTTGATTTTTAAGTTTTCATGCTACATGTGATGACCATATGAGGTATCTTAAAAGATTTGAGAAATATTAAAGGCTTCACTTTTAGCAATTGTACCACATTTAATTAAGAAAGTCAGCATGCTGAAACCCGGAAACCCACTTATAATCTCTGTCTTTATGCAGAAGTGTAATGGGCTCACATGCATTGACTCTGTTAGAACATTTGCTCATTAATTTTATTCCTATTTCGTAGTATTAATCTGTAGTAATGTTTCCCCCAATGCTATTTGCTAAAAGGTCATATTTGTTTTTTCAGATGGATGGATAGTATTATAAGTTGAAACTTAAAGCTCAGTAAGTACCAAGTATTGTCTTTGCAAAATCACGTGGCCTAAGGCTAGGCTCTTGTGGGTCCCTCTTGCTGAAAACAATAAAGCTGATTTTTTTTTTATTATATATTATTCAGTACAAAATATATTAGCCCTTGTAAACAGCTAACTAGGAAAATCCTTGTTATCTTAGATGATTAAGCAGAGTTTTTTGATGGTGGCAGGTCATCACCACTGTCTCCTACTTTAAAGGGCAAATAGGCAAGGCACAAGGCAATGGAAATATACACTGGGTTAAGAAGGCCTAGGGCTGGAGCAGTATCATAAAAACTTAGAGAAATCATTTTGTCCTTATCATACCAGTTTTGTTTTTATCTTTGTTTTCCTCAACCCAAATTTTCCTTGCAGATAAGGGTGTGTCTTGTTTCCTTGAAAATATTCAACAAGAAACAAGAGAACCTACTGTTTTGATGCATGCATCTGTCTGCTTGAACATCCGGGCTATTTCTTTGTACAACTCGAGGGGATGCAGTTCCTCTCACAGTCTATATAAATAGTATCCCCTGGAGTTAAGCAATGTAAGGCCTGCAAAGCCATATGCAACAACCCCGATCAAGTTACCTTTCTAGTTATGAATAGCCTTTGTAAGTACTCTGAATAAGCCCTGGGTTTTCTTCTTTTCAGTCTTGTTGAGGACAGCCAAGATATGGACATGACAGGAACACATAGTGGACAATTGTCCTAGGTCACTGCTACTTAAGTTTGTGGGCAGTGTTGACCAGATGGGTAAAGACAGTGAAAGAGGAGTCACAGGAATGTGGCCATAGCACATGATAAGTAACCATTAAATAATTACTGCAAAATAAAAAGGCATTTCCCAACGTACCCTGTAGATCTGGCTAATGGGCATAAATCAAGACGCAAAGATACTGCATGCAGAGCTTAAGTGGTGGAGAATGTCTGTGCATTTTAACTTCTAAAGAGCCTTCATATTTGAAGAGCTTTGATTAACCCACAGTCCCTAAGACATTTCTTTAAAAAGAAAGACTCTAAAAGCAAGGACTTAACTATGTAGAAGTCTCTAGAGAATAACTCGGTTGCGATGCTTTTACAGAAAGTGACATCAAAGAACTATAGTGGTGAAAAAAATAACTGTGTAAAGCAATGATGTTCACTATTAGTGGCCCAAAGAATAAAGCCATGAGGGAGAAAAAGATGGGAATAGCTATCCAATATGCTTCCAGAGAAGCCAGGAAGATGAGTAAAATCAGATGCTGCTGGGTTTTCCCCCCACCCCCTACCCCGGGTTATACATCCTACTAACAAGCAAAACTTTGAGAAAGTAAGCTCTCTTGACCTTCCTAGAGGAGATATAACATTAGGAAGCAGGATGCGGAGACAATCTTACTTACTGACTATGTAACTTCAAGTAAGTGACTTAAATTTTCTGTGCCCCAGAGAATTATTGCCTGTAAAATGTAAGGATTGGATAAGATGATCTTTTGAGAGAACCAATGACTTAAGGAAGTTAAGCACTATTCCTAATAGAGCTCAAAACTGTTCCAAACTGAGTAAGATCATTTCACAAACATTTTTAAATGACTGTGGTTACCATTCACTTAACACTATTTCATTACATAATGGAAGCACACCTCTTACGCTGCCTTTTCTCTTAAGAATCAAAAGTCAGTTACGGGGTGGCTGGGTGGCTCAGTCATTAAGCGTCTGCCTTCAGCTCAGGTCATGATCCCAGGGTCCTGGGATCGAGTCCCACATCGGGCTCCTGGCTCAGCGGGGAGCCTGCTTCTCGCTCTCCCTCTGCCTCTCCCCCTGCTCATGCTCTCTCTCTCTCTCTCTGTATCTCAAATGAATAAATAAAATCTTTAAAAAAAAAAAAGTCAATTACATAACCACTTCACAACACTCCTTCCTTAGTGGGTCCTAAGGGGAAATAATTTCTGTGTTTCTTGCAGTGAGATGACAATATCCTAGGATAGGAAGCTAAGAGTATTATCCTGGATACATGGGACACTGAGCAGAGATAGAGGGGAGTCTAGTAATCTAAGGATTAAGGTTTGAAAGTTGATGCCCCCTGTGCAGATTAGCCACTGAAAGGGCCCACTATGGAAACCAGACAGCAAAAGAATAAACCAAAAGAGACAACATAGGAGCTAATGGGTCAGGTTTGGGGGTTTTTTGTTTTGTTTTGTTTTGTTTTAGCTACTACATAAACACTGACAAATTTTCAATCTAGCAACTCCAGCTTTTAGAAGAAAGTGTTGGGCATAACTGACTTACTGCTTTGGAAAACTCTGTATCTCTCTTTTGTACTATGCTGATGTTCAAATATATGAAGTTCTCTGGAGCTCCCAACCCAAGGTGTTTTGAGACTGCATGGCAATAATTATCCACCTGTATTCTAAAGCTATAAGCAGCTCTTTCTCTGTTGGATAGCTCACATTATAATGGTGGCCAAATAAAAGAAAGCTACACAGATTTTGGAAAGCATAGTTAGGAAGCACCACACGGTGCTTTCTGTCATTTGGGCTGGTTTTATCTGTTGTCCAGAATAGTGGGTGGAATTTTCTCATGAGCCAGGCTTGACAATAAAAGTGTATAATTTCCTAGATGAAGAAGGGCTCTTGGTTTTAACAACCTAAAAATGCATCCAATGTCAACTGGCAAGAGTTTCAATGAGAAACACTCAGGCCTGACCCTCTGGTCTTATACATGGAACTGGTTGCTCCAAGAAAGCAAACTGGGAAGGCAAAGTGGGCAATGCATGGACCATTAAAGCAATAGCCATGGATTGCATTTAGCCTCTTTGCCATTTACCAGTGGGTTTCTTTCAGTGCACAAAACCATTTCAGTCCAAATTCTTTGAAACATTAATAGCATCCAGTTGAACTCTGTTGAGAAGAATAACTGCATTTGTTCTGCTTTTCTCTATACAATATTAGAAAGAAATCTTACTAGAAAGCATTCTACCCCAATAATGTAGAATTGTGAGAACTTGGAAATCAATTGCAGAGTACTGAGTTCTGATTGAAATTTTACTATATAGTTTTAAATAACCATCCACAGATAAGCTAGGCTGTTCCATGCATGGCAAGATTTGAATTGCATCCTCCTAACAGTGGCCAAGTCTGATAGGGTGATGTTCCCCTGCCATCACTGTCAAATTTCTTGTGTAACTATTATGATCATCAACAACAAAACCCACTTGCCCCTTGCAGGGATGTGGTTTAGTGTTGAAATTCTAACTACCTGTGCTTACACTGAATCCCCATCCATGTTGCTTACAAAGAAAAATATGAACCCTAGAACAATGGCCACATTCCAATTTGAATAATTATATTAGTTGCCACAAATTTCTTCCATTCAATCCCTCAAATGTGTCATCTGGTATGTTGTCCTACAAACTATATTTCTACCCCCTAGAAGCAAAGGCTCTGCCCAAAGGGGGCTCCCCCTGAGCAAAGGTAACCATAAATCCTGGAACAGAGGCCTAAAGAATGTACAAGGAGAAATCAAAATCTGGGGATGCCTGGGTGGCTCAGCCGGTTAAGCAGTTAAGCGTCGGCCTTCGGCTTAGACATGATCCCAGCATCCTGGAATTGAGCCCCCCCTGCCATGTTGAAGCCCCCTGCTTCTCCCTCTGCCTACTGTTCCCCCTGTTTGTGTTCTCTCTCTCTCTCTGACAAATAAATAAAATCTAAAAAAAAAAAGAAAATCCAACTCTTCAGATGTTGAATTTTTTCAAAGTTAAAAAAAAATCTATTCTGAGAGTACTATTTATTCTCATGTATCATTAAAAGGAAAAGTGTTATGGTGCATAGGAAAGTATTTCAAAATGAAACAGTTATGCAGCCTGACTTTCAAAGTCCATGGGGTGGCAAGTGCATATGGCAGGTTTTGGAGAGGGACCTGGCTTCCTATTTTGTCACTCTGGGCGTGGAACCAAAAAGAACATTTTTACTTTTGAAAGGGAGTCTAGAAGGTGTTTTCAGTGTTTGGGGAAAGTTAACATGATTCTATTTGTCCCCTGAAGAAGATAGGGTATGAAAAGAGAAATGTGCCAAAGAAAAATAAAGGGTTTCTGAATCTGGCTACTACAAGCTGTGGTGAAGTATGGTTGGGAATGAATGCAAACTTTTCTGCCCTTGATTTTGACTTTGTAATTTTCAATTATTTAGTATTAATTTGGAACACTCCTGTCAAAATATTTAGCTCCTTTTATGTTATGTTGCATGTTATAGTCTTTACTGGAACATAAACAAGTATAGATATGTGGCTCTATTTTGAGCAATACACATGATGTTTTCAACAGTGATATTTCATGGAAAATGTTGCATCTTTAGCTGAGAAGCTGAGCAGCAAATAATATTCAGTTAAAGTGTTGGTTCAAGAAATGGAAAAGTTAAGAGAACTGGGTCCTCCACGAGAATCACATCAGGCATCTTACTGCAGGTAACTCATTTAGCAGGTGTAAGAGTGGTACTTGGAAATCTCTTATTGGATGAGAGAAAGGTGGTAGAGATAGAAATAAGAAAATGAGGAGAATGGGCTCTGGGTGGAATGTCAGCATTTGTAATGGAGTTTGCTTTTCCAGTGGCACTTCAAATCTCAATAGTAGTAAGAAATGTTGGATTTCTGTGTTTTCTTTGTTGTGTTTCTTAAGAACTAATGGCATTTGTTACTATTGGTGGCTGTGGGACCATTCTGTTTACTTAACTACCAACTCTCTGGATTTCCAGTCTATATAGTTGTTTTTATACAGTGGAAATTCCATAACAAGCAATGTGGGAATTTGTATGTATTATAATTACATGCTCTTTCATGTATATTTTCTTGTGAGGGCAGCCAGAGCTGTTTTCTCCTTCCTGTTTACACACAAGATGTTGTGACTTGGCAGATATATGTTAGAATGGTTGTTCCAGATTGCAAAGAGTTTTGCACACCTGGGTTGTTTTCATTCCAAAAGGTCCAATTAAATAATATTGTGATGCATTTGCATAATTATTCAATTTAGCTATATGGCGGAGCTTTCGATCTGCATCTTTAAATTAAAGAGAAATCTGTGTCTATGTCAGTTAAGAATTTTAAAATTATTGATCAGTTAGTACACCTCTAGAGATGATCTGCTAATATATTGGTATTGAATAAATACAATATGATTTAAGGAGGACTTCGGTGAAAAGGAGCATTTAGGAGAAGATGAGCCTTTATCCTAAGGGTGATCTCCCAATTTTTTTTTTTTTTTATAAAAAAGCTTATTGAAATTTTGATAAAGATTTCGTTCTCTCTCCCAATAAAAATGCTCATGTAAATAAAATTCTGTGAAGATATTCAGATCTTGTCCATGGATCTCAAGCTAAAATTTTAAGAGGACTACATTGCAAAAATAAGGAAAGAAGCAATATCTGTAAAAATGACCTGTAAACTCCAGAGTTATATATACATATGAGGCCACTGCACAATAAAAGCTACAAAAAGGATTAATTCTCATTACTATTATAGCTGATGTTGTAGTTTGGCTCGTTGAAATTTAATTCATTTTTTTTTACTATCTCTAGTTATCTGAGTTAATATAAAAGATCATTATTAAGAGTCTAGTCTAAAATTTGCCTTCAATGTAAAACATATTTTATTCTAATATAATATGGCTAGATATTGTTAAGTTTGATATTCATCTGTACTGGTAAAATGAACCCAACCCCAGGTGCAAATCTAATACAGCTCAATGTTAATTAATGTGATCCAAACAGCTTATTATTTTAAGCTTGCTTCTATTAGGAAAGATGTGTTATAACTGTATGCTAATAGAAAAGTCTGTTAGTTGCATGGATTCCAATTTCCTTTATCTATATTAGTCACTGAATGGTAGGTTTCTTCTAAGATTTTTCCTTGTTTCTCCTATGTTTAGAGAATTGGTTTAAAACCACAATTATGGAGCAAGATTTAGTGCAGGTATTGAATATATTTTAATCTGATAGTTTCATTTATGACTTTTAATCTAGGAGAATAAATCCATTTTCTTCTCTAGATTCAACTGTGGTGTCTGTACGCCCAATGCCAAACAGTATTAATATCAGACATGGAAGGCAACTTTATGTTGTCATATATATTTGAGCCCCATCATATTCCTATGATGAATGGGTAGACATTATTTACATCTTGAAGCTAGGTATCTCAGCCTCGTTATTAGTGACATTTTGGGTTGGATAATTATCTCTTATGGGAGTTGTCCTGTGTACTCAGAAGGTTTAGCAACATCCCTGGCCTCTACCCACTAGATGCCAGTAGCATCTTCCCGGTTGTGACAATCAAAAAAATGTCTCCAGACATTGTCAAATATCTCCTAGGGGTAAAATCACCCTCAATTTAGAAGCACTGGTTTAAAGGTAAAGAAACGACACTGCAGAGAATTTAAGGTATAGGCTCAAGGTTAGGAAGACACTGAGTGACAGAGCTAGGGCTACAGCCCAGGTCTGTGATACCAAGCTTTCCCCTCCTGCCATGGTCTACATGCAACTTAGAAGATAGTCCATTCTATGATTCCTTTAGTGTTTCTCTTGAGCCATGAATATCATTAATATAGGTAATATCATCATATTATTAATATTTGTCCAAGGCAAGGGATAACACATGTGAAAGTGCTTGTTAAATTCTAAAGTACTATGACATTTTCCCATAAGCATGTCTGTGTGCGAGAGACACACAGAGAGAGAATTCACTTTGGGATAATATTTGGGGGAAATGACAGAAGACATGAGAAACACAGAACAGAGTAGGCTGGAAACTAGAAGGTGGCTCTGCAGCTGATTTCAAGTTCCCAACTGCAGAACTGATCTTAAAGAATAGTTTAAGTACTTCATGCAATCTTCATGCAATCTGGCTGCTGTTGGCATCTTTCCAGAACTATTAGCCATTGCCGTGGAATTTTGCCAGCAGCCAAATTATCAGTTTTTCGTCTCTCGTGAGTAGCAGGTACCAACAAGGAAATCCATCCTCCATGTTTCTAAGAGCGGCAGAGCTGTGCCTGACTGAAATAGCTTTGTCCTCCAGGCGTGTTAAGTGAAGCTAGAAAAACCCCATGTTTAATAACATAAAAATAAAGCCAGACACAGTATCTAGGCCCCCAGCAGCCTGGTATGTAAGGAATCTGTGGCTATATCCTCAGGTCTCCGGATTACGTGAGCTCCCCGGAGGCATGGATGGCAAGGATGGAACACACAGGGCAATCCACACACCTTCATCTACCCAGAGGAGGAGCTTTCCAGCTCTGCGTTCTGCATTAACACCCTGTATGACCAGTTCCCGTGTGAAAACACGCACTCGCGAGCTCTTGCGGATGGCAAGATTATGTAAAGGAGAAAAAAGTTGTGGAGATAGGTCTGCAGTTCTCTTATACTTCAGAGAAAGTATTAAGTTTCTTGTCCCTTTGAACAAAAAGACACAGCTGGTCAAAAAGCAAGCGTTTTTCTTAAAATGCTCTTAGCACTTCCAATTTCCTATTGAATCCAGACATTTCCCTCATTTTTCTTTTCCTTATGATTCCCCAGTGGTCTCCCTCTCTCTAATAGGACTGTTGACCCTTAAAGACCTCATATCAACACTTTCCTGAAATGGACTGGAACCTCCTAGGAGTGTATCTGTCAATTTAATATTTGTGTCATCTAAAAAAAAAAAGTGAGCTTATTCAACCTCCTTCCCATTTCATCCATCAGTGTGAAGGAAATGAGGAGAGGACTAAAAATAGGTAGCTTACAGCGATCAACAATGCCTTGCGCCAGACGACACGGAAGGTTCACAAATTTGCCTGAATAGTTAACTGAGCAAGTCTCCTGTACAGAGCAAATGAGTTAGGAGGTAAGCGATGGACCAGGGTGGTTTTAGCCCATTAAGACAAAATGGAACAGTTACTTTGCCTGTGTCTCTTTTTACCCCAACTCTGATATATAAGAGTTTTTATATAAAGGGGACACGAAGACTAGTTCTCCTCCACCGTTGAGATGATCTGTGCCGTCAAACAATAAACCAAGAATTCCTTTCCCAGGGTGCCCGGGTGGCTCAGTCGGTTAAGTGTCTGCCTACGGCTCAGGTCGTGACCTCAGGGTCCTGGGATCGAGCCCCATGTCAGGCTCTCCGCTCAGCTGGGAGTCTGCTTCTCCCTGTCCCTCTCCCTCTCTCAAATAAATAAATAAAATCTTAAAAAAAAAAAAAAAAAAAGAAAAGAATTCCTTTCCCTGGTTCTGGCAAGTGGCATCAGGCAAGGGTCTGGGAGGACCCTCAGGCCTGTAGGCTGTCTCTAAGTTCCAGGCTTTATAAAAGGCCTCCTTCTGAGTACGTGCCACTAGCCTCCTTTTCTGGTTCAGTACTTGCAGAAGGAAAACATTCACAGGTCAAGCTATTCTTTCAGGCTCTCTATCATACATTTTGTGGTTTACTGAGGGTAATTCCAGAAATAAAGGTGCCCCCATTCTCAAATTGACAGAGAAAAGCATTTTGTTCATTTTGTTCATTATCTAGAGCCAAAGGAGCATGACTTCCAAGCCCACTTCTTGAGCCTGAATCCAAACCCCATGGCTAGATAAAGGATCCTACATAAGTATAAAGCAATACCACCCCATCCCCTGCCCTGAAATTGAACAAACTATTTCTGGATTCCAAACTTATCCTTTGGAAGCTTATTAAGGAGTCTCACAAAGTTACAACTGAAATACTACAGACATAAATGTTCCCTGGAACTTTAAAATGATGCAACGTCCCTGGGCAAGCCATACAAGAGGCAAATCGGCAGTCATTTGTGTGGTAACAATGGCCTCTCCATCCTTCCATGCCAGGCCATTGTGAAGGAAGCAGCCACGATGCTCAACACATTTTTACAGCATGAATGAAACCTCATCACTAGTCTTTCAAATGCTCCAAGTGTGTTGCAGACAGATAAACAAGCCTGGCTTGGAGGAAGTGGAAGAATTTGAAGGTGCCGGTACAATTTCTTCTTTCCGAGTGTGTTGAGTGAAGCAATGCATTGTAATGAAATACAGTGAGCAGCACTGTGGATATGCAGACAACTTCATTTAAAAAAAGAAGTCATTGGGTTCTGTGGCCATGGTAGGCTGGGTGGGTAAATGATGTTGTTACCATAACTCAGCTCCATTCTACTGAAAAAGATGCTTAACTAGCAATCTCTCTCTGTGAAGAAAACTTCAGAGAAGTCTGTTAGCCCATAGAACTAAATATATACATTTTTTCTTTCAGGGGCTAGAAGCAAGCTTTTGTGGCAGCACAAATATTGATCATTGTATGGGCAATAAAACAATTCATTTATAATTGATTCAGGCCACCACGATTGATCTTCATGGCTACTGGTTCCTGTCTCCATAAAATGTGCTCTGTCACTTAACAATTCTGAAAAATCTAAATGGTAATCAGCAGTAATCTTATCAAGTGCAACAGGGAGCAGAAGGAGTGGGTTTTTATAACCAGAAGGTGAGCCACACACGGGCAATGACAGACACAAAGGAAACCTATTTTCCAATTGACAGAAAGAAGACTTGGTTCCCACCCAGTACTGAGGTGCTGTTAGCAATCTAAGATGTGACTTTGAAAAGTCCTGTTCTGGACATTCTGGAATAGATCTCCTATCATCTCCTTTTTGAGTATTTCTTTATGATAGTAATTATTATATTATAAATTATTTATTATATTATAAATTATAATAATAAAAATATATGTGATAAACAGAAAACATTATTATTACTATTGTAAGTCTTAGTACGAAGAATTTTTCTTTTATTCCAACTGTAGAAGCACAAGCAAATTTTTATGGTGGGGCAAGTATTAAAAAAGCAAAGCATGTACAAACTATTTCCTTCAAAATCATTAATCACACTGGGAAATGATCACTAACTTTAAAATCACATATTCAGTGACTTAACCGATAATGGCTGTCGTGGTGAGGGTGGTAGTGGGGAAATGCGGAACTGTGTAAATTATAAAGAGATCGATACTTGGCTCTACCTCCTCACCACCATCACCGATATGCAATTCTCATCTCCAGCACAAGCTTTTGAGGCGATGTCTATTTGCCTTAAAAAACTGTTGTGTGACTAATTCACTCAGAGTCTCTGCAAGACGTAAGAAAGCCTAGAATTTGCATCCGGTCTTAAGTCTCTCATGTCCAAGTTGCATGTGTTTGAAGAAATAATGCACAATCATATACTGAAATGTAAAGTATCATCTAAGACTTTAAGACCCTGGAGATGGCTTTGGTGACACTTCTTATCTCAGACATATACTCCTGTCACCTTCTTCTTTATTGGTAGGAATTGGTGTACCAAAAATGACAGACCGGCTTTTTTTTTGAAGTCTACATTTCTCTGGTGACCACATCATTTTACTCACTACAGGTCCATTCTTCGCAAAGCCTGCTCGCTCCCCACCAAGGGGCACTGCAGGGTCACTAAATTCACTCTCATCTCCACCCACCCAGAGATGCAAAAGGACACCAACACCTATTTATGTGAAGGTTCTTTCTCTTATACCTTAGACAAAATCCTCTGAGACAGTTGCTGTTCCCAAATGACTCCCTCTCAGAGATGACTGATTTTTTCCTAATGTCTGAAGTTTCCTGCAAGCTCAAATGCTTCTTCCTTCTCCTTTCCCCAGTTAACTTTCACTTATCCCACATAATTCAGCTCAAATATCATTTCGTCAGAGGTTTTCCTGTCCTCACCCTGCCTCCTAACCCCCCACCCCTGCTCTGTCACAGCTCTGAAATTATTTGAAAATCAAGTTTAAAAAAAAACAACTCTGAGGAAGTTAAGTATATGTATGTGTATGTAATTTTGTGTCTGTATGATGTGCGGTCACGATGATATTAAAACACAAACATATGCAGATTTCATGTTCAGATTTCCAGTGTGACAAGTGCTAGAGGATCTATAACTCCAATATGGAGTTATTTTTACATCAAAAGAACCGTCCATGAAAGTTACTGATTGATGCTTTAGTGCAAGTGTATAAAGATAAGGATACATATATTTTTAAAAATCTGGGTTGTATATATACAATGGAATATTACTCAGCCATCAGAAAGGATGAATACCCAACTTTTACACCAACATGGATGGGACTGGAGGAGATTATGCTAAGTGAAATAAGTCAAGCAGAGAAAGTCAATTATCATATGGACTCTGAGAAACAAACAGGGTTTTAGAGGGGAGGGGGGAGGGGGGATTGGTTAGCCTGGTGATGGGTATTAAGGAGGGCACGTACTGCATGGAGCACTGGGTGTTATACTAAAACAATGGATCGTGGATCACCACATCAAAAACTAATGATGTACTGTATGGTGACTAACATAACATAATAAAATTAAAAAAATAAATAAAAATCTGGGTTGTATTTATGATCATGTTTTCCAGGACCAGCATGCTAAAAGGAAAAAAAATTCAGTCCCAAACTACCCTACATAACATCGAAACTATGCATCAAGTAGGTAAGTTTGGGGTGAAATAGCAGAGGGCTGCTATGGATGTACTGGGTTATAGAAAAGATACGTTTCTTATATTTATTTAATGAAAAAAATAAGTGAAGCACTTTTCAAATTTCTTAGTTCTATCTATGGAGTAAGCATTGTGCCCCACGGGATGGGTGGGGTAGTGAGGAGAGGGAGACACTGAAGATCACTCTCTGTGCATGGTTTTAAAAGGGAGCCTTTCTCCAATGGGTAAGAGCCCACAAGGAACAACGTGATGACTAACTAACTACCCCTGCTTGAGGCACTACTTCTGCAATTTTCTTAAAAGAAAATAAAACAATAATGAACAAAGTATAGGAAAAAGTCAACATGAATGGCAACTGATAAGGTGAACACTCGTTTATCAAGTTCAATGATAACAAATCAGCCTTCATGCAATGCCTGACCTGGAGAGAATCCGTAAGTAATTTGAAAACTGGAATTACCATGAAAAATATAATAAAGAATTATTTCACCAATCGGTGTGATAAAGGAAGCTGTGTAATAGCATTTGGCAGGGGCTCCAGAACAAAACAATTCAGTAAACAAATGAAGTCATGACAAGGGAAGGTCATAAAGCAGACTCTGAATGTGGCCAATGAAAGTGAAATTAGATTCCTTTTTTTTTAATGGCTACAGATACAAATGTTTGTCCTTTAGTGGCACTGCCTTTTTTCAAAACATGGGTTATAAGATCAGTGATAGCATCAGGACATTAGCGATTTCCCAGTTCGTTCTTTTGGACTACACGTAGATGCTATCAAGAAGGGACGTTCTCAGAAGCATAAAACAAAATTTTAAAAATCCATTATATGTAAATTCAAAAACATTTTATCTGCGGTGGTATTCACAATTTTAACAATTTGATGGGAAGCTTGTAATATTCACACACTAACACCACCAAAAGAGCAAAAGGCGTTGTCCCAGAAAACAAAATAGAAATCAGAAAGTCTTAGCAAGCTCTCCCATCTCTCCAATCTAAGTGTGTGGATATTGAAAAGTGGTTGCTTTTATCTTTAAACAACACTGTTGTTTGAGTAGCTATGCTCCAGGCATCACATTTGGACCATTTGTTTTACCAGCTGTTTCTAAAAATATGTTCATGATGGAGACCTTTTCTGTCGATCTCCAAAATTGCTTTTGTTGAGGGCTTTCTCCCCCTTGCACAAGAGAAAGGGTAGAGATAGGGGAAAACGACATCTGCTGAAATACCTCACAGCTTCAGGGAAGGGCTTCAGTCATAAGTTGCACGTGAAAGAAAAAAAAAAAAGAACCACCAAAAAAACTCTGATAAACTAATGACTGAAGAGACTACAGCATTCCTTTGGACTCAAGGTAATCAAATGTTTTAATTCGTTCATATAATCTCCATAGCAGTGGTGACAGATGTTCCCTACAAGGAAGAGAGTCTCAATTAATCTACAGCTGGTTTAATTTTCTGGACATCCTATCAAGGGAGAGAAGGAAGAAGAGGGAGGTGGAGACAGAGGAATGCAAAGTTTTTAATTGCTCCTTTGCAACTGCATCCTCCCCTCTGTGTACTCCCTCGGACAGGCAGGTGTACAGCTGAGGGCGGTCAGGCAGCAGCGATTACACAGCACCTAAAGGCTGGGATATACAATCAATCATATTCCCAAGTGCCTATTGAAGGCCACTTCACATCCCATCTGTGTTTCTGGTTTCCGAGCACAGATTTTAAACTTTCTGGTAATGGGTCATTTACAGGCTACCTCATGCCTACTGCTGCCGTATGACCACCTGGTGCATCCATGGACCATTTGTCGCTTGATGAACAGGACTGACCTCCGGGAACTGGTGTGTGCTCAGCTATACAGAGCCCCCTACCTATCATCATCATCATCCTCTTGAGTTCCTCCAGCAGCTTCCTTGCAGAGCCTTACACCATGGACTTACACCATGGACTTAACTCAAACTCATGGGAAAAGCAGGAATTCGCTATTTTTTTTCCAAATTACTGGTCTGGCAGAGTTCCTACATCTAAATATTCCCATGATTTCCCTGCTGGCCTTCTAATATAGCTGTGTGTGTGTGTGTTTGTGTGTGTGTGTGTGTGTGTGTGTGTGTGTCCTTACTTTCTGATAACAAATACATACTCTACATAGAAATTCTGAAGTATGAATAACAAAATAAAAATCACCCACTGGCCACCACTTAAAGATCAGCACTGATGATATAATCCTTATGCCTGATTCAGGACATCAAACCTCTGACTTCCAGTAAACACTCAGTATACTTGGCATCGCTCTTTATTAGGCTAAATTAAGTGTAATGTTTTCAATATTTAGATAATAAATTCTGTTAAGCAAGAGGTTATTGGTACAGATGAGCCAAGAGATAGAAAAGGTAGGAGGAGATGAGAACCATAGATACAATCCATTAATTGCCTTTAGTATAGATCATATCCTTTCTTTTGGCTGGGGACTAAGGTTTTTGACCTTCTTTTGACACAAAGATGGATCACATTAGCTCAAATGTAGACTAACTCAGCGTGGCAAAATAGCTCTCTCTACTCTGCTATGAGGGTTCAGATGGAAAAAAAAATCTCAATTTAGATTCCAGTCCTTAAACATTTCTATTTTTCTTTAAGCATGTTTATGTTTATAAACTGATTTTGGTTTTCTCATAACATTTATTCTGGAATTTTTTGGGAATCTCCCATTCTATTTTGTGCCTTTCATCTATCTCTTTGTGCCGGGATTCAAAAACTATCTTTATATCTAAGTGACCTACATGTAGAATAAAGTCCTAGGGCCTCAATGAAATAAGTGGCTTGATCTTAAGATCATCTAGTTCACAATAAAATTTTAGATTTTGGTCTTTAGTCTTCAAAATCTATTAAATCTAGTGTTCCATTATAGGTAATACTTTAAATCTCATTTTCTGGTTTCTGGATGTTGGTCTATTTGTTTTTACAGAGACCAGTAAAATGTAAAAGAAAAATCTGTGGGGAAGGACTAATATCCAGTTGCCAACTTCTATTTGCTAATTAAAGATACTACAAACCAAGACAAAACATTATTTTTGTGAAAGACATTGATTTAGCCATCAAAAACCGGAAGATGCAATCTCAGAATATAGGGCAATTCTATAAGTTTAACTTTGTAGAAATTCTATATATATTGTCCTGACTTTTCTGATTTCACCATGGATGAGCATAAGTTTTGGCATGGCATGACACTAGGTTTACATGTGAGCTTTGGAACCATAGTTCCAGTTTGCCTAATCATCTGTCCTCGGTGTAGGAAGGTGATAGCATGAACAACTCATCATTAGAGCGTACACTGGTTGAGTCTGTACCATAAGCCACTTCTAGTCCCCACTAATTGTTTTGCCATTTGGCTCCCCTAGTGACCAGTACAATAGAGAGGTATAGATCTGACCCCTCAATGGCCAGTAAGAAGAAGAAAACTGATTTTTATACATCCTCTGAATTTTCTGTTGGATACTATCTCAGTTTAGAATAAAATCTCTGGGCTGTTTTTGTTTTGTTTTGTTTTTAAAGATGTGATACACAGTATCAGTAAAATGGCATGGATTATGGATTTAGGACACTTGGGATTTAATTCTAACTCTAACAAAAACTAGCTCAGTGATCCTGAGCAAATCTATTTACGTATGTAGGCTTTAGTTTTGTCACCTAAAACAAAATAATTACAATGAACTCTTAAAAGTTCTTCAAGTGTATACTCTTAGAGTTGTGCAAACTCTTAAGATTATAATAAAAGAAAAAAAAGATACAGAAAAGACCTTTAGCTTATGGGAGTTTGGAAGAGGGATTGCCAGTTTTAATTTGATACTCAATGACACCAAGTGGTACCTTCACCAGAAATCTTAACTGAGAGCACATTCCTCAAACTTTATGAAGGGGTAAGATCTAAAGGAATTTTTAAAGATGGGATGAAAAACACTATGTGTGTCATCGTTGTATCTTGTTTGACTTTCACGGGGTCTATTTTTATTTTAACATCTTAAATATATTTAATTTCAATGCTGTTAAAAGAGGGCACGTGCTCTCCAGTTTATCAGAGTTCGTGCTATTGCTGATTGTGAGAAATCTGGTCTACTTCATCTATTCATACTACCCAGATGGCCCCTGAGGACTGAGTTTGCCCGTCTGCATTATAGGGAAAGCTTGTAATGCATAAGTGTAAGTAAATAAAGAAATAAACAAGCAAGCAAACAAAAAACTAAACCAACCAATCAACCACACAGTAAAATATCAGGCTCCCGTAGGCATAACGAGAGAAAAAGAAGTCGACTTTCTTTTGTTACGTTCCTATCAGGTCGTCCATCAATAGGCCTTAATTTACCCTTGTTTTACTCCTGTTTTCTACAATCCCTTTCATCTCAGCGGCTTATTAAAACACTAATTCCAAATTATGGTGTTTTAGAAGCCAACCCTTATGCCTCCTGCCTCCAAAGCCTCTCCTAACAGCTCCCTCTTTCTTGTCTCCCTGCATTATCTCTTCATTCAGTTTTCTGCTTTCTTTCTGAGCCAGTTTGGGAACTTACAACTCCAGGCACAGTACCACATCAGGGGGTCTTGCTAATGGAGAAAGCTCTTCCTTCATGCTGTCACTAAGCATCCTAGCTCCCCAAAGTTAATCTTACACTCCCCCTGGTGTTGGGATACATTCGGTTCTGGCTTCACAATTTACCTGATGCTCATCCAGGAGTTCTTCATGTTGGTTTTCCATAGATTTCTAATATTAAAGTTGCTAAAGGGACTAAGCACTAATTCATAAAATAAAATCCTTAAGTAACAGATGCCATTTCCGCAGTCATACTAATATGGCTTTGAACCTGGATTTTCATAGCCTGTTCCTGCCTAACCTATTGCCAGGTTGTAGAAGACATTATTCTCCTCAGGACATAAGGACGCTCCTTTCTGCGGCCCGTCGCATAATCCGTTACCTCCGACACTCAGAGGGCTAAGACATAAATAAATGCTTTTGCCCCCAATGCAAGAAGGAATCCTGCGTCCTTCAATTTTGTCTGCCCCATTCAGTTCCTGGGCCAGTGTCACCAAGAACGTTTTTCTCACTTTGCTCTGCAAAACTTATAAAGCTACAAATCAGAAAGTACAGGGAAAGAAGAGGTTCTCAGCAGGTTGCAAATATCATATCTCAGTCATTTAGACATTTGTCAGCTCAATAACCCACAGCCAAGGTTTGGGGAAGAATTACTGGGATGTGACACAGCATGTGGGCTGGAGTTCAAGGAGTCTATTGCTAAAAAGGTTTGGAAGCAGGGGAGAAGGCAGCCCATGCCCAGCCGAGGCAGGGAGTCCGAAAGATAGATTTGCAAAAGGAAGGGCAAAGCATAAAGCTCTTACAAGAAATGCAGTGTGCACGCAGGGTGGAGATGACCCTGGTAGTGAATGTTTGTTTGTTGTCAAGTTTCATATCTGAGATAATGACGTGTTGGAAACAATGAGTTCTTAATATCCTATCGTATCCTATGTGGTCTCAGGTACTTAAGGGAGAACTCAACAGATGTGTGTTAAGACTGGCGGTAGAATGAACAAGAAGGATTCATCTATACATATTTAGGTAAGGAATTTGTCGTCGTCACATATATGTGACTATCAGAAGCCTCTCAGATGTCTTCAGATCAGGGGTCAGCAAACTACCCCATCCAGTCTGATGCCTGCTTTTGAAAATGAAGTGTTATTGAAACATAGCGTCCCTTGTTCATTTGTGTATTGTCTGTAGCTGCCTCTGTGTTACAACAGGGCTGAGTAGTTATGATGGGTCATCCAAGACTCTTAAAATCTAAAATATTTGCTCTCTAGCCCTTTATGGAAAAAAAAAGTCTGCCTGACCTTTGCTCTGAGTGATGGAGCGGACAAATTGGAACACTTGGCAATACAATGTTGCTAACTGTCGTTATCTCTTAGCATAAAGGTGTCTCTGTTTCAGAGCTAAGATGCAGTGCAACTGCTCAGTGTAGAGGATTACTCAAGCGATCGCAACTGTAACATTTTCTGGTTTAGGATTTGACTTCAGGACTGGTCAGGACCCATATAGCTTGTCATGAGACACTCAGATGGTTGGGCGAGCTCTAGTTTCCTTGGAAGGATTCTAATAAAAGCAAGCACAGCTTTAAAAAGATGCTTTCTTTTTAATTGTGAATTTTAGTCCTTAATAACTCCTTTTATGATTCTTTTCTTGCATAGAAAATTTAAGGGCCCAGGGCGCCTGGGTGGCTCAGTCGTTAAGCGTCTGCCTTCGGCTCAGGTCATGATCCCAGGGTCCTGGGATCGTGCCCCGCACCGGGCTCCCTGCTCTGTCGGAAGCCTGCTTCCACCTCTCCCACTCCCCCTGCTTATGTTCCCTCTCTCGCTGTGTCTCTCTCTGTCACATAAATAAATAAAATCTTAAAAAAAAAAAAAAAAGAAAAAAGAAAATTTAAGGGCCCGAGAAAGGCTTGGTTTTTTGGTTTTGGGGGATTTTGTTGTTGTTCTTGTTGGTTTTGACTTTTTTTTTTTTTTTTTTTTGTAGTTTGAAATCCATAATGCGAGAAAATGAGAAAAACGAGGGGCTAAGAAAGATGTCCTCTGAGGTCCATGTTCACTTATTTTGTTGCTTTCTATTATCTGTAACATCTAAAACACTGTGCTCCAAGGAACATAATTATTTCAGAAATAAAGAAAATACAGCATCTTACCAGAACTCTAAGAGCCTCTATCTTCAGAGGGGCGGTTGTCTGATCAAATGTTCTAAACAGGACTGCTGATGAGTAATGAGCGAGAAGCCCCAATGCACAAATTATTACATAGGTGAAATCAAGAGAGAATAACCTCATATAAGTGATGGTATTTATCCTGAATATTGGAACCATTCCACCTCACAGGAAACCAGGGTGGGTTGTTTTAACCATAGCTGTTTAGATAAATCATAACTGAGCAATTTCATAACCCCAATCAAGCAATGCTTTTGAAGCCTTTGAGAGACACAGTAATTAATTCATTTAACTAGTATTACCCAACCACTTAATATACTCAATACACAAACTTTCTGTCATTGTTATGCAGGAAGCATGTAGTTCTTTTATATATCTGGGTTAATGGAGAGTAAGCGCTATAGAATAAGAGACAGTATAGCATAGTGACTAGTGTGTGGGCTTGAGGGCCAGTTGGCTTGGGTTCAAATCCCTTCTACTTCCTTGCTGTGTGACCTTGGACAACTTGCTTAGCTCCTCTGTGCCTCAGTTTACTCATCTTTAAAATAAAAACGATAATAATAGCCCCTCACAAGATTGCTATGAGGATTAAAGAAGTTAAAAATATAAAATACTTAGGACTATCCCTGGCTACAATTAAGTGTTCAATGAATATTTACCGAATGAAGGAACAAAGATGAAGCAGTGGCAAACCTATACGAGGAGGCCTAGAAATCACTTCAGGGGACTCTATTCAATATTATATATGCTATCACTGAAAGTTGACCACAGGGGCAACTAACCCTGACATCAAATCAAAGTAAAATATTGCACTATCGGAAACCTAATCACAGAATTTTTCTCGTCAAATTAGAAGGGCTAATAAGATCCAACACTTTTCCTTTTTAAGTCCTAGATCTCTCAAACTTTTTTACAAAGCAATGATATAGTATGTAATAGGAAAATGACTTTTTTAAGCTTCAGTCATTTTTCTGCAATACAATGTAGGTTCTCATGCTGTTTTAAGTGTTAGTATACTAGTTTACTCGATGAGAAAATGTGGAAGTAAAGGGCATTGATATATTTCACTGTGCAGTTGGTTAATTAACATGCATCAACTACTGTAACTAAATAAAGTTCATTATATTTTAAAAGTTACAAAACATAACAACTGAGTAATGGAATCATGCTGGAGATTATAATTACATGCTAAGAAATGCATCTATTATGTCTTTCTAAAGCTCAAGAAGCAAAATTTGTGAACCTAGGAAATATCTTCTTCATCTTCAGTGTTACTAAGGGAGGAGTATTTGGCAACTCTATTTTGAGGAAACAAAATTAGTGAAAGCTCCACAAATAAGCACATGATAGTTCCAAAATTTAGTGTTTTAGTAAGTGTTTAATCCGGATCCTCTGTGCACACTGCAGTAGAAATAAAATGTATCCATTTTCAAATGGATTTGGGTTTGAATCTTACCTCTGCCACTATGAGCAGATAATGCAATCCTGGAGAAGCAAAGTTTTTGAGTCCTGATTTTTCTCAACTGTAAGATGGCCATAACAGCTTCCCACTCATAATAACTTAAAAAAATTTTAAATCAATCCCGTGTTTGAATGCCCCCAGCATGGTACCTGAGCCAGTGGGGTGCTAGAGCCAGGTCCTGACGGCTGATTACTAGCACATTTTCAGCAATTTTGCAAGTTGGTTGTTAAACAGCCATCATCAAAAATTAAAGTATATAAAACTGCAATCAAATACATTATGTTAAAAACAAAGGTATTAAAATCTTAAAACTCATTATGTCCTAGTTATATTACTACATTTTACTGTTATCTATGCTTTTGAGGTGATTGATGTCTGTAGTATCTGTATGGTGAAAATACTATATAATCATGTACTAATGAGCAGTACTTCCCAATTCTCAGTTTCGTGTTGTCATATTTGTAGCTTGAAGTCGGCCATGGTGGCAATATTTTATACTACAGAAAACACTACAAATTAGGGCTGTGTGTGTCTGTGTGCATGCTGGTTCTTAACCTTTATGGACCAGCTGCTTTCCCTCAGTCAGCATGAATACCTCTTCCTCCCTCCCTATCCCCTTACCTCCCCTCACTCTCTTCCTCCTTCCCTCTCTCCCTTCCTGTCTTTTTAAAAAAGTTCTTCTTAGTCCACAGTGCCCATTAGTCTCCTCTTGCTTTGCCCTTGCCCTAAAGAGCAGCACAGAGCTACCCTGACATGACTGAAACATCTCATCATAAAACCATCTGCATCAAAATGCTGCCTCTTTTCCGGATTAGAAATACAGATTTTAGAAATCTTAGAACTATTTTAAAAATCTTTACTCTATTGGGGCACCTGGGTGGCTCAGTCATTAAGTGTCTGCCTTCGGCTCAGGTCATGATCCCAGGGTTCTGGGATCGAGTCCCACATCAGGCTCCCTGCTCGGCAGGAAGCCTGCTTCTCCCTCTCCCACTCCCCCTGCTTGTGTTCCTGCTCTCGCTATCTCTCTGTCAAATAAATAAAATCTTTTAAAAAAAAAAATCTTTAATCTATTAATCCATTGTATACCTATTTTATATTCTCTTGCTCAAACTTTATGAATAAGGAGGTGAAGTTACAAAGATTCATTTTCATACTATTAGTGTTAAACAAACCAAGTCATCCCACAAAGTTCCTGGATCCTCAGAAGCATAGTCCAGCACCTGAATAATTAACTGGGCACTTTTTTCCACTTCTGTCTCAAGAAATTCAGACTCTATTCTCATAATTAAAGCTATTACATATGTCATGTTCTTTAGAAAGAGAAAAGGAGGGATTTAGGTCTAAGTCAAAGTATTGGCTCTGTAATGCTTCCATGAATTAAAAAAATAATATAAAATATACATCATTTGACTCCAAAAGATCAAAAGATAATCTTACCTCAAAATATGCATGAGGTAGAACCAGTGAGTTAAAAAGCTTTTTTTTTTTTTTTTTTCCTCCAATGCCTTGCCAAACACATTTATATTTTAGGTTGAAATACATAAACATAAATTCATTTCATAATAAAACACATTCAGATTTTCACAAATTCCTTACCAATTCAGGAACAGGCACTGCTCTATATAGCAGAAATGAGGATGTTCCCTTACTAGCATTTTCTGAAAAACCTTTCTGTTCATCTGTTCCTGAAGAAAAGGTTTAACTAGAAGATTGATAATCAATAGAAAAATTCTCCGGAAATCAGCCTTTATGTGAAATCTCTTTAATAGTAAGCCCATTTGATTATGCCAAAAAAATCAACAAGGGTTTCCTGTTGTTTTTGATTGGGTGGTTGTTTGGCTCTTAGCATTAGCAGTTTCCCACTGTAAGTTTTGCCCCCTTAGCCAGTAAGAAGTGCAACTTATGACTTCCAGATGCAAAGCACAGTTATCAGCCTTACACTTAACTGAAAATTTGTTTTGCTTCTTTGTGAAGTTCCCTAGGGGTGAGGTTAAAAGTAGAAACAAGAGGGGAGTGAGAAATAAAAGGAGAGCATTTCAAACCACATATTACAAACAGAGAACAGAATCACAGAACAACAGCACGAGAGTGGACTCCAAGACAAGATGGCAAGACAGATGTACCAGACAAGAGACATATGCTCGACTGCTGTGCCAAGGGAAGCAAACACAAGAACGAAACCATACAGAGATGTTGTGAGAGCAGCTCTTGGGGCTGCCGTGACCCAATGGAAATAATAGGAAAAATGAGAACCCATGAAATTATAACTACAAAAGAAAGTTACCCCCACAACTCATACACTGGACTTGCTGGGTTAGCTTGGATGTGTCACTTGGATGAAACACAAGATGGCATCGTTACAACCATGCATTGGTGATGAAGGCCATGGTTAGTTGATTAGCTACAAAACTATCACTGCATGCCACACAATGATCCTGGGCTGGTCCAGAAATAAAAGATACAACAAATATTCTACATCTGCAATAAAATTCTTTTTATGCCATCTGAAATTTGTGGACAAGAATATGTTTCTCTCTTGTATCTGGATGTCTACCTGTCTTTCCTTCTTTCTTTTTTTTTTTTTCTGGCTCATTTGTCCTCCTTTCAGTTAATTATATTGTCATGGGGGGAGGAGGGGTGGAGGGAAGGCAAGTGGCCTGTGCAGATATGGGGAAAAATGAAAAGGGAAAAGGAAGGAAATTAAAAGGAAAAAATATATCTATATAGGAGGAAGAAGAGGAAAACACAGTATTTCATTCTTTTGTACACAACTTTCTTGGATTTGCTGGGGTTTGTTTTGTTTCAAGCATAAATATAAATACTGGAGGGATATGCTGAAGGGGGAGAAATTAGAGATTAGGATGGCAAGAAAAGATTTTGTTGCCTTGTTTGTTTTGTATATCTATATATCTCTCAGTATTTTAAAAATGACTGTTATTACCAATAAAAATACAGCAATGAGTTTCACATAGCCATAATGACCAAAATACTAAATGTGAATCAAAACAAAATAAAGTAAATCGAACCACCAAAAATTCATGCGGCACAAGATGAGGTGAAACGACAGAAAATGTTTTTCAAATATATACAAGGTATATATCTATTTATATATATACACAGGAACGTGCATATATGGATAGATATATCTGTATAATTTTTTCTCTCCACCCCTCCCAAGGATAACTGAATTATGGAATCATCACTGTAATTATGATACAGAAGAAAACAAAACCTAAAGAAAAGTTCACATGCTTTGTTCGCGAAGTTAAAACAGTATCATGCATGTCTGTGTTGGCTGATGTAAAAATGAAGGTGTGAATTTCTGTGTAAACACATGACTGATGGCAGGGACTGTTGTTAATCTCTGTTTACATTAGTCTAATATCACTTATACTGTGTCTACATATATATGGCGTGATAGGTACTCTACATTTAGTATGCACACATATTATATACAAATATATATATATACACACAGTATATATACTGGGACTTAATGGGAGAAAAAATACAGAACAAAAAGAAAAAAAGAAAACTCATAAAAACCTTTCCTTAGAAACCCAATCCCTCTTTATTAATTTGGAGGAGGGGAGGGGCTTGCTTAATGATTTCATTAAGCTCACTTGTTATCAACTACTTGCATTAGCATTTGAAATCAGAAAGTTCTCCTGAGTTTGGCTTGAAATTGTCCCTTCATCATGCTCATCCTTACTTACCCTGCTACCCAAGAAGACCTGGTCCTAGACCATACTGTATGTGTGTTCAAAGAAAAGTTTATTACTGAACTGTATTAATTTTTCAATCATAGTGAACCTGAAATTCTGTGCCCTCAAACTAAGATACAGAAGAATGATTTTTGGGGTTAAGTGATTCTGTCACTGGTTGGTATCATCTTCTATGATTTTTCTTGCCCATCCTTAGACGGGATATGCTATTGCTGAATTAGCAACCTCTCCTCCAAGTTCTGATAATATTCTAGGCATTTCCATTCATTGTCCACACTGTTTCTTCCCTTTCTTTCCTTTTTTTTCTTTTTGTTCCCTTTATTTTTGTATCTGTCTTCCCGAAGTGGAGTTGGGTTATAAGAGAGTGATACAATTCATCACTGAGTGGGTTAATGAACGAAAACAGAAATTATGCCATTAAATTGGGAACATTATGCACCCATAAACATACTCTATTAATTTATAAATCACTGGATGAAATTCAAAAATGGGTAGGATTTAGCCTAGATCTAAATGTGTGGATACTTATTTGCTTTTGCATACATTAGACATGTATTATAACTCAAATGTAAAAATGAATAATGTCTATAGCCAACAATGATTAATTAAATTAATGAAATTTACATCTATTTATATTCTTCTTAGCAAAAATAAAACATTTCTGAGATTACTTCTATTATCCCTTTATTAAAAGTGTTTTAAAGTGGACTTAAGCTTCAAGGTGGATTCTGGACACTGTGACACTCAAACATTCCTAGGGCATTTTATTTAGGCATTTACTATTCTACTATACACTGAATTTTTATTTAATTTTAGAAAAATTTTTCCATATGGAAACTCAAGATTGTAAATAGAATCATTATGTCATTAGTCAATTTTTCCATATGGAAAAATATTTTTAAAATTAAATAAAAATCCAATTCTTTGTAATAAAAATGTACAAGTTGCTAATGCTTCAAGCTTGCCGAAAACACTAATGACAAGGTGTATTTCTATAAACACTTAAGATAGCAAATATCATATTTAAGGTCAATGACCAGCACATTTAGTTTTTTTTTTAATCTGTAGATTCTGAAAATAATTCTTATCTTTCTGATCCAAAATCAGTATTATCTTCACATTTCAGCTGCATTTTCCATGGCGATCCAGCAAATAAAAACCCTAAGGATTTGGTGAGTTTTTAACAATTCAGTGCCAGACTTTCATATTATAAATACTGAGGAATCTCAAACTGATAAAGATTAAGAACCCAGGTCCACCTGGAGAACACAAATAAGGCTATGCTCTTGGTGTTTTGCCAGATTTAAAATTTCACCCGCACTGGACTGAATATTATAGTGTGACTAACGAAGAGGAACAAAGTAGCAAAAACACTGAATGCAAATGTGAGAGCTGTGGATTTGAGGAGTAAAAATACATCTGAGAACCACTCTGGGAATAGTAATTATTTTGTGATCTCAAATTACTGCCAATAGTTTAAACATCTCCCTCAATCCCACCATTATGAAAGTTGTTTAGCACAGTCCTATTGATGGATGGATGTATTTCATACTTCCTTTTACTGTCTGCCTTCTGGTGGAAGGAGTATCCCTTGAGATTTGATAGAGGACCCATTAACAAAAGTGGAGGCAAAAAACCTGGCTAACTGACAACCAGAAAAATGTATCCCAGTGTAACGGCTGGATAAATTAATATGGTTAATTGTTGACATGCCCATTTCTCAGGTGTAAAAGGCATTTCTTTTTATTTTTTATTTTTTCTCTGCTTTGTGACCCCTGCCTTCAGGACTTTAGAATATTGAGACTATAATATAAAATTCAGAAAGTTGGTGATTTTCAATTACACAAATGCTAACTTAAGATCACAATGTTTTGATATTATTTCTATTTCCAAAGATGGAGACAGTAGGGGTCAGACCAGGGAAGGGAGAGAAGATTTCTTTTCCATTTGGGAAGTGACTTTTGTCAATTTCTCTATATATCAGAATCAATTACCATACTTTAGATCACAAATGTGAATTTACTAAAGATCTTAATTGTAATTTGACTTCCCATAATATCATTTATCAATAATCCCATTTTCTAGTGGTCATCTGAATCTTCCCCAGCTTCCCTATTTTTTTGTTGTTGTTGGATCCAAAGAGGTGAGAACAATGAAATGTGAGTTTACTGCACAATTTCATATCAACGGAAGTGTACTTGGGAAGGAAAGAGTTTGTTTGCAAAGACACAAGTCTGGAATATTAAATAGACACTGACTTCCTTTGCAGGGAATACAATCCACGTGTACAAATTAGGAAAATTAAAACCTTGACCCTCACTTTTAGGTACTTAAATAGTTATTCAAATATTCTTCTGAATATTTTCATTTAATGCAGGTATCTTTATATGATTTTATAAAGTTTCAATGCTGGTTTTTCCATGTCAATGTTTAGAAAATGCAATTTTACCTGTGACTTGTTATAAAAAGTAGAGGATTCTTTTTTTTGAAGAAGAAATGTGGGTTTTGTTAGGGTGATATTTATTTGCATGGAATCATATATTTTAAATAATTCAACAGATTTTATTTAGCTCTTTAAGGGAAGATGAAGTTAGAGATACGAAAAATCTCCAATTTTAATTTAAGATTATGAGGTATTTTGAGAGTCATACAAATTCAGTCAACAAATACTCCTTGAGCTTTCACTTTCTGCCTTGCTCTCATGGTCTAGGGTTTTTTTGTTTGTTTTTCACTCATTACATCCAGAGAAAATTTGACACTCATTGGACTTAAAGGTTTCTAGACTATCATCAGCCAAACTCCCCCCAAAATTTAAGTGGTCCCTAAAGATGATCTGATTGAGCTATACAAATGAGGGTGATCTCTAACTGCCAAAGTGGGTGGTGGGTGTGAAAGGCAATTGCTTACATCTGACTCAAAACCAGGAGCTTTAAAGCCCATTTTGATTTAAAGAAGATTAAATAAGAAAAATAATTTCATTTAAAATTTGATGCCCATATGAAAACAAAAGTTGTTGAATAGAGCATATACTGAACTATGCAAATTTATGAAAAATATGAGCTTCTAGTGAACCTAAATAATCAGGAAAGAAGCTGTAGAAGTTAAATGCTTTCTAACTGAGACAGCTAGAAAATCCTAAACTGGCTAACAAAATGAGAGAAGAAAAGGTCATTGTTAAGTAAGATGAAACAAGGCCTGGGTAATTAACCACATTTAGTGTATTTCCGTCAAACATCAGGCCTGGAAAAGAGTAAAATTTGAGAAACTGAGGCAGTGAGTTAGAATGTTCAAACCCAGAATTTTAACCTCAGTATTCACACAGAATCTTAGACTAATGATTTATGTCAAAGTTATCTAAATGTCACCATTATCTGTTGCTGCACGGGCAATGGAAGATTTCTCTTGAGGTAAGGCAAAACCTACCTCCAGAAACAACTGGTTTAAATTTTCCTGATTTTTAATCCAAATTGTTTTGGGAAGATGTGAAGGCTATGGAAATATTTCTCATTGAATACAAAAGAGGGCTCGGTATCTCTATGCGTATAACCTTCATCAGTGTTAATCAGGCCCCCAGGGTAAAATCTCTGCTTCAGTAGGAATATCTATCTCCCTCCTGTATTAAATATGCCTCTAACATATTTCCCTGTGTATCTGAATCACTTATCAGGAATACCTTATGGAATAAATAAATTTAGAAAGAAGAAACACTCGTTCTTCAAATGTGAGGAGCTGAATAATCTCAGGCAGAGGGGATCAATATTAGTCTCATAGAGCTACATGTTAGCTCCTTCAGGGTGAACATTCTGTCACCTACTTTATTTATATGCCCCCTCCCACACCCTGTTGCCGAACACAACAGATTGTTTTAAAACCTGCTTTTATCTCCCACCTGCCCCATGTAATTATATTACTCAAGAAATGCCGGCATTGAATTTCTGCCCTCTGCTTTTGAATCAGATGAAACACCTGTGCAGCCACTAAAAAAGCAAATGGACTTAGTTTGGTGCCATTCAGGTTTGGGCCTGTTCAACTTTAACACCAAATGGCAATATACCCCCACAACTTGGGGAGCTGAAGACCTTGTGAATCAGATCTGGAAAAGCCCTTTGTTTTATTACGGAGGTTGCTATGGAGATGACCACGTGTAGGAGGCAGGGAGGTAGTGGGGGAAGACAGTGGCAATATTTTGTAATAGTCAAGCCTTAATCTTTGTAAGACGACTTAAAATCAAGTTTTGAACAACAATGTTGCATATATACAGATATTACTGCTTTGAAAGCAAGATAACCAGAGAGGGGATAAAGAGAAAATCCAAATTAAAGTCTAGTATCTTCAACTATTGGCCATGAAATCAGCTAACTTAACAAATGTCTTGGGGATCAGGCCATATTCATATCTGAATTCCTAAGATCTGGTACATGCGTAACATACACAGTTAACTCAAAAAATATTTGCTGAACTGAATTATTTTGGAGAGGAAATTTATTTCGGTAGTAAAGCTCCTAATTCTATTTTCCAACAGCTCATTTATGAAAATTATTAGAACAGGAAGGCCTCAACTCTAGAGATATACTGTATCCTGTCCTAGGGCTCAGAAATATTTATTGAATGAATGAATGGATGAACCGAGTGAATAAAAACTTGGTGCCCAAATTCTGGTACAGACTGGATATATCTGCCCTCCAGTGTTATTAAAACCTCATGTAGTACATTAAGATTATTATCTAATAATATGAAAAAATCTGACCACACCAGACCAGAGTTACTTTCCTTCTTCACAACTGAGCTCCTAAAGGAACAGGTCACACTCCAAAATGGAAACACCCTACCTATTATTATGTCTCTATGTAATGCTAAAAACAGAAACCCACAGAACTTCCTGATTCAAAGCCACTTGCAAGACACCAGTCAGGCCTTCAACAAAATATGAAAAAAAATGTAAATCATCTTGGGGTAAGAAATGGAAAGTTTTTACTTTTGTTATTTTTTTCCACAAACCTTGAATTTCTCTAGAATTAGCAAAAGAAAATGTTTGATGGCTCACCTTTTTTTTTAAAGAAAAGAAAAAAAAAATAAAGCAACCCAAAAAATCAACTAGAATATTCTGTTTCTCTTAGCCTTTGCAGAAATAAGATCCTAACCCAACTCCAGCTTTTAACTCTATTAAACATACACAGAAATTCGATGATATCTGTTCTCTATTATATATATATAAATGTTTAACTTATAGCAAGTCTCAAAACAGATGACTTGGAAAAATTGATAGGAAATAATCAGGGACCGCACTTGCCTGCTGGACATTATATAGCTCAATATAAAGAAAGACCATAAAATAATCAAAATGTATCTGGGTGCGAATGGGGAACACACTGAAGCATCGAGTTGCGAAAGTCCTCTTAACTTCAGCACAGTAGATACATTTTGAAGCATCTCAGCCTTTGACATGGCATGGTTCAGTACTAATTTTGTGTTTACTATGCTATATTACTGCACAATTCTCTAAATGCACAATGAACAAAATTAGTATAAATATAATACCATGTTAACTGCTGTTGAAATCCCATGGAAAATGTGTGGGTTTTTTTATTGTTGTTTGGTTTGGGTTTCTGGTTTTATTTTGTTTGCCACACAGGCTCAGAACAATTCATGAGGTTTAAATGATCTTTATAGCTCCGCTTTGGGTTCATGGGGTTTTGATGTTATTCCAATATAGACATCTTCATGCCCCCACCCCCTGTCAATTTCATAGCTGCCAGGCACTGCTGTACTTTTCCTGTTCCCACAGTTAATCTGGGTGTCCGATTGCTCAAAGTTGGGTGGTACACCAGGATTTTTCTTTGGATATCAGGAACTGATGTTAAATTTCCCTGGGATCTTATCCGCTCCTTCCATGGGATTTGATGCTTTTGATTATATATTAATATTTATATATGTATGCTTATACATATATAGATATAGTAAATACACACATTAACACACTATAATATATATAGAACACATGAATAGTCACATATATGTATGTATTGTTTTTTGCAAATGTAAAAAAAAAGCAAGCAAAACAAGACTGACCTAACCTACCTGTACTTGGCTCACATTCAACGAAGTCTTCGTCATCGCTTGAACATTCAGCAGATGAAACAAGGTCATCTGATGTTGGCTGTGTGTGTCAAAGGAAAAATAATGGGGTGGGGGAAGGGAAGGAGAGAGGAAAGAGAGAGATAAGGAAACCAATGAACAAAAGCATCAAAGACTTATCACTATGTCCTGCCTCCCATCATTATTATGTTTCTCTTCTCTAAAGAGGGCATGCTGGAGGATAGAGCATTTTAAACTCTTGTGTAGCTGTGAATGGCTATGGGTTCAGACAACCTGTATGGATTTTATGAGAAGCTGAATGACTCCAAGTGGTTCCAGGAGGCTCAAGACTATCCCATCCCTGTAAGTCACATCGTACAGCCTGACTCTATTCTGATTTTAATTTCAATTTTGAGAATCTGAAGGGCAGGAGAAGGGATATACAAATGGTGGGCCATATAAGAGTGCAAGCCAGCATGGAAAGGCACTGCAAACTTTGAGAGGGTTTCAGTGCATATGGTGTGTGGTCTCAAGTGCATGCTTTGGTGGTTGTGAATCTATAGGCAGGCATAATTAATGAATGCTGTGGAATGCAGGCTGTTCAGGAACAGCATAATGGCTTTTCTCGCTAGCAGTGATCTCTTCATGTAATTGCTGCAATTAGCTGAATTAGTAATGTAGGCCAGCAGAGAAATACCACATGACAGCCTCTGGACACAGAAAGACTGTTTCTGACAACAGCAGAAAAAAATCTGGTTGCCACAGTAGTAATTCAACTTGTGACAATTTTTTTTTTTTTTTTCCTATTGGATCCTGCAGAAACTCCCCAATGCCAGGGAATCTGCTGCAAGAAATACAGGAAACTGGGTATGGACAATAAGAAGGGTCTTTGCTACACAGAAGATGAGAAGACTATTTTCTGTACCTGATACATACTGCATGCACAATAAATACTATTGAATAATTAATCTATAGATCTTACATAAAAAACAAATTTTTGTCCTACTATGTGCATAAGAGTACTCAATATACAGTAGTTGTTCAATAAATGCTCATTTCTTTCCCCTTCTTGATATTAATAATATTAACTGACTTGCTTGGTTTTATTATTCCCAATGCATTGAAGTCTGAATCCATATTCAAGAGGAAAGGCAATTAGAAGGCAAATGCTGAGCTAGACATGTGTATATATATTTATTAGCTATAGCTGTTATTAATTGATTTGGTACAATTCTCACAACAATCCTTTGGGATGGATATAATTATTACATTTTTAAGGAGAACTTAAGTTCAAAGAGGACACAGGGCTAGTAAGAAACAGGGAGGATCTGAACAGATACATCTTAGTCAAAAGTCCGTATTTGTGATTCACCTAGGCTCCTTTTACATCCCTTCTTCTATGATGTTAGTTTTGGACTGAACTATGTCCTCCAAAATTCATATGCTGCAGTTCAACCCCCCAGTACCTCCGAATATGACTAGTATTTGGAGATAGGGTCTGTGTTAAAATGATATCATTAGGGTAAGCCAAATCCAATATACCTGGAGTCCTTAATAAAAAGATGAAATTAGGACACAGACATGCACAGAGGGACGACTATGAGAAGGCACAGGGAGAAGAAAGCCATCCATAAACCACAGAAAGAGTTTTCAGAAAAAAACCAACCCTGCTGACACCTTGACCTTGGACTTCTAGCTTCCACAACTGTGAGAAAATAAATTTCTGTTGTTTAAGCCACTCAGTCTGTGGTACTTTGTTATGGAGGCCCGAGCAAACCAATGCACGTGACAACCCACATGCTTAGCATTCCAGACAACATCCTTTTTGAAATATACACACGAAGCATAGAATTACTGGACACGACAAAGAACAGTAGAAAAGTCACACTAGGTAATTGAGTTCACTTAACTGACAATGGTAGAGAGGTGCCTTAAACCATGCTATGGATCTTTATTCTACATTTGACAGGGAGATACTTCAACCCTGCTCCTCCTTAAAGTTAATAGAAAAAGAATTTTCAAACATACTTTTTTTTTCAATTAGACACTACTGAAGTGTGCATTTCATTTTCAGCAACCAAAGCTGAAGCTATATCCCAGAGCCGACATGATTTGTGTTAGAGACCTGGTGAGCAAACCTCCTTGGAGTTTCCTGTTGTGGCTGGGCCCTCTGTAGGCCCACTTTCAGTTACTTAGGGAAGGGAGGTGGTAGAGGAATACATGTTAACTGTGCAGAAACGCAGAAGGCAATCATAAGAGGCAAACGGCCTTTTCAGAAGGGTCACAATCCCTGTTTGATAGTTCGAAAGCATGAGTTATCCATGGACGTAAGACCTCCCTCAAGGCAGCAAAAATTGTTTTAGGTACGTGGGGGGATGGATCCTAGATATGAAAATGTTTTTTGACCTGCCAAAAGCCTACAGTACTTAAACAAATATACAGTATATCCGTGGTATTAAAATTTTATGGGAGAAGGGCAATTAGGCGAAAAATTATCTTAAAAAACTCCTTAGAGGGTGGTAATAAAAAAGAGGTCGAGAATACATTTCTAAAGGTAATAAATTGGAAATTAATTGTTGGTGACTTCATTATAAGGACCTTGCAGAATGGCCTGGATGCGGCATAACTAGCTCAGGTTCCTAGTTTTTGAGTGAAAACCAATGAGTTACATGAACATCTAGTGAACTCGTCTCCAGAACTGATAGCCAAGCAAGAATTCTAAGAAAGTTATATTAATTTTGATTGGCCAAAAATATGATGTAGACTTCTTTTTCAAGAAAAGGACTAGACTCTGAGGTTGAAGGATATTTACTATTTTCCTCTCCGCATCCCCCTGCCTCCTCTAATATTACACAAATTCTCCCCGTAGCTACGTGGTTTGGGTGACTTTGTCCCCAGCACCACTCTCCTTCCCCAACACCACCTTCACTTCTGTCCCCAAAATGGGCCCCAACCACCACTGCAGACCCCACACATATGCTCTTCCACATTTCCACGCTTTTTCTCTCTAGTTGACTGACCCTGTGCCCTACTTCCCAGAGATTTGATTTCTGCTGATCTTCTGTATGCATATGGATGAATAAAGTGTTCCTCCCAGGCAACAGCAACACATTTTGCCAGTAGCTCCCATTAATGGTGGTTAGACTCCAAGGAGGGTCCGTGGCAGGCAGTCTAGCAGAGCATGGAATGAGCAGGACTGACTCTCTACAGAGCATAGCTGTGACTCCCAGCTCCTACACTTAACAGTCAGTGACTGGGGGGGTGGGGGGGTGGGGGGGTGGTGAGTTACTTCCCCTCTTCAAGCCTCAATTTTTCTATCTGTAAATTGGGATAAACACAGTGTCTTGTCATCAATTTAAGTGTAATGTTAAAAGTGAAGCTCTGGGGGTGGCTGGGTGGCTCAGTCGGTTGAGTGTCTGACTCTTGGTTTTGGCTCAGGTCATGATCTCGGGGTTGTGAGACTGAGCCCCATGTCAGGCTCCGTGCTTGGGATTCTCTGTCTCTCCCCGCTCCCACCCCGTGTGCTCGCTCTCTTGCTCTCAAATAAGTAAATAAATCTTTTAAAAAAGAAAAACTGAAGCTCTGTTCCTGGCATATGGTACATGGTCAATAAATATTAGCTAAAACTAAGTCAATCAATCAATCAATCAGTAACCGTACTTCCAAGCCTAGTTGCCACTCCTAGTTTAAATAAAGTTGCTATCCACCTATGTATTCTTTAATAATTCATCCCGATCAGAACTGTTCTTCACTGCTGATAATTCATTACCTCCATTTTCATTCATTACCTCTGGTTGCATCTGCCATCAAGAGTGCTAAAGAAAAATATACTCATAGAGATGCCAAGAGAGCTTAAAAATCACTGGAAGATAATGTTTCCCATGGCTCTGGGTCCAGACAATCTGTGTGGGTTTTATGTGAATCCAGCCCTTTCCTTCCTGTCTCTCAAACCTCATCATCACCAATTACAGCCACTGCCAATGAAATTCCCAAAGCCATTACAAACATCTCCATGCCCTCATTGCCCAACACAGTCACCAATGTTTGCCTGGAGAACCTGGCATCCAACACTACCATGACTGCCACAGAACACTGTAGTTTCAGAAACACTTTCTGTGCTGGGGGCAGCAAGCTTTGATTTGCAAAGGATTCAGGATTTAGAACTCTATATTTAGGGATCAAGAAATTCTTTTTTACTACTTCTGTCCCTGCCATATAAAAAAACCTCAAAATTACAAACCAAAAGCTTTTGGATGATATGCACTTAGAATCACATCCTAAAGTAATGACAACTTGATTCAAAATTACTCTCAGAAAACCCAAGGCTTTCTTTTAGTAGCTCTTTTTCTTGTCTGTGTCCTTCCCCAAATATAAGTAAATTCACGTTTTAACTCGGAACTTTGGGAAAAAAAGGCACACTTTTTTGACTATTGGTTCCCATGGCTGGTGAGTTACGCTTCACTATTGCAGATACACACAGACTCAGGATATAATTGTTATGAATAGAATTGTTATGAACTATGGACTTTGGTCTTTAAATAAAATGCAGTAGCCCTAGGCTGTGTATGTGTGTATTTTCCTACAATCATACCCATTTTTCATAATTACTCATAATTCCTTAGAAAAAAGAGCAGTTAGCACTGTTGAGAGGAAAAAGATATTTTAACTTTCTAGAATAATGCCTTCCAATAACATTTACCACTTATTGAATACTTGCTGTATTCAGACTTCATGCTACGCAGTTGACACAGATTAACATCTTAGTACTCATAAGAACCAAAGGTGTGGACATTTGTAGTGACATCTGCTACTTTTAACTGCCCACCATCCATGCTCCTTCAGGGAATAGCATTGCTTTAGGAAGTTCTATTCTTATAGTTATGCTGGGAATGCTTATCAAGGTGCTTTCTCTGTCATCCTCATATTACTCTTCTTCCCAATGATTGTCTAAAGCTCTCATAATTCTCAATGACTAAGCTTAAAGTGTTTACATATTATGGTTCCCATACGTCAAATACCCACATTACCTTTAAGTCCATCAAGAAAGAATAGAAGGTCTGTGACTACCTCCAAACCAAACAGTTTGATCATGGCTGGACTACTAGATCCATCCACCATTTGTGATATAGTCTATAGGACTATATCATCATGGTGCTTTGTTCATCTTTCATTCATTCCTTTATTTCTTGAATAAATATTTACTGAACACCTATGTGTCAAGCACTGTAGTCATTATGAAGGATACAGTGATAGATAAACCACAGTTCCGCTGCTCTGGGAATTCACCATCTCTGAAGAGAGGGCCAAGTAAACAGGCAAACTTGACGTAGTAAACCAAACGTCATGACAAGAGTAAGCATAAGGTGCTAAGGGAGCAAGCAGCAGGGAAGCAGAGAAAGCTCCTGGGCAGAAGGGAAGTGGAAATGAGCCCAGAGGAACAGGCAGCAGTGAAGCAGGGAGAGCGGAGAGCTGAGAGCTGTGGGTGGGAGAAGAGCATTTCTAGTAGAATGAATAGTCTTTGCAAAGGCTCAGAGGCATGAAAAAGCACAGTTTATTTGTATACCTCTGAGTAGGACAAGGGTGAAAAGATGTAGCAGCATGACAGAATGACAGCTACCTGAGTTATCGTGTTGTTCTTGCAAACTCGGATAATGAGCATGAATTTAATATCCTGTCCTATGGGACATCTCTCCTTCTTCCCCTCCCCATGTCCCATCAGTGTCATCCATCACCCTTCCTTTGGAAGCACTTATACATGGTTTCAGAACGTAGTGCACGGGGCTGACTGCACCATTCCTCCACAGTGCAGATTAAAGACCTTACCTTGCCTTCTCAAGGGGAGGAAAATATTCTTCTGTCCCTCTATATTAGCCAAGTTCCATATTCAAAATAATAATCCATACTACCCCATTTTAAAATATGCATTTCATATTTTTAATCCATATGTTGAAATTACTTGGTTCTGTACTAGGATTCCTAAAACTAAAGATAGGTATTATAATGACTCTCAATAAAATATCTGTCTGGAAGGAGCTGTCCTTATTCTTTTCTTGAAAGATTTTTTATTGCATTTGTATTCCTTTCTTTTTTTCTTCCCAGCGTTTATTTTAATAAACTTAAATATAAATTTTATTTAAATATAAATTACCTTAGAATAAACTGGGACAGAAGAAAGCTCAAAAGCTCTGTCCACCCAAGTAAATTTATAGGTATATTTACCTTCCAATTCCCTCAGCCTCACAGACCTGGCTTCTCATTTTCCTCCAGTGAGTTATTGTGTCTGTAATCACTTGCTTCTAATTATTTACTCTGAAGGGGTCTACCTCACAGGAGTGCCCCACCCCCCATTCTTCACTGCCATCCGTTAATTTGGCATTGAGAAAAATGTCTGCTGCCATTGTCAGAAGAGCTCAAGGTAGACTCACCATGTCCCCTCCCTCCTGCCCAGAAGCCTATTTGTGACTTCAAATTCCCACCTTTAGCTTTTTACCTTATACTGAGAATAGGCTAATCATTCCAGGGGGATAATCATTTTCCTCCACCCAGCTCCTTGGAAACACAGTTATTTGACCGAGATTAAGCACAAGATAAAATAAGTCCTGCCCCAGAACAGCTTTATGAAATTATAAATAACACACTCAAGAATGATGATCGCCTTTCTTCCAGTGAAAAAGGAAAAGAGAAAGGCCCATAAATATTCTGAAGTCCCACTGAAAACAGCCATACATCTCTGCAGCTGCTTCATGCTAAAAAGAATTCAATTCCTTCAAATGCTTGTTTTAGTTTTTCCCCTCTCTACTTCTATTCTGTGATAAAGTTGGGGTTTAAAGTATCTCATAGGAGAGAGGGAGTCATACAGCTTCATCATGAACATTTATTCTCTATTTAAATAAAGGATGTCTAAGATACTTTTAATTAAAGACTCTAGGTACATCTGTAACCTTTAATGAGATTTTAAAAAGCTTGACCATCACAATTTAAATTTATCTATTAGGGTTTTCTTTATCAAATTGTTGCCACTGCATAGTCCCAGTTTAGATTAATGCTTATAGATCCCCCCACCTGACACACACACACACACACACACACACACACACACACACACACACACACACTCACACACTACTGGATGATTTTTAGACCAAACCAAAGACAGAAAAAGCCTGGATTTGGGGGCAAACTTGTTAGAAGCAAAAATCTCAACCCTCTTCTCTCTCCCACCAGCCCCACCACTCTATCCAACTCAAGCCCAGTAAAGAAACAACCCTAAAACATGGTAAGATGCATGGGTGGGATTATCAATACCCTCATTTTATTCTGAACACCCCCTTTATAGTTATCTTCAAAACAAGCAACTGACACTATTACGAGCAAATGAAACAAATGGCTTGAACCTGTCATACTCAAGTGTGAGAGGTCGGGGCATACCAAGAGACGGGTTCTGAACGACAGAGACAAAGAGACAAAATTCCATCTAGTTAAGATGCTTTCTGAGTTTCCCTCAGGCCTTACCTCTATGTGCCTATGTAACTTTTTTGAAACAACACCCTGTGAATTTTAAAACTGTCTCCTGGAGTTCATGTTATGGTGGTTTTTCAAAATAATCCTTTCCTCATTTCTCTCTACCCACTCCTGGAATAATCACTTGCCAAGTTAGATATGAATGTCTACATATTTTAGTTGACTCATATGTCCGTGGAATGAGAAGGCTTTAAAGAGAATGGCCCTGGGCTACAGATATGTCATGCAGCATAACCTAATTCAGTTAACTGGACCAGAGCTCTAAGAAAACTGAATATAAAAAACAAACAAAATTGTTCTTGATATATGATACTAAGTATGCACACATTTACTCATTCAATCGGTCTTCCCTCAACAAATGTTTATTAACTGCCTATGATGTGTCATTCACTGTGCTGAGGGCTAGACAGACACAGTCCTTGTCTTCATGGGGCTTACAGACTAAGGGGATTTGAGCCAGGCTCAACTAGAAAACAAGGACTAGCTGCTAAACCATCAGCCACAAAAACATAAAGGTAGTGTGAGGTCCATCAATGGTACCCACTGTAACAAAAACTGATTATTCACAGGCATTCCTGATAGCAGATTGTATAGGAATCCACCGAAATAGTACCACCAACTTCCCTTTACATTTTGCTCACTCTCAATAGCCTCCATATTCTTCCTCTTCTTTTCCACGCTGCATATACTGGAGCAGGATGAGAAAACGGCATGATGTATAATAACTTTTACTAATGAATTAACCTTTAAAGAAATCCCTTTGCAGACTCAAGATTTAATTAACAGTGAAAGAACCAAGCTAAGCTTAGCCAAACTTTGTGCCAAGGATTGGGGTCCTTTCCTTCTATCCTTGAGGTCTTCTTAGATTATATAAATAAATGTGGTGTGGCATCTTTTTTTTTCTTCCTTTCTTTCTAGTTTTAAGATTTCTTCCATCTGCTCAAAAAAGGAAGGGTGGATCAAGAGAGAGGGGAGGGAGGAGGGAGAAGAGAGTGGGTAGAAGGAGGATTAATCTATCTGTTGTTCAAGGCAGCCTGACAGAGGGAAGAGGAGTATTGAACCACAGAAGATTAACCAAACTTCAATGTACCTTCCCCAAAGCAGGAGGAATGTAATGCTACGTGGTGTTCCACTGATAAGCAAATCCCTCTAAATCCTTTCAATTTATTTCTTGGCTTGGAGAAATTACATATTATTTAGGACGCAGGAAAAAAAAATACAAACCACCCACCCAACCACATACCATCTCTAGGAATTTAGACCAGGAGCCTATCGATTATATACACCTCAGGTTTGGCTTTAATAGTTATTTTTCTTATTGGTGCAGGTTCTCTCTAGTATGGCTAGTCAGAAAGGCTTGGCTATGTTTCCACTGTAAACTCTTTTGGTTTTCACCACAAACTTTGAGTATTTAGGATCTAACCATTACAAGGGAATGCCAAAATTTCAGCTGAAGTTCCAAGGACCTAATCTACTTTTCTTGCTTATCTTCTGGTCAACCTGCCACCTTCTTTTATTCTTTTTGGTGTCATTTCCATTCTAAGTAAGCTTTTTATTCCAATATTATCACCAAAATCAAGCCTCAACAGGTCAAATATTGATACTGACCAGGTCAAATATTAATGGAACCCACTAAAAGTGATGTAGGTATCAGTTAATGGATGCTAAAATTCTGTACAAAAGTCTCTATCATGGAGAGCGCCAATGTGGTTTTTTTGAACCAAAAATGTACTATTGTTCTCTCTCTCTTCAGGGAGAAGAAATGGGTTTTGGGGAAAAAATAGGAAAAACAGAATCATATTTCTTTGTGGGGACAGTTTTTCTCTTGGCCCTCTATTTTGTAACCTAAACTTACCACTCAACAAAGGAGAAACGGCCCTTCCTGGCAGTTTGAGATCACAGCCTAGGAAGGCTTAATAATAGACCCAAACATTGGAGGAGAACAATGAGTTGCAGGATAAAGCCTGTCCTGGATATTGGTCAGCAATTCCGAAAAAAGATGTAAGGTAGCCATTCAGTACAGAGCAAATAGCAGTGGTTCTCAATCTTTGGTCACCGACAAATTAGGGTATGCTAGAGGAGCAGGAGAGAAAGGAGTAGGAAAATAGCAAAATATTGGGAATCAAACATAACCTTTTTTTTTTTTTTTTTTTTTTTGTCTATGGAAAGCCACTTTTACTGAAAAGAGTGTGCAATGCATGGGAACATCTCTTTTGTCTGTCAATGTAGGAAAGGGCTGAGAACGGGTACCTTGAAAAACTAAAAGTATGACAGGTTCATGCCTAATAAGAAACTAAGAAATGCAAGCTTAAGATAACATAAACAAAACAAGGAACAGCACATTAGCACAGCCAGGAACTTACCGAGTATGTGGCACAGCAAACTTACCAAGAACAATCAAATGCAATGAACTGAATGTAAAATACAACTGATAAAAAGACAAGATTGTTTTTCCTTATTGCCCTGAAAAGAACATCTCCCACTCTGCCATGTAATATCGTATTAGAAAAGGCAAATACAGGTGTCAGAACAACAGTAGCAGTTAAAGCAAGTTTTGTGCATTTGACATTTGGTTTAATAAAATCCTGAGGGAGTTACAGGGAATCTGCAGTAAATTTGAGTCAGAACTCTACGGGGAAAGTGAGAGCACATTGAATAACATGGTATCAAACCCCAAGAGAGGGAAAATTCAAAGGATTTTGGCTTTGGACTGAGAATTCATCCCTAGTTACTCATGTCCAAAAGACAATACCAGCTTCCCACAAAGGAAGACTGGGGGTGGGGGTGGATTCAAACACTCTTTGATTGGTAGGATAAATCCCAAGTTGGAGAAAGTCTTTAGGTACTGCTGCATGAGAAATTCACGATGGACTCACTCACCCTACAGAAGTCACTTCCTCATTCCCAGGCTGCAACACACCTGAAGTGGATTATCTCATCTTAGATACAGATTCAAAACAATTTACAGAAGCAAACATAACAGAACTTTCATGTGGGAAAAACCAAGACTATTCATTTCTCATTCCTTATGGACAGCAAGGCTAGCAATTTCCCCCTAATTTCTAGGCAACAGCATTCATTCACTGTCAAAGTGGGTATTGGAAATAGAGCAGGTATAATCCCAGGCAGGAGACCTAGGCAGTCACACAAGGTTCTATGCTCACAAGGGCCTTGGGCTTGGTTTAATGCTCTGCTATTACCACCCTGAAGTTCTTAACCATTTTATCTTTGAACTTGTGTTTTATAAGTGAAGTTCAATGAGACAATGGAGCATGTGCATAAGGAAATGGGATACATGCAATGTGTGTGTCCAGCCCTGTTCCTTGCCACCCCTTCTACAGAGTCTTTGGTGCTCCATTAAGCACAGGATTCTGTGGTCCCACCATGTAATGGAGTAAGATGAATCAAATAGATTTATCTGAATGAACCCCCAATTCTTTTTCCTGGGAGGTTGGTTTTCCCTTCTAGACAAGAGTGACTATGGATAAAGTCTTAGTCCAAAGCTGACCTCCTTTGCATTTCCTTCTTTTAGAGTTTTATACCATATCCTCTGATATGAACACATAGGTAAGTGTGTTACATCTACTGAGTAAGTGGGGCTCCCACAGGCTATGTTTTCCCTTTGAATCAAAGTTGCTCAGAAAGCAGAGAGAAGGCCATGGCGTTCTAAGAACATAAGCCACCAAGGAAACCTACCACATCCTTTCTTACTTCTCTGTCTTAGCCAACCACTTACACTAAAAATAACAAATAGAAAAGAGAAAGGACCACCCAGAGATTTTTTCCTTTCATCCTACCTTACTATCAGTAAGGTGAAGGTAGAGAGTGTCAGTAGATGGTGCATATATATATCAAAAAGTGAAATAAAGACAGGTGAGTTAGTTTTGTGCAGTCTTCACTCTTCCGGTAAGAATAAAATACATATGCATATGTGAGCTATGAAAGATGAATTGTGTTATTTCAGCGATTCTGCATTCAAATTAAATGCTCTCATATTTGCATTTAAAACTAGCATCACACAATATAAAGATGAGTGGTAATATTCATGCAAATAACTTAAACTTTTTATTTTTATTTACTTAAAATGGCATTAAATAGCAAATAAAAAGTCCTATGACAAGTTGAGAGACTGTGGAGAAAGGGAAAAAAAAGCTTGATATTTTTGCACTTTTTTTCCTGTTCTTTGAATGAGGGGCCCCTTAGTTATATTTTGCACCAGTTCCCTCAAATTCTGCAGCTGCTCCTGAGAACAGTTGTGCAAAATGTCTTTGAGTCAGGCCAAAGGGTTCTAACGTGGTTTTTAGAAACTCAGATTATGACAAATAGTTTATGCTCCTGCGTCTCTTGCGCTTCACTTCTGGCCTCATGAGTGTGGGTCATAACCAGTCTTATTCTCTGACAGGTACTTTGGGAGAAGAGCACCAGCACCGCCCCCCCGCCCCCCGCAAACACACACACACTGGTATGGCTCTTCTGTGTCCGTCCCTCGCACTGCCCCCTCACCTCCTTATCTGCCCGCACCAGAGTTTAATAACAACTGAGAACTGATGGTACAGAACCAAGGACCTTTGGCAGCATTGAGTGTGAGGTAAACTTCCCTCTGAGAACTCTGAGAACCAGCTGATCTTGGGAAAAGTGGGCTGCACTTCCAAACTGGTCCTCTAGGAAGAGAAAATCAGTAAATACCAATACTGCTGAGTCAGTGCATCTTTAAAAACTTATGTCAGAAGAATATTTTTAATTTTAGAAATCAATATGTCATTTGCTGGGACTTTTTTTTTTTTTTTTAATCCAAGGATCTTTATTTAGCTTTTCTGTATTTTTTTCCCGCTAGTCTTCTAGAGAGCAAAGGAAAAAGTGTTTTGTTTGTATTCGTATTGATTCGATCACTTTGAGCAAAAAATAAACAACTAAATAATCTTTTAGGGATCAAGATCTCTAAGCAACATAGTCTCTCATTCTAGGTGATTGGGAATAAACAGAAATCAATAAAGCAGGATTACTGGGCAATAAACAAGAGAAGCCACATTCATAATTTAAGAGGCTTCTTTTCATGCATTCATTACTGAAGAATGCACTTGAGCCCTATTCTATTTTTACAGCAGCATAGATTTCTTCCCAGCATGTAGTCTTGTTTTTCTTCGAATTCTTTCTTTTTTAATTTTTATTTTTTTGAGAGGTGCTGGAAAGAGCCTTTCAACATATATCCAGAAGCTCCCTCATTCCTAAGGCTGCTCAGAGGAACCAACAGACAAAGAAGGTGCTTAGCACACAAGGCAAGGATTTGGCTCCTCAAGCTCCTCCCCTCCCAGACCTCTCTATGTCCAGCAAAGTTCCAGGGAAGGAACAACACATGGCATAATATGGGGGCAGGGCCTGATGGAACAGGGTCCCTGCCTTCAAAGTGTTTACACTGTAGCAAGAAAGACAAGTGTTGGAGACATTGTCAATATCCATTCTACTCTTCCTCCTTTCTAGGGCTGGCGACGTGACCTGCCTAAGCAAGTCTCCTTTGCAACTAGATGTGGCCACGTGGCATCAGTCTGAACAAAGTGATAGATAAGGAAATCTGCTAGAGGTTCCAGAAATACTTATTCTATTCCCAATAAAAGAGGAAGAAATGGCATGAAACAAAAGACCTGAGAAGTTGACTTTGATATTGTTAAGTGTATGACCTGAGCCCAAACAAGCAGTTTTCTACTTTCCAGACTCCAGAATTCTTGTTAAGTGAGAAAATATATTCCCCTGTTCAATCACTGCAGGTCAAGTTTTCTCTTACTAGAAGCTGAACACAATCAAAATGGAGACAGCAATGCAGAGAAAGCAACCAGAGACAGAGAGATGCAAGGTGAAATGAGTGGTCTCCGCCTTTGGTGGCCAGTAGTCACCAGGTGGCATTTTCATAATGTCCAGAAGTGGGACTTGGAAAGCTCCACAGTGATTATGGTGTTCTCATATGCCAATTCCGTAGCCTAGATGAAAGTCCAAAAGAAGCTTGAAAGAGGAGAGATCATTTGGAGTTAGATAAGCCGGGATAAACATTTTCACTTTAGTGACAGAATATATTTTGAATTGAATATCCTATAAGTATGTGCAATCTACCTATCCCAGACAAAATGGCGCCTCTGTCTATGGCACCATTACCCTCAGGAACAAGCCTAAACCCTCAGGGTCACCTCTGAATCCTCGCCTCTCAGCATCCCACCTCCAGGCACCAAGTCCCATGAAGGCCCTCTCTAAAATGTCATTTTACTTTTTATTTCTACTGCCCTGGTTGGTGGGTTATGCAGATGAATCTTGAAAATCTTTAATCAAACTCCCTGAGTCCACTTACCTATCTTCAATGAACCCAAGAAAGCATTGCCAGAATAAAAACACAGCGTTCAATGTGACACTCTCTTGGCCTAAACTTATCCCACTGCCTATCAAATGAATTCTAGACTTAATTTTTTTTTTTTTTTGTAAATTTCAAGATCTTCTACCTCTGGGCTCCATTGTAACTTTGTAGCACTGTCTTTCACTACCATTTGCCCCTATGAGCACCTCCACACTGCAACTACTAAATAAATGTTTGCTATGTTTTGAACAAGCCTGATAAGTTCCTCACAATGTCCTGGCTTATACCACTCCATACTCAGCTCTACCTGCATTTCATTCCATTTATACCTGATAAGATTCTACATATCCTTCTTTAGGACACAATGCCAACACATTTTCCTGCAGCTTCTTCCTGATCCCACAGTTGAAAAATAAAATATTCTAGCAGGCTAACTTATTACTTTCTTCAAATCTCACTTAATGTACTTACTATATTCTGACTTACAATACACATCTGATTTATGTTTTCCTTTTTACCTGATTGCTACTTAAGCAGTAGATAGAGCCAACCATACTATCAAGGGAAAAGTGTTGTGTGTGGGGTCAGAAAACACAAGCTCTGCCCCTGGAGGGGAGCCCACAGTGACCACAAGCACTCTGCACTCCAGTTTTCTCCTCTGTAAACTTCAGACAATGACATCTACCTCATGCTCTTGTTGGGTGGATTGAAATGGATATCGGCAACTCAGACATGTTACTATTATGTGATGTGTTGCTAATATTCTAATGTTATTTAACACTGGTTTGAAGTTATCCACAGGACTACAGTGCTGGACCAGTGCTTGGGTGCACGATATGTGTTTAAATGAATTGCAGGTGCTCAGGAATGTCTATGGATTAAAATCGAATTGGATAAGCCAGGAGTTCTGTTTTAAAAGGGTGGAAATGATATGAGTGGAAGAGAGAAGCGCTTCCCATTCTTGTCAGATTATTATTAATTATGACCTTAGGAGGTGTCAGGGGCAGGAATGCTTTTATAAGCTCTTTGTCAAGAATGGGAGTTGCTCTGCAAGAATATATTTACTTTCAAGATATACACTATGTCTCATTGGTCCAGACAAACCTAGAGACAACTTCCCTTCAACACTACAATCACGTACCAGAGAGTCAACTCCTTACCTGCAGGACTACAGGTTTAAACTAAGTCATATATCATGTAGTAATCCAGATATTGGGACAATTTAACATTTTAATAGACCAGCCTTTTGCAAAAAGTCCAGTAAGTGCCAAAAAAGAGATTTGGGGTTTTTCTTCTCATCATTCCAAAGAGTCTTGGCTGAGCAGAGACCAGGAAGAACCAACCTATGGTCCTTTGGTCACACTAGTCCTGTCTTACTTAAACCTTTAAGTAGAATTCTTTATATAAAAGAAAGTAAGAGTAAATGTAATTGCTCTGAATAAATGCCCTGTAAAATGACTTCGGCAATTATGCTGTTTGTAAGTACCTCTGAGTCCATTAAGATAAACATCTATCTTTGAATATTCACATTAATGCACTAGACTGTTCTTTCTTAGATAAATCTTACTAGAACATTGTGCAGTTAACAGTTTATCATCCCTTGCTCTTCTTCCCTTCGATGCACACATTAATGCATGCAGGGGGAGAGCGTTTCAGTGGTGCTAGTCACAGAGCACATATTAACACACAGGGCAGTCTCTAAACATCTTTAAATGCAGAATAAATGTACTTTAGGTTTTAAATACCTTTATAGGTTGTACACCCAGGAACGCAGCAGACTGGACTCTTAATTTCCCATGTAAGTAATATCTTATAGGCAAAGGCAATAAATGCTTAAAATTGTTTTAATATGCTTCCAACTGCTCAGCACAGAGAGGTTCAGATGGAATCTAATTCCCTAGTTACTCCTCTATAAAAAATATCTCTCTTTATTTATATCATAGGATATATCTATGGCTATATTTGTATTTTAAGTGTGGGCCCTGATTTCATTAACTTTTACAGTCAAACTGGGAAAATACTCAAGGATCCCCAACACCTATGCAAACCATTAGTTTCTTCTCTGTTCAAGTGAAGGGCAGACATACCCCATAAACAGTGCCTGGCTTTAACTGTCTTCTGTGGGTGTCATGCTGGCTATAACAATGATGTCAGCAGGGGTCATATAAAATTTAACAGTCAATAGTCAACAATCAGCGTAGCAGGGGAGGTAATCAGAACAGACAGTGGCCATAGCGCTGGAGCTGGGTCCTGGAAGCTTTGGCTGTCCCAGGCCTTACCGTACGGACGGAGGGGAATCCTGATGGGACAGATGCAGGTGAAAGGACAGGACACTTGGTGTCTTGAGGCAGTGGCTATTTATCAACCAGCATCAAAGTGTTGAAATAATTTTCACAGATTTAAACAGATTGTTTAGCAGATGATGCTAAGGACGTCAAGGTGATATGTTGAATTTGTCTAGGAACAAATTCCTTCACATTGAGAAAAAATTCTGTTGAGTGCTCTCCAAGGATATTCCCAGCTGCACCCAGGTAGTTGTCTCACCATTCATTTATTCAAGTCTTTTCTGCTTTGGGGGAAACAAAGAGACATCTGAAGTGGCCCCAGTCCTCAAGCTTATCATTGGCTAGGTAAGTGCCTGGGACAAATATCCTTAAGTAATAGTAACAAAAAAATTTTTTTTAAAGGGCTCTGAGGGAAGAGCAATAACTTGTGGCTGGATTGGCAGAGAGGAATTTGTGGAGATGGTAGTCTTTGGATTTGGCTTGTAACAAGATATAGGATATTAACAGGCAGAGGTGGGGACAGACAGTCCAGGTGAATGGTACAAGTTAATGCAGAGAAGCAGGAAAGCAAGAAGGAGGGAATAGGAATAAGAAACTAATTTCGATTGCCTGGAACATAGAGTAAATATGGAGAAGTCGGGTTGTGGAATGAAAAAAAAAAAATTATACAGAGAGAGAGACAGACATGAAGAAAGAAAGACGGAGGAGGTGTTGATGGCTCCAGGGAAACCTAGCTTTGCCACCTGACATACAAACCAAATCAAATATACATTAATCGTGTACCAGCAAGATGATCTTTTTACACAAATCCCACCACATGTTATTTGCTTAATCCCAGGAGGAAGGCACATTCTGAGCGTGTAAAGGAACTGGGAGGCCAAACTAATTTTCACTGCTGGAGACACTCAGCTGAACGAGGACTTTCCTATAGACACTCCAGAGATGAATGGAATGCCTGTCTGCACCTCTTAAGAGTAAGGCCTCCATGAGAAGGTAAAAAAGCCTTAAAAAGAATTCGTATCTGTGGGTACGAATTTTACTCTCTGTTTGGAAATTTATCCTGCAGAGTTTTTCTATCTGCCCACTGAATAAAATGTTTAGCTTGAGAGACAGTTAATAAAAGCCTTGCAGAGTTACTTTCCCCCCTGCTGGGGATGATTTAATGCCACACATTTAGAACGGTCATGTTTATGCCTGTGTGTGTGTGTGCGCGTGTGCATGCGTGTGCGTGCGGGCGTGGGTGCGCATGCGTGCAAGAATAACAAAAACATAAAAGGGACAAAGTTTTAACGGCCCAATAGATTCCCAGCTGGAACACATTTTACGAAGGGAAAGTTACATAAAAGAAACTTGGGTAGCTTTAAACACCATCTGGGCCATGCTGTGCTCATTTGAGCTTTACCTGTTTAAAAAAAAAAAAAAAAAAAAGCAACACAACAAAAAGTGCCTACAAATACAAGTAGAGAAGAGATTTTCTGATTCTTTGGAGATCAGATGCTCTTGCCTTCAAACCTGTGCAGCACATTGCCTTCAGTCCTATTTGGTTCAGGGATACATTTTCCTTTTTAAAGTAACTGAAAGAGCCTTCTAAAGTCCAGTCCTAATCTTTGGAAGAGAAAGGAAAAGATGTACAGAATAAACCCAGTACCTTTTAAGCCTAATTTAAAGAGATTTCCAAGCAACTCAATTACTTTCTGTAGTCTTCAGAAGTAAAAGGTAAACCCATGTATCCCCATAGGTAAAACACTGGCATTTCCAAGCCTTACTGAATCACGCAACCAAAGAAAGAAACAAGACAATAACGCTAAGGGCATAGAACTAAACCCAGGACTGAAACAACAGGGTCATAAGCACAGAGCACACCATACCTTCCAGTTTCTTATTTTAATTAGTCAGTGCCAAGGTTGGGATATTTAATATTCATAAACCAATTTACGGGTAGAAATGCTTTTGGCTCTTACTTTGATTTTTCAACAAAACAAGAATCCATTTCCATCTTTTACATAAGACATTAATACATCTGAAGGAGAGAAGTTTGACGGAGGGTTTAATTGTATCCTTTTATTAAAAGGGAGAGTAATATTTTCTCTCAGGAGACAATTTTCATGTGAAGTTTTAATTGCCAAGACTCACAGCACCCGTTAGACCATTTTTATTTATTTATTCTTTTTGCATTATAAGGGTGATGAGATCACCGAAGAGGCAAATCCTAAAGGTCATAGAATGAATCCAGAAGATGCACAGGATTCATACTTCCTTTACACAGCGAGTCCTAAGGCTTAATCAGCAAAATTCAATAAAATACAACTAGCTTATGATAAAGGAACTTCTAAAGACATATATGATACCATTATAATTTTACATAATAAGATGTATGGAATAACATTACTTTTAATCACATTTTCATTTTTTATTTATTTCTTCACATTTCCATTTTTTAAACAAATTACTCAAGGCCCCTTAAACTGCATGGCATCTGGACAAAATGATTGTCTTTGAAAATTTTAGGAATTATATTCTCTGGATGGAGTTGAAGAATGAATGCTTTGAAATTTCTAGTTTTTAGTGACTGTCAAAATAGGTTCTGGGGAATAAAACAATGAGAATTTGGAAATACAGCCTTTCCCCCATAAACATCACCATTTGATCTTTTAGGGAGATAAGAACAGGGCTATGAATACTGAGTCTACTGTAACACAAGCTTGTTTCTTTTTTTCTTTCTTCCATTCTTTGTCTTTTTTTTTAATCCTCATCTGATTCATAAAAAAGCAATTTTAATTTATTTTCCCACTTAATAACAGTAATGACCTTCTGGGTCAAACATTTCCTTCTAGTTAATGATCAGTTAGCTGAGAGCCTGGGTAACAAAGACCTTCAGCCTAGTCACTAACTGCCAATTAACATCCACTTTATCAATCAGTGCTGTTTAAATATAACAAGACATATGCCAAGCTATCCACAAAGGGCTGGATACCACAATCATATCATTAAAAACACACTTCCATCAAGGCAAAGGTCTCGGGACATTTATGCTATCACAGCGGTCGTTTTCCTGAAAGATAGGCAAGTGGCAATGTGTCTCCTTGTTCCAATTCTCAGCAGAGGGACCTTGCCTGTAAAAGACAAATCCCCTCATCTCTGCTGGTCTGGGAGAGAGTGAATGTTGGACACCCCACAGAGACTTAATGGGGGCACTTCAAGGAGGAGCTGCTGAGTCCAAATGCTGTCCCGTATGTGTGGCCAAAATCCTTATCTCTTTGGGTCATAGTAGACTTCCTGCTAGAGTCCTGCCACCTGAGAGAATAAATCTCAGAAAAAAACCCAAATTCAGATAATTATATTCTATGGGCTTCTTCCACCAGGTTTAATTGGATTCAGTTTCTTTCTTCTCTATACGTTGTTATATAATGTATGCATTCCTAGGCAAGACCTTGGAAACTCTAATGCTGTTGGCTAAAGGCTTCAAGACAATCATTTGTTGATTAATATTTTAGAGCTATAATGCAAGAGATGATGTAAATCACTAGCATATTACCAAATCTGTCATTCATTCATATTTTTGATGCCCCCAAAGATTTCACTGCATGATGGAATAAATAAACTTGAATATCATTCACCATGGATTCCATACACTAGCTCCATCAAATGGATGAAATAGTTCTAAAAATCTTTAAGGGATTATGATAATCACACTTTTCATTTGTATAGGGACTTCACTTTCAGAATACTCTTTACATATGATGCAGAGTCCTAGCAGGACTAGTGAGAGATCATACTCTTAGTTGTAACACAGACCAAACAGGTCTCTTGGTCTCCATCAACTATTTTTGCTCCATGACAGAATGTGGAAAAGTAACAGACTCAGGTTAATGGCCATGAATCTAGCTCACGGCTACCACAGAGAAGAGAGAGGGCTACTTTCTATGTTCTAAATTTTAGTCAACTTGTTATTAAAGCTTCTGTGAGCTTTTAAGTGGCAACTTGTTTAAAACACATCCTTTAGGAAATAAAAACACATTTAATACTTATAGCACAGTGCTTTCAAGGGACAGAAGAGTTTTCAAGTTGTGAAGGGAGTCCAACGGTTGTCAGCTACCAGTTGTTATGAATAAGTCAGGTTTGTTCTTTTCTTTTTTGAGGTATAATTGGCATACAATGTTATATTAGTTTCAGGTGTGCAAAGAGGCGGGTTTGTTCTTATGCCATGAACATATTCTGCAAGACCCTTCACCTGCAACAGGGCAGGTAAAATAGAAATTGCGCTACATAGAATGTAGCTATAGAATAGCATAGAATGAAACTATGTAGAACACTTAATAAGACTTTTCTGCACCACCTTCCCATCCACAGAATAGACAAGAAAGTACCTTTTGGTGAGTAGCCCCATAAAACAACATGAATGATCTTGGAATCTTTCTACCAGCAATATAAGCAGTTGAATGTTAGCTCTGGTGTGGTGATCTGGGGGTGGGGATTAGATTTGTGTGGAAAACTGCTTCCATAGCAGTGGATTCAACTTGTATTTTGAGTTAGATGAAAGGCCAACAAATGCTGGTCCTTACTGAACTTTACTGTGTCCCTGATCCAGACTGGGAAACAGAGAACTGGGTCAAGTGAAATGTAGCTTCTTCTAGTACCATACAATGCTGAGATGAGACAACAGATAAAAGAGCTGGAACCCTGGTATCCAGAGAAGAACCGAGGGCATGATATGAATTCTTCTGGCCTACCTTCATGGAACATGAACAAAGGGATGAGTGCTGGAATCAGATTCTGTTGGATGGTGACAGATGTCAGCTTACTGTCTTCCTTTTCTGGCTCCCTGTGCCCTTCAACATGTCATGAATTCCCATGCTGTTTGGCCCTACTCCTTTTCCCATGTCACACTACCACTGACTTCTCTATTTCATGCCTATTCTTCACAAAACACATTTTTCTTTCTTTAGTTACAGGCTGGACATTTGAATTATATCAACCAACCTATGGCATAGAGTTTGGCTAGTAATCAGGAATTAAATAAATAAACGGGTAGGCAGAAAAACTGAACATCAGGAACCAAGAGAAGCAAGTTTTTAGCATCTAACAAGGCAAAACTATACTAACTCCTAAAGCAATGGGGTTACTCTGCAGAACAGAAGCAGACCTTTATTCAGTTTCAAGTGTTTCATCAATTATTTTTTTTAAAAGAAATTTACCTTCTGAACCAGAAGTTTCAATATGCCTGAATTTAAAGAGAGAGATGCATCTTATGCAGAAGTCAAGGTACTGTTAGAGATTGTCTGAAAGAAATACTCCCCACAGGGTTTTTTGAGATGGTAGATGATACAGATGTAGCACAATTTACTATACTTCCACATCTGGGGGCACTGAAATGACCCCCTAGTCATGCAAGATCCTGAAATGAAGTTCAGGGACCCTAATGATAGCTTTCTAAGGTAGAAAAGATGAATGATGTACAATGGAAGCATTTGCATCAGCAACATTTAAACGAAGAGTTTTCTCTTGATCAGGATATTAATTTGATGGAACTTTCTATCTCTTGAGCATTCCAAATTGAGATGGTACTGGACCCAGCTCAATAGACATGGTAGAGGTTTTGTGATTATTAAATAATGAACTCAGAGAGATTTAAAGGTGGTATATAAAATAAGAGGCTTAGAGGTTGACTATCTCAAAATGAATAGCAAGGAAACAACAAAGAAATAATTACCCCTCAGAAAGTGTTCATGAATTGTTTGGTTTTCCCCAAAGGCCAGAAGTATATGTGAAGTGTTCAGCATATATTTTCTCTAGAAGAGAGTAGAAGTATGGAATTGCGGACTCCCTCATGAAGATGTTATAAAGAGAGATAACATATAAATTATGGAGGCCCAAGGAGTGCACGGTGTCCACAGTGTTGCCTCACTGAGAAATGGGTTGGGAAATACAAATTCTGGTCTACTCTAGATCAACAGCTCAGGATAGAAAGAGATAGGGTGATGGGTGAGTATAGTCAGGAAGCTAGTAAGATAAGCCAAATAAGGACTCTGAATCCATAGGGAGAGGCTTTCCAGTCACCTGCTGCCATGGTGGAGGATGTGGCTAGAGATTATGTGATTTAGGAAAGAAAAAAGAAAAGCCCCAGAGTCCAAATAGAAGAGAACCAGATAGTTTCAAAGAGCCAGAAACAAGCTAAAGTCTCTACACAGAAGGAAGGGTAAAAGGGTGAATTTAAAGCAACCACAGTAACAAATCAGTAAAAACTGCACACAATTTATTAAGTATGTGCTTTGTGCCAAGCAATGTGCCATGTGAGCATCCTATTCCATTTAATTCTTCTAAACATCTTGTGAAGCCAATTTTACCATTGCTACTTTGCAGACAAGGAAACAGGTTCTGGGAGACTCGAGAATGCAGATAATGAGTAGCAAAACTACAGTTCTGACCCAATTCTGTCTGATTCCAAAGTCCTTCTCTTAACCATTAAGCTGTGGTAAGAGACAGGATAGGAAGGTCAAGAAGAGCATAAAGAGGGCTTTAAACTCTCAGCAAATGTACAATAATGATATGGATCTTATGAGGCTCAAGTATGATGTAATATCACTAAATAAAAATGTATAAACAATTAAATTTGTATTTTGAACTAGACAACCTGAGAATGTGTATCAAATTTATATAGACCCGAGAGAGTCTATATGTTTATATTTTGGGTTTCTTCCCACACACTTTTCTTCTTCCCACACTTTTTTTTAATAGATGGTCTATAGATAACGATGTAAAATGACTCTCTGTTATTTAATGTAATAGAAAGAGCAGTTGAAATATTTTGGGGGTATATGTAGTTCATTCCCTAACATTTTCTTGCAGGGTAGTAGATCCAGAAGCCAACGGCTTCTTAGTATCAGTCAGCCTTCTCTGACACATTTGCTGGGTACAGAAAACTCACTCATTAAAAGGGTATATGTGCCAAATCACAGGGCACCAGGCAGTAGAAAGGAGGCTTCTAGAGAAGTTAACAGAGTGCATAGTGAAAAACTTGGATCTGGGATAGGCTAGTCTTTGAGTGAAGTTCTCATTTTCTTTTTAAATCTTCAGGTAGTCAGAGTGAATTGTTGGGCCACAAGTTCCCTTGGAAGTGAGATGTGATTCTGAATACCATCAACCACGGTATGAAATCCTTTAAAGTTTTTTTCTATACTGTCAAGAGAAAAACATTTTCAAATAATTTAGATATCCCAATATTTTCCGGAATGAATAGACTCTCCATCCTGAACGTTCTGATTTCACTAGCTCTGGATAAGAAAAGCTACTCTGCTGGGTCAAAAACATTGAATTTTCTAGTGTTTGCAAATAAACATCCTTTAAAACAGAAATAGATCAAGGAATCCATGTCTATCCATTAATCTCTTCATCTGACTAACAAGTAAATTTTGCCTTGCGATATATTCTAACTCCATCTTCTACATTATTTTAGGTGTGCATGCCAGGTATTATTTCCAGCAAAAAAAAAAAAAAAAAAAAAAAACAAAAAACTTCCTTCTTTTTTCCAATACTTTGCTCTGTTTTTTTGTACTACTATTTCAAGGGCTATTTTCAATCTCCCATAAAATCTGTTCACCAACACAGACCTGGATTTCAACCTTAGGTAACTATCTCCTTATCTCAGGGCTCCTGTACGCTTTATGATTTGGAGGAAATCTTAGAAAAACAACCTGTATCTGTAGATATGGTAAACACAACTCAAGTTCAAGTCAGGACCAGTAACTGTTTTGTAGTACATCTGCTTTTACTATTGCATATTTTCAAGAAGGCGCCAAAAGAGTCTGTGTCTTTCATCTGGTTAAATCTCTTAGAAGGCTAACAAAAATTAGATGAAGATAAAGGACTAGCCCAGACAACATGCTACTTGTTATAGCCTGTGCTGTAGGAGTCCCCATACCACTTCTCTAAAGATTACTCTCTTGTCTTGTGCCTACATTGCTTTCCCATGAGAACAGCCTTGGGGGTGGAGGGATGGGGAGGAAATGAGAGGGGGAAGCCGCTGGAAAGCGAGAGAACACAATGTAACTGCCTGACTATCAGCTCCACTATCATAATTACTTTCAAACTCTGACATGAGTTGAATCAGATGAACAACCAAATCAATTTTTGCAGTTGGCGATCAGTGCATTCTTAGCTTATAAATTAAAATGTCACTACTGGAGTACAAAGTGATGCCACTTCTGGGCTCCCCAGTACATGGGGAAGAAGAGAGGAGCTCCCTTCTTCACACACATTATGCTTTCCTTGCCCTGTCTCTCTTAGCCTCTGACCACGTTCTTCGTTTTGTCAGTGTGGTCCTGGCATCTGTGTCAGTGCTGAGGGTCCTTTAACATAGCACAATTCTATCCATAGAGCTTATTTCTCTCCATCAGAGAAGTCCATGAACCGTGGGGCAATCTAGAACAGCACACATTGACAACTTATTCCAATACATGATTTCCAGGGGGGAAAAGAAAAAACCTTCCTCAGAGGGAACCTGAAAGGTTGGAAGAAGAAATCCTGATATTGGAGAGGTTACTGCTCTGATTTGCAGTGTGACTATCACATGATCACAAGGCTTTGTGATCTTATTTGAGTGAATGCAGCATGGTTCACAAACCAAAGGGGTACATTAGGAACTTTACAGACTCAATTTGGTAATCATTTATTGAGTGCCTAGTCTGTGACAGATACTATGTGCAGTCCTGTAGGTATAAAAGAATAATCCCTATGGTCAAGGATTTCATAGTCTGGGAGGGAGGGAGATTTGTGGAATGTAATTACAATATGACTGATAAATGCTATTAAAACAGGATAAATAAATCACCATAGGAATAAAGGAGAGGATTGATTAACTCAGTGAAAGCTGTAGTGAAAATATGGCATTTTGAGTTGGTCCTTGAAGGATGATGTCAGCCCTTGCCTGCCACAGTCCTACTCTATCTGCCTCAACATTTTGCTATTCATTCATTGATTCATTCACCCACATTCATTTCATCACTCATTCATTCACTCCTTAATCATTTATGAAGCACCTGCTTTTTGCTAGGCTCTGTACCAGGACTTGGGGTTACAATAATGACTTAGCACCACCAGTTAAGGAGCAAGTGATGGACGTGTATTGTTTGCTGTCTACTGGCTAGCAATGAGAATCTGGAAATAATCTAATTTGTGGCTGCCCTGTATACAGAATCAATGTGCCTAGAATCAGAACCTCCAAATTTAGCCTTTCCACTAAGGTTTTACTATGAGACCCCTTTACAGAGTTGGCCAGAATGTCTACTTAGTCTCTTGGTGCCCAATTGCCCCCTCTTTTTCATCCCATCCCCCACACCTCCATCTCCCGGATTTCTGACCTGGGATGGTACATGAACATCTGAAACTCTGCTCTGAAGTCCAGCTGACATGTGAACGTGGCCTTCTCATTCAATTCCTATTGGGTTTTGCTTCTGTATCTCATTTAGATTCCAGTGCTATGGTCCAGACACTTGTCTAGTTTTTTGTCTCATCCACAGTAGCCCTATTCTCTGAGAAGAACTTGGAATTTAGTCTTATCTGTCTTACATTGAATAGCTTTCCCTATGGATAATCCAATTTCTATCTGGCACTAAGAATCATCCCCAAATCCACATCCTACTAGCCTAACCTGCAATTGGATGACCAAGGATAATTATGATCAATTATGAATGATTCTGGGTTTGCTACATTTGTGGAGGTTGTCCAGGATGCCTAGAGTTGTCCTAGAGTCAGGATCTCTCCTCCTTCCATCAGTTAGAACATTCAACTCTAGTAAGAGTACCTATACATAAATATAAATTTCATTGCTTTATGTATTAAATACCCTCTAGTGATATTTGATACAAAATAGTACTGTGCACGATCTTATACAAAATCACAGCTAAATGTAAATCTGCATTGGTTGTGACATGAGTAGATCACAGAATTACACTGTATTACCACCCAAGACTAATGTTGTCTTATTCTTTATACTATATTCCTCCTTTACTAGTAAATCTAGGAGTAGAGAAATCAGGTATCCAAGTCACCGCTCTGTTCAACAATTTTAATAGTGGAAAAAACAAACTAACTCATTATTTATAGACACACACACACACACACACACAGAGATTACATGCTGAATTCACTTCCCACCCCTCCCACCCCAATTATCAATGAGTCACAAATCAACCTTCCTACACCATCACCAAATGCTTCCCTCACATATTTCCCTCACTTATCCTATAACGAATTTAGAGAGCAAAGATTATAAAAAAAGAATCAGTCATCTAGTTAGCACTGCTTGAAATGCAACTGATAACAGTGTAACACATGATATATAGAAACCACATATGCACTCTTACTTACATAGAAATAATAATAATTTGGGCATATTTTTCCACCTGATCCCCCAGCAAAGGGTATGTGAAGGCAAGTCCATGCGGAGAGTGAATATGCTTTTTATCACAGTCTGGTAAGGCAAAGGGAATTCAATGGTCTGTGGGTTTCTGATAATAATCCAATGTCCAAGGTGCTATAGCTAGTTTCAGTCATTTTTTTACCTCATTTTATTTAGATGTCTTCTCAGATTCATGGAGAAATCTCAGTACATGAAAACACAAAGATGTGAAGTACTTCTTGTATAGAGATGAGAAAGAGGAAAGTGATCTGTTTTTGGGTAAGCAAGATAGTCTGGCAGAGCCCTGAATGATATCACCATTGACTTGCTTTCTCTATTTCTAAGTTTTCAAGGGCTGTTACATGTAGAGGAAACCCTTAGTAAATACAGCATAAGCACTCAAGGTTATAAACATCAGCCTGTGGGATTATAGACACTGAACAAACTCAAAAGTCCATACTAGGAAAGGTCACAATAAAGGACATATAAAGCACCAAACTAATCCCTTTGGTTAATATAAGATTTCCATCACAAATCACATAAAGTACTCCAGGGTTTCTCTTTTCCAAATCTTCTCTAGAATGTCCTCCTGCTAATGAAGGGTTGGTCTATCACGGTTGTTTTGTGTCATACCCGACTGCTTCCAGTTGAGTTAGGCATATATGGAGTTGTCATTATTTTACCTATTTTATGAATTTATGCATTCATCCTTTCAACAAATATTTATTGAGCAAGAACTATGTGTTAGGGCTGGAATTTATAGGTCAGCAGAAATACAGTGGCTAAGAACATAGATTCTGCTTCCAGTCTGCCTGGGTTCAAATTCCAACTTCATCAACTGTGTAACTGTTACGGGAATTAAATGAGTTAATACGTATAACATGCTTAGAATAGGGGCACCTGGGTGGCTCAGTCTGTTGAGCACCTGACTCCTGGTTTCGGCTCAGGTCATGATCTCAGGGTCATGGGATCAAGCCCTGCGCTGGGCTCTATGCTAGGTGGGGAGTCTGCTTGAGATTCTCTTTCTCTCCCTCTGCCCCATCCCTCTCTCTCTCTCAAACCATAAGAGACTCTTAATCTCAGGAAACAAACCGAGGGTTGCTGGAGTGGAGGGGTGTGGGAGGGATGGGGTGTCTGGGTGATGGATATTGGGGAGGGTATGTGCTATGGTGAATGCCATGAATTGTGTAAGACTGATGAATCACAGACCTGTACCCCTGAAACAAATAATACATTATATGTTAATAAAAAATTAAAAAAAAATAAAAAAACAAAACTTAAAAAATGCTTAGAATAGGGGCGCCTGGGTGGCTCAGTTGGTTAAGCGACTGCCTTCGGCTCAGGTCATGATCCTGGAGTCCCTGGATCGAGTCCCGCATCGGGCTCCCTGCTCGGCAGGGGGCCTGCTTCTCCCTCTGACCCTCTCCCCTCTCATGTGCTCTCTCTCTCTCATTCTCTCTGTCTCAAATAAATAAATAAAATCTTTAAAAAAAAAAAAATGCTTAGAATAATGTGAGGCACATGGTAAGCATCCCAACAGATGCTGGCTGATTCAATGATGATGGTATTGATGATGATGTTATTTATAAGGAGGAAACCAACACTAATCAAATAATGACACCAATATATCACTGCCAATTACTCTTCCTGCAGTGCTGTGAAAGAAAAGTACATGGGGTCATGAGGGGGTATAAGCAGGAAGTTAGATCCATTCAAGGAACTTGGGGAAGCATTTCAGGGGTAAAATGCAACTGACAGCTGAGGGATAAGAGGAAATAAATAGGTAAGAGTGGCAGGGAGGAAAAAGGATTCCACGTAAAAAGAATGTGCAAAGGCCCTTTGTTAGGAGGCAGCAACATGGTCTATTAGCCAAACTCAAGGAAAGTCAATATGGCTGGAGCACAGAGAGTAGGGCTGGAAGAAGGCAGGCAGGCCTGTGAGGAAAGAGACTAAGGAGGCAGGAGACAGATTATACCAGCTCTTATGGGCTATTTTAAAGACTTAGTCTTCTCTAAGAGCAATGATAAGTCATTGAAATGACGTTTACAGATGAGAACAAGAATTCATACTGAGGTTCTGGTTCAGTACTCATCAAAAAACCAAGTGAGCAAAAAGTATGATAAATGCCAGGGAGATGCAACGCCATCATCTGCCACTTCCTATGCTCTTCAGCTGCATTTCCCATTACTCCTCAGCTTGCAACCCGCCTCCAACACAGTCAGACCATTTCAGTTCCCAGTGTGCCTGGTAGTTTCACCACTGCATTCTGTGCACGTGGCTTCCGCTGCCACCAACCCTGCTTGCTCTCACCTGCCTGGTAACTCCCACTGGTCCTTTATGGCACAGCTTAAATATCAGCAAATAACATGGTACTGGCTACAGTGGGCACTCAAGACATGGGTGCTGTCAGCATGAATGAATCACTTTAACGGGAGGGTCCTACCCAGAATAGGCTAAGAAGGTCTTTGTGAGGCCATACATTCGATGTGACCAGTAAAGAAGGCAGGAAGAAGCTTCTATTTTAAGTTCCTCATTTCAAAAATGCTTGTAAATGTAGCGTATTTTAAAATATCAGTCACGTTGTAGTGCTATGGTTGAAGCTGCTGATTACGATGGTCGGTTCTCTGACTGCTCTAAGGCGCTTCTGTTTTCTCATTTGACCCAATCCCACAGAACTTACAAAGTTGACAATGGTCACGTGTACTAGATTAGATGCGGTTACTTTTTATATGAGAAGACATGGCCTTTGCTGCCATCTGAGCTCAGGAATTCAGCTCAGGAACAGGCTTTTCAAAAAGATAGGTGTATTACAGAGGTGTCAGATAACTCAATGATAAATAAGATGCAGATGACCTTTGTCATGCTTCATTAATCATGTCACATGAAGTCATATTACTCTAGTCACTAGATAATGTGGCAGCCACTACTCCCAGAGGAAAAGCCCATTCCTGGAGGCACAGAAGCAACTCACACCAAGTAGTTGCACTGAAGTGGATACGTATGGGTCCTGTTATCCTGATAAAACAATTAGACAAGCACACAGAGAGACTGTACTAGGATATTTGGCGCAGGATTTTTTTCCCCAGTAGTAATAATAACAATAATAATAACAACAACAGAACATTAGAAATAGCCCAAGTATCCAACAATAGCAGATTGATTAAATAAGAATAAATGAAGAATAAAAATGTGCCTGGATATGGGTATACAAATATACATCTACATGTTCAACAATTGGTTTATTCTATGTACACTATTATGAAACCTGGGTTTTCTCCCCCCACTGAATATTGTACTGGGAACATCTTTACATGGCAATATATGGATATGCAGTTATTACTGAAATCAAACTCTAAGACCACTTAAACACTAATGTTTTCAAATATTTCAAGTTTTTAAAACTTTTTAAAATAAAAATGGGGAATGTAAAAAGTAGGAGAAGCTTCCTTCTTAGTTCCTAACTGGTTATGTTGAATGTGTGGTTTCAAGTTGCCAGAGGCAGTGAGTCCTGGGTCAGAGTGACTGCACAGGGCTCCCACATTTTATAAGCATGGTTTCATTCATATGGGCAAATAGTGAGTTACTTGGCACTATGCTATTTGCTAAAGATACAATAATGAATGAGATTTAATTTGATGGGGGAAGCAGCAAATAAATGAGCACTCTTATAAGAGAGCATGATGAAGGCATTGCTAGGCACACTCCCATTGTATCTCTCCCCATACAGTATCACAGAAGCCACCATAAATGGGATACTGCCACACCACAAAGGGTTACTGTGAGAGTAAATGAACCAAATAAACGTAAAGTACCTACTCTAGCACTTGGAATATAGTAAATGTTTAATAACAAGTAGAAAAAGAAAACCGAACAAGCTGTTCTGTTGAAAGGGAATTGGGAGTATGTCCAAAGGCACTGAGAACCAAATTTTGGTATAAAAGTAGAGCTTGCAAGATTTGAATAGGCAACAAGTGAAATGCTTAGGGTCATTTTTGTCTTCTATTTACTATGCCCACCCATAGTTCTTTCGCCTTGCTTCCTATTGTATAAATCAGCAACACTATCTGATAGGTTGGAGCTGAACTTTCTATCCAGCTAGAAATAATATGGTATTTTAGTCAAGTCTGCCTAAATATCAGCGGGTTAAAACATGGATGTTTCATTCAACCTGAAAAATAATAAAATGGAAATGCTAACTTGAATTAGACAAAATTGGTCTTAACTGACTTACCGTTGTGTGGTGTGTGTGCAGCGTGTGTGTGTGTGTGTGTGTGTGTGTGTGCGCGCGCATGTGCATGTTGGAAGAACATACAGGAGGGAAGGTAAGACGAATTTACAACATAGGCAATAAAAAAATCAGAATATTAGTACCACAGTAGGAAACAAAATAGTAAAAGGGCATTCCGAAAGTGTCAAGGAAGACAGTTTTCCAGACATGAAAACAATTAGCAGATAAACTAGGATCAATGTTGCCTTAAGAACTGGTTTTTTATATAGATGAATGTTCTAATCCCATATTTTTGGCCTAGAGAAAGTCACACAGCTAATTGTTCTCTTCCAGGGACAGCCATTCAGAATCCTCTGCATAACGCTACATAGAAGTGCATAAGGAAATGCTATGGGTATTTCCCTTGCTTAAAGCTCAGAAGAAGAGGAAGGAATGGGTCTGGAAGAAAAGCATCATTTACTAGGTGACTCTGAATGTAGCTACGGTGGGTTTCCCCTGGGTACTACGGTACCAAATGCAGCTATCAGGCAAGATAGACAATGAAGCTACTCCTTCATTCTCTCTTAGTTCTCTGCTCCTTATCAGCTGTGATAATATTTAACATGTAATTATTGCTCTCACATTCCTGATTTTCTTTTTTGAAGGCTGAGTCGCACTCCAGGGAAAATCTTTTTCTGAGTGGATTCCACTTGTCTTCCGTCAGATTTACTAGGATGAAAACAAAGATTATAAACATGCCTGCCATGGGTGCTGGAGAAATAAGGTAAAAAATGAGGGCAGATGTTTCATGTTCAAGTGTTTTGAGGACTAAGGATAAAATTCCTTGCAAAAAAAAAAAAAAAAAAGTAATCCAATAACTTCTTTCCAGAAGTAAAAAAGGTAAGTATCGCTGGGTAAGGAAAATCATTGTTTAATAATATGGCATTTACAAAAGAGTTTTTACTTTAGAAATTATTTCCTGTGCCACTCAATATTATTTCTTCATTCTCAAAATAGACAAAGCAGAAAAAAGGTTAGATAAGTTGTTCAGGGCAAGTGAAGGATTCAAATTCACTTCCTCCTAAGTGCCATCTGCCCTTCAAACTCACTGTCATGCATGGCAAGAAGTTTTTATGCAACCTGGGGGCTTAACCCTACTGTTTTTTTAAATGATGGAGGAAAGAAAAACAAAGACAGCCATGCCTATTTAACTTCTCCATCACTATGCATCTGTCTGTAATGTAATGACGCCAAGATGAGAGATGGCCACTACTGCTCACTGGGTCTGTCTTCTTGTCAGGCGCTGCACTAAATAAGAAACACAGGTTCCCACGTTGAAGCCTCACAGCAATCCTCCTTTTGCAAATGAAGAAATGGAGACTCAGGGAAGCTAAATAAAGTGTTAAAGATAATCAAGCTAATAAGTGATGCATATATGAACTCAGTTACTGGACATCAGGGCGTGAGCACTTAGCTCATTGGAAATGCTGCCTTTTCTTTAGAAAAGACAATCATTAAGTTGGGAACAATGTGAGGCCAGGAGAAATCTCCAAGCTGTGGGTTATACCCATGGGTAAGCCATTTTATATCACCTTTACATTTCAACAGTTTTCTTTCCTCAGGACAACATCTGGTTCAGCACACTTTCCTCTTTCTAACTACTCATATGCAAGTCAGCATTTCACAAATCAGATTAAGTGCAACTATAATGCAATCAGTGATAGGAAAGAGTTAATGCTCTAATTTTCTTGCAAGAAATAAATTGCTAGAAATTGGTTGATTTCATAGTGCTAGCAATTTTTCCAAAATGTAGTCTCTTAAAGTCACCAGGCTAATTCCTCTAGAGCATAGTAGAAAGGAGAATTATAATGTGCTGACTTACAGAACTCCATAGACTTCCGCATAACCTTGTTTCCAATATGAAATCAGTATTCCCCCAGACACCTTATACAAATTAATTCAGGATGCAAAATATTGACACAGTGAATTTATATAGTCACACAGGAGTGACTGTTACAAACATATGGCTCATGTCAAATGCAGGACTGGGGTCAGAAATAAGCTGGAGTTTCTGTCAAGTTTATGGCTTCAAAGAGACTCTTAAGGCACAAGGAGAGTCTTATAAAGGGCCTTCTTTCTTTTAAGCTCTGGTTTTTAGTCCACAAGAAGAGTTAAAAATTTTCTTTTGTATATGAGTTGACTTAGTCATGAAAATAATACATATCATCAAAATATAAATATAAATGATTTGATAGAAGACTGGATAGTATTGGTCAACTGGGAAGAATTCTAGTGAATGTGTTTCTATAGAAGTTTTGAGAATTAAGATTTAAATAAAATCTGTCACACTGTTGCTCAAATTTCCATGGTACAACAAGGTATTTGGAAGACAAGAAGACACATTTCTCTTATCTAGTGGCCAAACAATCTGTGTCACATCTGAGGGAAGACCATTCCTCCCACCCAGCTATGATGAAGGGCAATTGTGTTGTACTAAGCATTAGGTTTACTGCCTCTTTGTCAGATATCGTAACATGGAAAACCATTAAAGGAAGGTCCATTCTGTGGCAAAATGCTTCCTAGCTAGTTACTAGTGAATCAAAAGCTGGGTTTAATAACAATAACAAGAACAGAAAAATATTAAATATTTAAAAATATGTCTCCTTTATTTGCATTCTCTCACTGTTCCATTAAATCATGGGAGTGTTCTCTTCTGACTCTCTCCTTCTCTCTCTCCCTCTCAGGCATCTCAATCCCTTCCTCATTCATCCCCTTGGGAGGTAATAATTTTTTTTTAATTGGTTACGGCCAATTTGCTGTTCACATCATTATGACAAATGATTATGAAGTGTGTCTGTTATGGGGCCACCTTCAGGGACCATGGTGGGGCATGGGTAAGCCAGGGGCCAATGAGGCAGAGGTGGGGCCTGGATGCCCGTTGAGATTTTGCCAGCAAGCCCACGTGTCTCTGTGCTGCTCTCATTTGTGACAGGTGCCCCTGTTTGGTGCAGGAAGGACGAGTCCCCATACTCCAGAACAGCATGTGGGCCATTAGTGTCTTTGAAGCTCTTTTGCTGACAGCAACAAAGTCAGCAGAAGTGGAAGGAAGCAAACTGGAATCCAACAAATGGGAAGAACTGAAGATTTACCTTTGGGTAATGCCCTTTTTTTTGCATTTTTGCAAAGCAAAACTTTATTCTTGCAAACTTATTGTTTGCTTTAAGTTCCCCCTAGTTCTTTGTGAAATAATGTTTTTAGTCATTTCCTCTGCTTGAATAGTGTCTCCTTACTTCTTCCCACACGGTTTCTGTCTTTCTCAATTCTTTCCTTTCCTCCAAAGAAAAACCTTCCCCCCAAAAGGTGCGTTACTTCTCAGAAAAAAAAGATTAGGTTATTCAAACTTAGGCTCAAGGGTTTAGGATTTGAAATAATAATCATTATTACTTTTTTTCAAATCCCTGGTAAAGGAACTGATATTTGCATTTGTAAGTTTGGGGTCTTTTAGTCAGTGACTAGTCCCGTTTCTAGAGGTAGATGTTCTTCAGACTGTTTCAGAGTAACTATTACTGGGGCTTACCTCACCTTGCTTCTCTCTGAAGAAAAGTATTATGCCTGCCAGCCCATAGCTAGGTATAATCTCACTTGACTTTTGTCCTTCTAAAAACTGCCTTTTTTGTACTGGGCAATTCTATTTTAATGTGTTGATGTATCCAGATCAATTAAGTTTAAATAAATAAATAAATATATATATGTGTGTATATATATGTATGTATGTATAGATGATACAGAGAAATATCTTAAAGCTGTGTGAAAGGTTATTTCCCAGTAGACCAACTTCAGAAATCATCCTGCCTAAGTTCAGTATGCATCTCAGTCATATAACATACAGGATTCATTTTCTAACCCCATTCTCATGTCAGAGGCCGAAAATATTTGTAAAGACAGATCCTGTCCTCCCACATGACCCTATTCAAATGTCACACAAATAAATTTTGGTCTGATTTCCTATTGCCAAATAAACAGCACAAATTTCTTTTCTTCCATGAAATAAATCTTTTGTTTGTGCTTCTTTCTAAACAAGACACCATATTCCATCCTGAGAACAATCCTTATTATTTATGTGATAACTTTATTACTAAGCTTGAGTTAAAACTTTATTTCAGGAATATCAAATTTTTAGTTTGACATATCATCTAAATTATTTATCAAATTAAATACTTTACTAGAAATATGACTTCAATCCTCTCCTTTTGATGTCACATAATAAGGCCACTGTGACATCAGAAGTAGAAATAGGACTTCTAGGAGGAATTTGCTTTCCTTGACATGACTGAAATAAAATAACTCCTTTTAATTGCTCAGAACAAGAGGCTTTACAAAAAAATACATGGGGTGTTTTTCTATTTAATCTGAATACCTCAGGAGCAATAATTTAGGAAAATAAGGTTTACATTTTATTGGGCTTTTCTGTTTGTAAAAAATAGCAGAGAAGTAATACTCTTAGTAGTAACAGATAGGGTCTGTGGAAATGTGCAATGTCAATAATAAAGACGTGTCATTTGTCTGCCTGTGGGTATTAGCAGTTGGTCTTTAAGTTCAGCCGCTTGGAAGAGTAAATGGACCTCCTTAACTTCTTACTCTCAGGGAGTAACTGAACTGTTGGATCATTATGTCAAACCTCCAAGCATTTGATTTTACTACTACGTTAAAAACCTCATTATCACCTATTTTGTGTTTTCCTCAATGTCTTTTTCTCCAAGAGCAGATTTCTGAAAGGCTTAAAATGTCTAGTAGAATAAGGATATTAAGGCAAAAAGAGAAAAAAAAGATTTCAAGATAATGGGGTCCACTTTCTCTCTCCTATAGATGAGAAAGATGAGTCTCTTGGAGTTTAAATGGCTTCCTTGGACAGTTATAATGGGGAAACCTGCGATGTAACGACAAACTTGGGGAGATATGATGAAGTGTTTTTGAACAATGCTTTTGTGGTTGGAAAGAAGTATCTTTAAAGTGTCTTTTCTAACACTGAGTGTGTAACGTTCACTTCACATTTGGTCGTTCTACCTCTGGTCCTTTCTGGATTTCTGACATGATGCTGGACATTTCCTAAGTGCAACTGGGCATTTGTTTAGAGATGTAGCAACTGTATGTAGTTCACACTTTTTTGTCCTTTCAGAAGTCAAGGAGGAAAAGGGGGAACGAGAGTGATCTGGACATCACTCAAACTAAGGGCATTTGAACTTGCTATGAAGGTAATCATATCCTGTTCCATAAAGGATTACTTTCCTGGAAAAAAAAATAATGTACTTAGAAAATTCCCTTAAGGGGCACCTGGGTGGCTCAGTCGGTTAAGCATCTGCCTTTGGCTCAGGTCATGATCCCGGAGTCCTGGGATCAAGTCTGCACAGGGCTCCCTGGTCAGTGGGGAGTCTGCTTCTCCCTCTGCCCCCTCCCCCGCTTGTGCTCTCTTTCACTCACTCTCTCTCTCTCAAATAAATAAATAAAATCTTTAAAAAAAAAAGAAAATTCCCTTAATGTCAGTTCATAACACATTCTGCTTTAAAGGAGAACTTATAAAAATAAATAAATAAATAAATAAAGGAGAATATATATGTAATGGAGATAGAAAGTATATCGCTTATTGCCCAAAGACTTGAAGTAGATTTGTAAGCTGGCAACAGCAAAAAATTAACATGGCTACAAGGTTGTGTCCAAGGACACACTACAGGTTAGTCACAGACCTGGATAGGAACTTAGAGGAGTTCTGACTTGTCCAATGTTCTTCCTACTGCATCATGCTATAACTACTTTGAAAGTAGATGGATGATACCAAATACATTACAGACTTTTTAAATTAATGATACAAAAATACACATATGCTTGAGATTAAAATGGGAGGAGAAAAAGAGCAGAGCTAATTAAAACTGCAGGGAGAACTTATGATAAATCAGCCAGACAATATCACCATTAATTTGGTCTATTTTTCTCAATAATGTCAGGAAATCCATCAACGATCAGACATGGCCATGGCCTTGGTTTAGGCCTTTCAGCAAGATGGGACCACCAAGGGACCAGTGACAAAATAGACCACGGTGGTCTTATTTTCCCCATATTGCTCTTACATCAATGCACAAACAAGACCAGACGTATTGCGTCTCTTTTGTGTCCTCATGTTACAACTGCCTTTGTTTTTCCTTCCATCTGAATATGCTGCCAATTTGAGAGCAATAAATAACTCCTGAAGAAAACTAATTTGCACACAGCTGCAGTTCATCAGCCTGCTTGAAGAGGCTAAATACTCTCCTGAAATGGAAGGCTTGAACACCACTGGGACTTGGTGGGCACTATGATTAACTGGTTTTGAAGGTGAAGTTGGCCCTTGAAGCCATGGGAATCAAGATTTGGCTTGGTACCCCAACTAGGCCATAACCTTCAGTGGGCATTTTTCATGTGAACCCTTACCAAGGAATAGGACAGGGGCATGAGACACACAAAAGCAGGATCATTGGATGACATCCTGTTCCTTTTCCTCTCACCTCTCACTTGCAGGTTCTCAGTAGTAAAGCCAATTTCTACATCTGGCTTCATTTTCAGACCTTCTGTGTGAGCAGACTTGAGGATGAGGTCAGAAGGAAGAATGATCCCAGCCTGGTTTCCTCAGGCAAAATATTCACTTACTATGAGTACCTTGACCACAAATGTTTTTTGAAATGGCCAAGTCCATTAGATTTAACAAAGTTGAGTTGGAAGCGCCACAGTGGTGTCTTCTGCTTTGCACATGACAGAAAACAGCACAATACTGGGCAGCATATTAAGATTTAGCTCTCTGGTTTTAATCAGTACTGACGTGACAAAGAAAGGAAATCTACAAAAGAAGATGACATTTTTCAAATATGTATTTAATGGTAAAAAGGCAATCAAAGTTAAGTTTTATCTTTACATTCAATTCTGATTGAGACTTATTTCATTCAGATGTTTCCTCTGGACCCAGAAGAAGAGATCCTCTCTAAAAGCAAAACAGCCACTCCTTTCAGAACTAGAAAAGAAAAGCATTCTTCATGAATGACTCAAAGGCAAGATGACCTATTTCTGATTAATATGATGGTAGATAAACCCAGAGTGGGAAAGGGAGAGGAAAATCATATTTGAGTATGTTTGAGAATTAAATGCCAAAATCAGACACTTCTATATTCCATAAGGAAATCATGATTTACTGCAATTTTCCAAAAAGTCATCAACAGTTCCTTCAGCTTGATCCTGGGTACTTAATTCCCTAGTGTATGCTCTGCCTGTTTTGTTTTCAGACTAAAACACAGATATGATCATTTTACAGAAATTATTATAGTTCCTCCAAGATAATTACCAAAATAAAGATAGAGATAAGAGATTTTCAGGCATAGATGCCAAAAAGTAAATGAAAATCACCTAATTTTCAATTACAAGATTAGAGAATGACCATTATGTAAAGACAACTATACAAATAGGCACTGCTTTAAGTAAAACTTAAATGTGGAAATCAGGATTTGCATACAAGATAAGATAAAGAGCGATTATTTGCTTTTTTAAAAAAGGTCCATAATAGGGTTCATTCAAATAGCAAGATCTTCCATATCCTTAAGCAATGACTTGATTTCGAAGAATTCAATTCTTGCTTAATTCTTTTAAACCTGCTCAGCATATAGAGCAAGCTGTTCCAGAGCCACACAGGTGTGAAACTGATGGAAGGAAACCTCATTTAAAAGGGAGTCCAGAGGCCAGAAGGGGGAGTTGTCATGCCCTACTCCTCTTTGTCAACTGCAGACCCCAAAAGGAAGTGAGGTACCTTGCATTCCCAACAGGAAGAAGCCTATACTTTACTACCCCAGCAGGAGGAAAAAAGATTTTCTCCTCTACAGACAACAAACAATCCAGCCAGTGAGACTGTCACAACTCAGCCAAAGAAAAGCCACTACACTCTGAACTCCTAATTTACTCCAAAGCAATTTTTATTTATAAGAGCCCCCTCTCAACTCCCCTTGTCTGCTTATAAAAAAGCATTCCTCTCCTTTGTTCTCTGGACCTGCCTATGGTTTTCCCTTAGCATGTCCTGAATTGCAATTTTCTGCTATTTCCAAATAAACCCATTTTTGCTGGTAAAATAATTGACAAGTTATGTCTGTTTTTTAAGGTTAACACAGGTAAATGTAAAAGATATGACTAAATGTGGTTGCAGTTTTCTCTCCACAATCACAGAGAAATTGCTGTAAAACATAAGGAATGGTGGAGAGGTTTAAGAAAACAAGAATTAAAAATGAGTGGTAGAAAAAGTAAACTCATTCTGGAAAAAAATATATATGTATCTTCCCTCAGGATATTTTTTTCATAAAACATTCTAACAAGGTATTTCCAGACCAAGGCAGAAATAAAACCCTTTCATCAATCACTGAAGACCGGGGCGCCTGGGTGGCTCAGTCGTTAAGCGTCTGTCTTTGGCTCAGGTCATGATCCCGGGGTCCTGGGATTGAGCCCCACATCAGGCTCCCTGCTCAGCGGGAAGCCTGCTTCTCCCTCTCCCACTCCCCCTGCTTGGGTTCCCTCTCTCGCTGTATCTCTCACTGTCAAATAAATAAAGTCTTAAAAAAAAAAAAAATCACTGAAGACCAGAAGAAAGGATATAGTTTAGGCATCTAAGAATGGCAGTCTTAGGAAGCTGGGTAAGAATTTCTAATGTAAGAAGTTAAGGTTCTGTTCAGAGGGATTACATCAGCCTCATATGAGGACAGTATTCCTGTACCTTTCTTCAAGAGGGAGGGATTTGGTGTTCCATTTACCATCCTTCCTGGTCACCCTGACATCTTTTTGGAAAAAAAAAAAAAATTATTATCAGGAGTAGTAAACTATATCAATGACAAAGTCAAAGATAGGTAAGGAAGAAGCTCCATAGAAGTACTTAAGGCCCTGACTTTGCAGAATGAGAGATGGATGACTCAATCAATAAGACAAAATGGCATGAAATTCTATAACCTGCCCCTACAGGGGTGGAAGTAGGTGGGAGAGGCAGGGGGAAGAGGGGTAATGGCTGCTCCATTGTGAATAGGAAAGTCAGGACCACTGGATTCCACATCCAGGTCTCATGATGACTTAGTTTTTGTGACCTTGATTAAACAGATTTGGTTACAGGTGAATTTGCAAGGTATGCCAGAGGTAGAATAGAGAATCATAAACATAATTTGCTGAAAATCTAAACTCAAACAGAATAAGGACAAAAAGAAATTGCAAGCATGGAAAGGGCTACATCCATAGCACAATCTATTATTGAAAGTGCAAATACATAGACATAGTCAAGTTTGCCAATTACTTAAAAAATCTAATCAGGGGTGCCTGGGTGGCTCAATCAGTTAAGTGTCTGACTCTTAGTTTCAGCTCAGGTCATGATCTCAGGGTCCTGAGATCTCCTGTGCCTTGGGCTCCTGCTTAGCACAGAGTCTGCTTGTCCCTCTCCCTCCCCTTCTGCCCCTCTCTACCCCCTCCAACTACCACATGCTGGTCAACAGCAAGGGCTGGAATTTCCACAGACTAATAAGGACATGATTATGCAGATAATGTGTAAAGTGAAAAGCATGAAATAAGAGTCCTCAAAATTATCGGAGATGGTGATTCTTGACAATCCACAAATCATGAGCTAGCATCCTGGGCTCTCAAACAACCTCTCTCCCTCCAAACCATAGTTATTCAATTATTTGAGTACATCATTTATTGTCAACCTGCTACACATTGGGGATTGCTTTCAATTCTAGGATGAACATGATATAACCTCACAGAATGTATGAACTACTAAAGAATGTAGTCAGATATATAACCAAGGAGTCAGTTTTGTGCATCAAGTGCTTCGAATGGGAAGTCAAAGTCCTAGGAGAACATAGAGGGTACTCCTAACCTCATTGCCATGAGGAGTAAAGAAAGGCTTTCCAGGCTGGTGACAGCTGATTTGAGACACAGGCAAAGGGGGATGGGAGGTGACGCCAGTCATATTGGTACAAGATGGTTTCAGAAGGGGAATAGCATGTTCAAAGGCTTGGACAGTAAAATGGGTAATCACATTTGTCTTGGATTTATCTGCCTGCTTGACATGAATTATCTGGCACTGACACTATTAGCAGGCGCCGTCTAGATGGGGGTATGGGTGTACTTGGTTCTGAAAGGTACCAGAACATGCCATTCCAAAATATGCCTCTTTGGCCTATGGATTATTTTGAGCTAAAGGCCACTGAGAACCAGCAGATATAGGAAAAGCTCTAAAAAAAAAATGGGGCCACATTTTTCTTTTATAAAGGTAATTTACATGTATAAAGGAATTTTACATTTGCAAAGGCATTCCAACCTTCTCCCTTACCAGGAAGTAGAAGACTCTCAGCAATTGTTTAGCAATGAAGAAGGTACCACTTAAATCCTCATAACAAACCTAATTAAACAACCCTTGTTTATCATACCTTTTCAGGTCACGTTCCCAGACCTTGCCTCCCTCCCCTAGAAGCTCAAATCCATTTTTCCTCTATTTAGCCTAAGATAGTACACAACCCCAAGTTCTAACCACCCCACTGGGTTACTATCCCTAGGTGCTCCCATGTCTATGTGCATTATAAACTTTGGTTTTCTCTTGTCAGTCTGTCTCTTGCCAGTCTAATGAACAACACCCAGCCAGAGGACCTAAGATGGGTAGAGGGAAGATATTTTTTCCTCCCCTACAAGTTCTCATACACTGTCAAGCAGCCCCATGCCCCAAAGACAAATGTGGACACACACGCTTTCCACACCCCACCTGTAGTTCAGAATGGCCAGCCATCAGATGAGGCCAGAGACGATTAACTTCTTAGGGCTCCTAGCAGGCAAGATGCTGACATGCGCTGGATGAGAACTTTCAAGCACACTCCAAACAGTTCAATTAGATCAAGAGAAAGGCTTCCTGAAGCAGCTCAATAGATTTATTGCACAACATTTTCCTTCTCTTCACAATATTAAAAAAAAAAAAATCCTCAGCTTCTTTGTGACCTGGAGTTGAAAGTTTGCTCCAGCCCCTTGCAGTGAGCCTCCCTCTCAGGTTATCCTGCTTTCCTTTTTAATGGGCTGCAAGCTCCTCAGCCAACAGCATATTTATGGGGGAGAACAGGCTCCTCGGCGCTCAGCTGGCCCTGGAAGCCATTCTAAGTCACTGTGTATTTATACATTTGACAATAGCTCTCAGGCAAGAGGGCAGGAGTACCACTTCCAGGCATCAAGATCACAGCAGAGAGAACAACAAGGAAATAAAAAGATGAGTAAACCTGCCAGTGCCCTCTTCTTGATCGAGCTCTGGTGTGGATCTGGGTACATGCGGGGAAGACAGAGTGAATGTATGGCTTCTAATGCATTGTCTATAACTCAGCCCTGCACAGAAGGCAGGCAGCTCTTCATGGCATTGTCAGAAGCAGGTCATAAATACAGTTTTACTGGGGGAAAGTGATCAAAAGGATGGAGAATGAACATTTGGGTGGCTTGGCAAGGAACTATGTGGAACACCTCTAAGTCTTTGTTCTTCTGTTTGCAACCTTTATAATCCAAACGTATGCTTTTTCCAGTCTAATTTTTTATTTAATAATATGGATAAAGTTATGGATATTTATGAATAAAACAGCCACCAAAGCACTTACTAAGCATCTATTGTCTGCTCTATCCTAGACCTTTTCATTTATTACCTCACTCAGAGTTCACAACAATGCTACAAGGTAATTACTATTATTCCCATTTTATAGATGAGGAAACTGAGACAGGGTTTCAATAACCCATCCAAAGCCACACAGCAAGCGCATGGCAGAGCTACCTACCTAAGTCTGACTCCAGGGTCCAAGTTCTCACCATGTGCTAATTGATTATAAACATCTGTGATTCACCACTAAACATACGGTTACTTCTGTGAGAGTCCTTCAGTTTTGTTTTTGTTTTTAGTTCTTAACAACCCTGAAGTCAGCAGCAACATCTGACAGTTGGTTGGATTTTGATACATCAAGTTGGCTGAGTTATCCAGATTCCTAAATTTACTACATGACTTTAGTAGATCAGTCCTTGAACATTGCTGAACTAAAGGGGCAACTAATCCAAACCTGTAAAATGCTACAACGGAATATTTTGGATTGGGGAAATATTGCAGGAAATGGGTCTCATTTTCAGTGTCTATGGTTCTCCTACTGCATTATTTTCCTGTAGAAGCTGTGAAATACCTTCTAGCTTTTCCTTGCCTCTTCCAATCCACTCTTCCCAATAGCCATCATAATTTCTAGATATGAAATTTTATCATGTCACCATTTGGTTTAAAAGCTTTCATCATGCTGAAAATAAAATCCTAGTGGCAAAGTTCTTAGGAAAACAATGGCTTGGTTCCCCTACATTACAGTTTCTGTAAACTACCTGCTCTTTGAGCTGTTTTAAATGTTTATTTATACATATACATATATCACTTTATGTATATATATGTGTATGTGTGTATATATATATCTTTACATATTTATACATATAAATATATATGATATATAATACATATATATATCAAGTTCAACTTGTAGAAAGTTTTGAAGTCTCATTTCTTCCCTGGCAGAACCGGGCATAAATTGCTGAGAGTCATATAATCTATTTTGTACCTGAGGGATGACAGAGAGAAAACACCATGGCAGATAGCTTTTGTGTCAGCCCTGCTAAAGATAGGATGGCAGGGGACATGTTGGCTTCAACAAATGTGTATCTTCTCTAAAGGAACACAGAGTAGTTTTAGAGTTTCCTCAAGAAGCAAAACAAACAAATGATCCAAAAGTAAAGGATTAAGGGGGTGGGGAAGAGGATGCTTTTCAGTACATGCAAAACCAAATAGAGGAGGATAGCTACCAGTTGTCTTGTTTCTTATAAGCATAAGAACAAAAGAAAGCAGGTTTAACCCTGGCAATAAGAGGAGAGTGAACTGCAGTGGATTGGATGATCCCGGGTTCTTTAACTTTCGGTCAGCATGATGGGAAGAGTGCACTTTGAGATCAGACCTAGCTCCAATTCTAGCTCTACTCTTACCTAGCATGGTTTCTCCAGGTATGCAGTGAGGATGACAAAAGCAGCCTCCGAGGACTGATGTGATGGTCCAATTAGATGAAATATGCAAAATGTCTTTCATAGCCAGGAACAACATGGCAGAACTCAGTAAGTGCAAGACTCCCTAACTCCATGTTTTCCAAATTTGCTTAATCAGAAAATCAAACCAGAGATACTTGTCAAAAAACAGATTTCCAGGCATCTCCCTTAGAGATCCTGATTCAACAAGTCTGTGGTGAGGTCCAGGAATCTATATGTTCACTAAAGGCCTTTAGTGATTACTATGTTATGGCAAGTTTAGGGAATAGTGCTCCAGGTCATGTGGCCAAACCCCGTGGATTTGGATCTAGACTAGATCAAACTAGAAAGGTCTGGAAAACCCTCCTGTTATGGGTTGAATTTTGTCTACCCTATAATGATATGTTGAAGCCCTAACCCCCAGTATCTCAGCATGGGAACTTATTTGGAAATAGGGAGGTTGCCGATATAATTAGTTAAGTTTGATGAAGCCATACTGCAGTAGGGTGCAGTCCTAATCCAGTATGACTGGTGTCTTGGTAAGAAGACAGTCACATGAAGGCAAGGACACATAGGGCAAAGTCATGTGATGGGGTAGTCAAGACTGGTATTACACAGCTGCAAGTCAAGTGTTACGGACTGAATGTTTGTGTCCCCCAACATCATATTAAAATCCTAATCTCCAATGTGATGGTTATTTGGAGGTAAGGTTAATAGTTGGTTGTAATTTTAAGTCCTTTAACCAGTAATACGTTTTTTTTTTTTTTGAAAATAAGTAAAATATCAAATGCATTTCTAGCACATTACAGCTATTTCTGAGCTCAGAAAAGTTTTGAGAATGAGACAAAGCCCAAATGGCAAAGTCACCTGGTGCAAACTTCTCATTATCACTGGCAAATGTTAGGCCCAAAGATGAGTTAGTTTTCCATATATTCAATTCAGCCCTCACTGTAATGACAAAATAACATCTCATTATTCCATCCCTTATCAACACCATAATGGAATCAATTGGAGTCACAAGTATGATGTTTCATAGTCATTTCTTCTAGGGTGGGAAACTTGTGAGTGGATGAAAGGGAAAGTAGGTAATACCTCAAGGCTTTGACTGCTTTTCTGTTTTACTTCTATTCTTCTCTCCACAAAAAATGTAGTGTGGTGCCACTAAACTAATTTCTAGGTTTGGGGGTAAGAGATTGCAACAAAAGTTGTGCTTTCAAGTAACAGGGGCTATTGGAACCTTTTTGACCCATGTTTATGGCTCCTTACAGAAGGCAGATATTTATCACAATGTTCTTTCTGTCATTCACATCTAATCCTTATTCACTATGCAAAAAAAACTTGGTGATCAACAAGAGCATTCACCCAATTCCCTGTTCATGTAGCATATAGGTGTTTGGTTAAAAACAGGTGGAAGCAAGGGAAGAATCTCATTAATCTCAATTTGTTAATCTATCCAGTAGGAGCAGCATAAAGAATAAAACCCCATGCTATGTAAGCATTGAGAAGCAAGGCTGGAAAATAGATAACTAAAATAATTTATCTGTTTTTACACAGTCAGTGTAAAATTGATAGGTTGATTTTAATTTGGAAATTTTTTTCCCCAAGAAGAAGTCTGGATATATTTATATATATTTGCTTAATAGATGTTGATTATTTTTCTTAGTAATAGCCCAGAGGTGTCAAACACAAATCCTAATTAAATCATAGTGTGCTTCTACCTTGCCTCATGACTCAAAGCAAGAAACTTAGCATCATTTTCCTGACCATTATATACATATAGTTAAATGATCAGTAGTTCATGAAATAGCATAAAATAGAAAGCAGAAAGAATATAATGCTCATGTAACATCGTGGGGTGATTAGTTAGAAGGAACCGAGGAGATGATTTAGAAAAGTGTTTCTGTGAGGGTGGTACGTGGACCCCTGTTAGAATCACCTGGAGAGCTTTTTTAAAAATACATCTTCTCAGAACCCATCTGAGACTTAGGCAAGTGTTGCAGGGTAGGGCCTTAAGTCACTCTTTTTTCCCTCAAATTTGTATTGGTGGTATCAGAGTAACTTAAGAAGTTATTTTGAAATACATATTCCCTTCTATCTCCTAAAGCCAAACAAAATTCTGAGTTGACAGTGGAATTAAAAAAAACAAAAAAAACAAAACAACTTTGCAGGCAATCCCACCTTGGAAACCACTGATCTCATCTAATGCCTTCATTTTACTGACAGCAAAATAAAGTATAGGAGGTTGTGATCCACCTAAAGTCATGCTGCATATGTTACTGGCAAAGCCCGGACTCCACCTTGATCCCCCTGACAGGTGTCACGCTGATCATTTTCTTCTTAAATACCTTTTATTACAAAAAAAAGTCAAATATTCAAAAGTAACCAAAATCACCTGATGAACGTTCATGTACTCATTATCCAAGTCCAACAATGATCAATTCATGGCTGACTTTGTCTCACCGTTGTCCATACTGCCTCTCTACCCTAGCCCCTGATTATTCTGAGGCAACTCCAGGATCATATCATTTCATCTAAAGTATTTGCCAAATTATATCATTGTAAGGAAGAATCCATTCATATTGCTTAGCTTTTTTGTGCTTCAGTATTTTTCATCTAAAAAAAAAGTTGGAACTCTCAAATATCAAGCTTGTTTTGAAAGCATTTATGTATTTGTGAGTTATAATATCCTTTCTCCCTCATCTGAGAAGTAGGAAGGATTTAAAAAGCATATGTTAGTTTGATCAGCTGACCAACTCCATAATTGTTTAAGGTAGAAGAAACTGTGGGAATATAGTCTTTGAAATATTGAGGCACTATGGGCAATCTAGGGACAAATGAACCTAGAATTAAAGATAACATATAATGGGCGAGGTTATGGCCTTTCTTTCACAAACCAAAACATACTTAGATCAAAGGAATAAGTAACAACCAATCCACCTAAGAAATTTTTTAAAAATAGGCCTTTTACTTTTTAGAGATATTTTGAGTGACACAGCAATATGGGGGAAAGCCGCTATAACAAATCCTGTCACAGTGCATGCAAAATGCTTACTTACAGTGCTGTATATAAATAGGAGGAGGGAAGGAGTGAGAGAGAGACAGAGAGGGAGAAGAAAGGGTGAGAGAGACTAACTCATGCACATTTTATCCCATTCAGTACAAGGAGTTAATTATCATTATGGTAAATTATACAGCATATGAATTGAGGTAACCATAGGGCAATCATCTCCCAATTCAATTAACAAGAGGTACAATATCTTGCAAAACTCCAAAAGTTTTAGAATGCTTTCTGTCATTGCTACCTAATGGTTGATATGTCTGGAAAATCTGACTTTGGAGAGTAGGGTTAATGTGATCCCTGTTCTAACAATGACAGAACTATAATTCTACACCAAAAGAAAGAATCTCATATATTGCTCAATCTGCCACAATATACTGGAATGGAATAAACAAAATGGAATAAAGTATAATGACCACAATAATACATTAGGGTCCCCACTTGTAGATTTAAAAAAAATAGTGGCTGACAAAGGTATATGAGGGTCTTGATATGAAAGAGAAGCCTGTGAACTGCTATTTTACATAAACGTTAGTACAATACTCTTATATTGGCTGGAAAAAAACTATATGAATATATGTGTGTGTATGTGCATATATACATAATGTATATATATTTTTTAACTTACAATGACATGGAAAATGTCTGATATATTTCTAAAATTCTGAGAGGAAATGAGAATAATACTGAATTTGATTAAATACCTTTCATATTGCTTTCAGAAAGCATGCAGTTGATTCTGAACTTCTGGTTTGTTGTTTTTAGATTTAGCATGAAACCCAATTCTGTGATTTAAAGGAACACATCAGTGAATGTCTATATTTAAAAAATGAAAGCTATCATCCATTTTACCGTATCGTAAACTAAATCCCCTGGAGGACAAATGATTTGCCTTAGGTCACAAAGCTAATTATTTGAAGAGCCTGGGATTTTTATTTGGCTGAGGAGATGTGTCAAGTGACTCATCCAGCGAGTATTTGTTGTATAATGTAGTGAGGAGTATGCAAGTGGCACATGCTCCCTAAGCTTGAGAGGGTTACAATCTAATTTGGGAGATAAGATACTAGAACAAGAACTAGTTTTTTTAAATTATGGCATCAAATTATGTAATATACATTTATAATATTTTGGAGCTGAGGTAAAGTAAAAGAGCATGGTAGTCAGTATAGATAAGGGGACATTTAAGCTTTTGTTTTAAGGGATGAAGACACACACTTTAGCCCCTAGGCATCTGCAATCTAGTGTTGGAGAGAGGGATGGACAGACACGGAAAAATGATCTATGTTAAAAGGCAGTTTTATTATACAACTAAAGCAAATACAGTAGTTGCTACGTGTCACTGTGAAGGACAGGAATCAAAAAAGGTTTCATGGGGAAATCCTAAGTTGGGCCTTGAGGAACAAATAGATATGTCAGAGAAAGTGTGGGGAGGAAGACATCCCAACAGTGAGTAAATTCAAGGAGGTATAAAAAGGGGAGGGCATGTTGGCTGAGACAAAGGCAGGTGTAGGTAGGTGCCGGGAGAGATGGTTGGAAAGACGGACGGAGGCGGGGTTGTGGAGAGCCAAGAATGCACGCTTAGAAACAGATGCTTCTGTAACCCCAGGAGTCGCCAAAAGCTTCCCAGTGGACTGACAAACTGTGACAGTGTTTTGGAAGATAACTCAGGTGGCAAGGGAGATTGGACCATCCAGCAGCTAGAAGCAGAGCGACCAGTTGGTAGGCTGTTTTTATTTTTCAGAAAAGAGATGAGGGCCCTAGGTAGGCCAGTGGCAAAAGAAATAAATGAGAGAAGGGGAGAAATATCGGTATCGTCCATTGACTGAATACGAAGGGTAAGAGCAGAGTCAAAGATGATTCCATGGTTTCAGCTGAAACTCAGCAGAGAGGAGCATGATCCCCTAACTCAGAAAGGAAAAGGAAGAGGCGAGTTTGTAGAAAACAATGGGACAGGACAGTTTTACCCCATGAGTATGAAGTGGCAGCCAGCATCCTCTGGACATATTCAGGAGGAAGCTGGGAACTGGAACTCAAGAGAGAAGACAGAGTTTTTTAAAAAAGGGTGACCAGGTGTTCGCTCCAGGTATATGACAGCATGCGAAAGGATGCAGAATTGAGAGTATGCTTGTATGAGGCCCATCAAAGATGGAATTCTTTTTTTTTAAAAGATTTTATTTTTTTATTTGTCAGAGAGAGAGAGCACAAGCAGGGGGAGTGGCAGGCAGAGGGAGAAGCAGACTCCCCGCTGAGCAGGGAGCCCAATTCGGAACTCGATCCCAGGACCCTGGGATCACGACCTGAGCTGAAGGCAGACACTTACCCGACTGAACCACCCAGGCGCCCCAAAGATGGAATTCTTTGAAACAAATTTCATTTAGGGAACTGTGGCAGCCAACGTAAGATGCATCAAGTTGGGGGTACCCTTTCTGCTAGCTAGCACTGCCCTCGCAGCATATGGGGACCACAAGAGGCAAGACAGCCTGGCCCCAGTCCCTCCATTTGAGGGCAGAATTCCAAATGATTATTCCACACTTGTCCTTTGGACCTCATCCAATTGTTTTCTTAACTTTCTCAGGTATTTTAGGTATTCCTATTGTTAGCTCCAGACTATGACTTTGAATTCTTCCATCGTGCTTCACTGTCACAGAATACAGCCTTGACACACCAGTGTGCCTTCATTTCAACCCAACCCATAGGTAGGCAGTGATGGCTTCAGATTTCTAAGTAAGAACAGTTTCCTTAAGGTCATCAGGGTATTTGGAACAGGAGGTCAGAAGACTTATTTTGAAACTGCATTTTTTATACAAAGATCTGCTTTTATTTGCACTGTATGTTAGAGTAAGAGAACTTTCTAAAAATACATTTACTCGCACTTTATATGCTTTGTCAGTTTTTGGTAATTATCGCTACTGTTATCATTCGGGGTGTCCGATATATTCGTGTCCCATGGTTGCTGTAGCAAATTAACACCAACAGGGTGGCTTACAACAGAAAGTTACTCTCTCATAGTTCTGGAGACCAGAAGTCCCCAGTTACTATCATTTAGCTGAAATCAGGGCACCGGCAGAGGTGCACTCTCTCTGGAGGCCTGAGGGAGAACCGGTTCCTTGATTGTTCCAGCCGCTGGTGGCTGCCAGCATTCCGTGGCTTATGGCTGTGTCACTCTGATCTCTGCCTCTGTGTTCGCACCACCTTCTCTGTGCAAGCAGAGAGTCTCCTCTGCTTCTTTCTCCTAAGTATACTTGCAATGACATTTAGGGCCTGCCCAGATAATCCAGGATTATCTCATCTCACTATCCATAACTTAGTCATACTTGCAAAGGCCCTTTTTCGACATAAGGCAAAACTCACAGGTTCCGGGAATCTGGACCTGGTATCTTTGGGGGAGATTTTTCAGCCTACTACATAAGGGTGGGCTAATGGACTTTCTCAAGACACCTGGGGTAATATTTCCAGCTATTCTTCCTTGTGGGATCCTGAATGTCAAGCTGCTAGCCTAGATATGAATTTTGACCTAACAAAGACCTGGCCTTCATTATCAATGTTGGCCTAAACCCATTCATCTCAGTTTTCAAAACACTGTTACTGCATGAGGAATTCCATGTGAAGGCCACCATTTTTGAAGTAACCTCAACTTGCACTTAAGTATTAGAATATTTTCATAAGAATGCTACACACTGATGTGACATATGGATTTAATTAATATTATGCCAAGCCGAAGATCAGCAATTCCCACTGGTGACATTAAGATGAAATCAATGTTGCAGGCCACAAAATGTGCAACGTGACAAAATCTGACAGCAATTAGAAAATTGTTAAAATGAAATGCATGATATAAACTCCATGCTGAGACATAAATGGCAGAAATGAAGATACATACAATGGCATAATAGTTGCTGATAGCAATAAAACACTACTGTAGTCAATGTAGTGTTTTTAATCACTTTACTGAAAAGGGGGTCACTGGCATAGAAGATCTGACAGTGGATAACCCTAGTTCTACTACGTATGTCAAATTTTAATCACTTTACTGAAAAGGGGGTCACTGGCATAAAAGATCTGACAGTGGATAACCCTAGTTCTACTACGTATGCCTAATATTCCATTATTGAGTTGAAACAACTTTAAAATAATATTAATATTAGTTTGCCCTTGTTAAACATAATCTAAGTTATTGGTGGGTAACTGCTGAGTGACTAAAAAAAAAACAACAACAAAAACAAAACATTAGAGAGCCAACATTTCTCAACATCCAAACCACAAAGTGAAGAACTCATGCACCAACAAGAGATATCTCCATGTATCTGGAAAGATGTTACTACACTTTTAAGGAGTAAATTGAAAAGTAGTTTGGATTCTGTACTTGGTTTCTGAGGAAAGGAATAATACATGCAAGTGTAAAACTTCTAAATTGCAGTTTGGATGTTTTCAACATCTGGATGCTTGATGTACATCAAATAGCTGAGAGGATTAAGTGAAGCTTTTTACTTTTTAATCTGTTAGTTTTCGAGTCGTGTGGACACAGCTAATGATTCATTTTGGAGGGATATGTTAGGCATTTCAAGTTTATTAAGAAGCTACATCTATTCTCTCACCTGTGGATTCAGCCCTGTTATTTTATAAGCCCTATTCAAATACATCTATGCATACATCTTCATACACGTTATTGATGGACCTGAGCATTCAGCAAAGGAAGCTCTCATTTATTTTGTTGAATGTTTAAATCATGTCTGAGCATTGTAAAGCTCCTTGTACATTTCTGCAAGTCAAATACAAATTTTTTAAACATATTTGACCAAACCAGGAAAATCAAGAAATATTTTAAACTGATACTTCAAAACAGGCATCCTGACAACTCACCTAGGTTAGGTTTGGATATTCACCTGCCTAAACATTCATGGAAATCGTATGGGTGGTATCTTTGTTTTGAAGATATAATAAAATATACCTTACTATATTCTTATAATTAATTTCATTTGTTTCTTTTTAATTTTTAAATGTGGCTACTAGAAATATAAGATCATGCTAAGCTAGACTCAGCTAGGTGAAGAGAAATATTCTTGAAGGTCCTGGATCAATGGAACAAGGTAGGATTCTAGTAACTGGCATCCTGGTATAATAAGAGAAGCAGAGATGTTCTCTTCAAGAAAAGTAAGTGGCTGAGGTATTGATTTCCAGAAGTCCAAGAGGAACCAGCAGCAAGATGAGCCAAATTCCTCCCTGCTTCAGAACAAGATGTGCCCAAGCCACGGACAAGGCTGACTCCATTGATGAGAGTCATCAGGCCCTCCAAAAAAACAACAGGTTAAAAGGACAGAAGACTGAGCAGGACATAGGAGCAGTAGTAACTTGAGTAATAGACTTTCCCCTCAAACACCCTCTTAAATCAGAGTAAAGAATGCAACTTCAGCACTACAGAAGTTCGTCAGAATCCTCACATGAGAAGTGGTCAGACACTTTATAACCTCATTCTTTTCCAGTCATTTCCTTCTGACTTATACCCAACTATTCCTCAGAGGAACACGGCTCTGTGCGAAGTTTGAAAGTTTAGTTGCTTTTCAGTTGTGTGTACACAAAATACCTCTGGGCAGTATGGAAAACCCATTTTTCTCCTGGTTCCATAACTTACAAGATAGCTGAACATATTTTCCTTTCCACCAACAATGAGCTTAAGTCAATGTCTGCCCACGAATTTTGGGGCTTTAAAGTCTGACTTTTCAAGGGATGCTTCTCTTCAACTGGGACTTCCTTCTGAAATGTTATAGAGTGAGCTCTCCCTATAGCTATGGAAAAAGAAAATTATTCTTGCATAATAATTGGCAACTGATGTATTTGCTTTATAAGAAATATACTTCTTTTTCCAAATTTGTATGCAAAACCACAGAAGTGATAACAGATTTGACTTTCGACTTTAAATCGCAAGGTCTTGGACATGAAGCACTAAAGATATGGAAAATGCAATATAACAGAGTGGAAGGGAAGTCCAAGAAAACTTAATATTCTAGAGTTACAAGATGCTGTTTCAGGAATAGGGGGTTCAATGGATGGAACTTAACAATAGCTAGGCAGTGAATCTATTACATTTTCCTCCAAGTACTCTTTAAATTAAATAAAATGAATCAATCCTACCAACTAGAATTTTTCCACACTTTAGGCTATTGCTCAGGTACCATGCAGGTTTAATCAGAACACTTCAACCAAGACTTTAAAGCTTTGTGCCCAGCTTTCTCAAGGAGCCACTGGGGATCTGGTTCAAGCATTTACTCAGAAGGGAATCAAAGAGTGGGCTTCCTTGTACTTATAACTGAATTCAAGAATGGCGGTGGGCAGGAGAAATGGGGAAATGATGAAAGAATATAAATTTCCAGTTATAAGATGAATAAGTTCTGGGGATCTAATGTACAGCATGGTGATTACAGTTAATAATACTGCATTATATACTTGAAAGTTGTTAAGAGAGTAGATATTAAATGTTCTTACCACAAAAAATAAATTGTAATTATGTGGCCTGATGGAGGTGTTAGCTAATTCTAGTACCAATCATTTTGTAGTAGATAAGTGTATCAAATCAACACCTTGTATACCTTAAACTTACACAACACTACATGTCGGTTATATCTCAATAAAGCTGGGGAAAATTTTTTTGTTTTTTCCAAAAAAAAGAGAGAGAGAATAAGGTATTTCTGGAAAGAATGCTAGCATGAGAATCAGAGATTCTGGTCTCATTTCCACCATCAGTTAGCTGGGTGATCTTAGAAATCATTTAACACCCCTGGGCCTCAATTTGCTCATTTGTAGAATGCGGGAGTTTAAGTTTTGAAGAAAAGCAAAAAGTAATAATAATCAATATATTTACCTTCATAGAGATATACCAAAACAAGGAATTTTGAATGATTTTTGTTTTCTCATGCATGCTATTTCCAATAAATACACTTTTTGTATAAAACTATGACATCTAATTTTTTTTTTTTTTAATGGTATGGGTGAGGTGATTTCTCATTTATCTTTCAAGGCTAGGGTCCTGAGCCTCACATATACAAAAAATAATGTGTATCGTGTGCGACTACTTGGACATCTGCCATCTAATTATCAACCAAGCTGCCTTGTCTCCCAGCTTGCAATGACATCTGGATTGTAAATGTCATGACATTTCAGTCATTCAGCATTCCCAAATTGACACACCCTACATTCTGCCTTGGTCCCCAAATTAAAAGCCAGCACTTTTAAACAGAATTCCAGAGTATATACAGAATTAGATCCCCTATCTATCAACAGCAGGGAAGAGATAGTTTATAAATTATAAAGGAATATTGGAGTGGTTGGCTGGGTGGGCAAAGAAATGAAGAGGAGAAATAAGTCTGCTCAGAAATGCACGAGACAGGGGAAGGTACAGACCATGAGCTGGTCAAAATAAATTTTTACCATCCCTAATGAAAGATATTTGATAAAAGATTTGGTACCTTCAGTGACCGTGAGTCAATGAATATTAAATAAATGATCCAGAAAATGTTGTCATGGCAGGACTACATTAAAGCTAGCTAGAATCATGTTTATGGTTTTAATTAATTGTATCACAGTAGGGATCAGTTCCTGGCATATTCTCAGAGCAAGCAAGGCAATGGAATGCCCTTGGCTCCTCCAGAGGCAGGAATAGGTCACACAGGGTAATAGTACATAGCACAAGTAAATAGATAAACTTACTTTTTTTTTCTTTTTTACCATTCTCACATATTGTAATTTAAAAAAACACACACAGTACAAACATCTTCTCTTACAGGTTTTTATGCCTCTGACTATTAGGCTGTCAAAAAATAATCATAGTCCTAAAAAACAAGCCAACAAACTAAATTTGAGCTTCATGTAACATATAGCCGGTTCATTGTGTTGAGATAGAAATCTGTGAATTCAGCAATTTCCTATAGTTTGAGAAACCGCCTGCTTTCACACCTCTGCTCATGTTGAGTGATAAAGAATTGTAGCAATCCTACCCCGAAATGGACCAACTTCATTATCACATACAGTAAAGGTTTTAGCTGCACATTCTCTCTTCTTTGCCTGAAGGAAAAACGATACCCCTGATAATCAAAGAACATTATTAAAACCAGTTTCCCGAAGAGTTTAATGATAACTAAATTATTTCTCCTTAAGGAAACCAAATTGTGAATTTGGTTATGCATACGACATTTGACCCAGTAGGGGTTTTGTATTGCTGGCTGTTAAATGGCAGGCGGATTTTTATTTTTTATTTGTAATTCTTAGGATTAGTGGAGGGCTGACATTTAAAAACACACTTTGATTTTAAAATTAATTATCAGTTTGTGTGAATACCGGGTCTGTTACTTCTACCTTCTCTTCGCCACCCCCCCCCCGCCCCAGTCCCCGCAGTTTTTGCTGCTGTTGTTGCTAGAAGAGACACCTGGATTTAATTATTCATCCACTGCATATTTTGCAGTTTGGTCACAGTCACAGATTCATGAGAAAGATTTAATTTTATCCAAGGGCAAGACCCTTCTAGATAACACTTATTTAACAGCTGATCTTGCTGGTATTAATAATAATACCAAAATATGGGTTTGAGGAGCCCGAAAGAGTCACTGCTCTTTTCATCTTTTTCATCAAACCGCCTCCATACGGTATAAACAGTGACTGACGGTCTATGGGTTCAAATCCCACCTCCAAAGTGTATCAGCTACATGAACGGAGAGACGCTTCTTATGCTTTTCTACTCCTCAGTTTTCTTATACATAAAATGGAGACAAGAGAACCTTATTCATAAAGGCGTTATGGGAATTAAGTGAGTTAATAAATGTAAAAGTATGTTAAACCGTCCCTGGCTCATAAGTGCTTAACACATGTAGCTATTATTGTGGTGTCATTATGAATGAAATTCACAAAAGACCCAGTTTTAAATCTAGGCAAGTTCCAATGTTCCATTACCTTAGATGATTTCAATTCCCACTCGGTACCTTAATTTATCCTTTAATAAAATAGGTTGCAAATTAAATTTCCTCTTGCCTAACAGACAAGGCTGGCCTTACATTTCAGCAGATGAGACACAGCCCTAGTGGCACAATTTCAGCCCAGCAGGTAGGAACCTCACAAGAAACATCCCTTTTTGCTTTCCCTATGCTTGTGCTCCTCCCTCACTCATATACACGGGACTCACAATTTTCCATTAACACAACGAAGTTACTAGATTGAATTTAAGATAAACATTCCCACCTCACCAATTATAATGACCTTAGCCTGAGTTACTTTATCAGACATAGGGGGATCTCAAGGACATGGTGTCCAGGAAAGAGACATAATGGTAAAAATGGAGGGTCGGAGAGTACAGTGCAATGTATACCGTGGCCTCAAAAAAAATTCCAGTTTACCATGAGACTGTGTGCTAGAGGCAGAAATGGAAACAAAAAGGGAAGAACAGGCACAAAAGTATGACCAATTCATTTAATTTCTCTTTTTAGACCAATAGGTGGAGCTTATTGGAGGAGGTGAGGGGTTATATTCAATTAAGAATAAAAGGGTATATATCCAAATTATATTAATAAAGGGGTTATATTCAATTAATTATAGTCGATTAATTAATTATATTTCAAATACTATAGAAAAGCCACAAAAGCAGATACTTTAGCATTGGGGCTACAATAAATAGAAGAATAGAGAGGGTAAACTAAGTAATTACGGTTAAAAAAGAAGGAAAATCAGAGATAAAAAGAAAGAAAATTGTAATAAAAAAAAAAAGGAAAGGAAAAGTAGGTCATTTGAAGAGCCAGGAAATATTTGATGGGTAGAAATATTTGATGAGTTCAGATTCATTTTTTTCAGTTGAGAGTTTTATATTTAAATGGTAGCTTTCAATTTATGATATTTTAAAAAAATGAGTAAGAACACCTTATCTGAAAGGAATGGATGTTAAATGGGAAAATACATTGATCAGTTCTAGGCAGGATATGTGGTTTAAAGAATGCCTTAGTATTTATCATTTTGCAGGATGCTTTTGTGAAATCTTCTTAAAATTAAAATCTGAAGAAATGACTGAAACCCAAGTAAAATCACTACTCAGGGAAAAAAAGGCAATTCTTCAAACTTGAGCTCTGTTGAACAATTTATGAGGTGTCTCTGTCATAGCGAATGGGTGCTTTGGCCTCATAATTTGGGAAATTTCTGGAGAAGCAAACCAGCAGGAAGCCGAACAAGTGGTCGAGGCTTGCTTCATTCATTTGATCTACCCTGAACAGTGGAGTCAGGAGCTCAGAAAACAACACTGTTTTTCTTGATTCCAACCACAGAAACCACACTCTATAGCAACCTACACATTGTCTTTCTGTAGCAGGAGATTTTCATTCGGTGTATTTTGAGTCGTGGATTTTTCCAAAGGGAACCTCAAATCAGAATGATAGAGTAGGTGCTCAGATCACTTTGCTAACACCCCACCCCGATGGGAATCATTTTACAGCAGCAAAAACCAACTTCCTTTACAGAGAGGTAAGATATCCGCCTAAGGCCAAAGAGTTAATTTACTGACTGTGTCAAAGCCGATATTTAGGTTGTTGGGGGATGATTGTTCTTTATTAAAGAATTTGCAGTAAGTGTCCTTTAAATTTTTTTTTTTTTTAAATCTGGCACAAAAAGTTTCCAGTTATTATATTCTAATTTACAAATAATTAATTGAGGAGCACATTTCTTGGAATTAAATAGTTAATATCCAGAATTCTTTTCTTTTTTTTTTTTTTTTTGGTCATAAAATACCAGCAGTGTAACAGGATACAGGAAAAAAAATGTACTCACTGCATAAATCTTCCTTAATCATTATAATGAACCTCTTTCCACAATTCACCTTATAGAGGAAATCGAAATGCCAGCCCTATTTGCCGGTGTGTCTCCATGAGACAATTTATTTAAATCACCCCAGTGACCAGCTGAGCTAGCTCCCAAGTGTCTAGAGTGAAACACCCTTATTGGTAGCCTCTATCAGGTGCTCTTCAATCTTTTCCAAATCATAGCACATGTAGAAAATGAGGGAGTTGGAGGAGGCCTACATGGTTGGAGGGAACTTGCCCAGGACTTTGGTGACCTCAGGTCTCACTCAGCCATCTCAAGGGCTAAAGAGATTGTCTGCAACCTGGTTTGGTTCCAAAGACACGATCTGGGAAGCTGTGGTCTACATTTCCTGGACCTTATAGAAAATATTATCCCTTCAAGTAGAAGCCACACACCAACAGACTCCATGGTAGTGTAATCTGGCCGCCTGCCTTGGTCCATTAAAAAAATGCATATGCTTCCCTTGGTCCTTTACTTTACTCCCCAGGTCAGCATCTCTGTTTCTTCTGAGGAAATATGTCTCTGTTGATCTCCCTACCACAGAAGGCTCTGTTGATCTCCCTACCTCAGACCTGGCTACCCACCACTGTCTAAATCGAATTATCTTGCTTCTGGCTCCCATCGTTTCGCTTGGCCAGTCAGTGCGTTTAAGCCTCAAAGGAAGAGGATTATAGGCTTGATTCTTTCCACAAGCTACTTTTTAGAACCATGTCCTGCTCCCATTTGAATCCAGCGTTAGGTCAGTACCTGATATTTCCAAATAACAGAAACCAGCTCAAAACGAAATTCCCAGCACAGAGTCCATTACTATACCTCCTGCATGGCAGAACCAGGAGAAGAACGTTCAGCTCTTGTTTTGACTTTGGAACTGAAGTGGATTTGCAGAGCTCACCTCCTTCAATTCCCTCACTGAAGAGGTGAGTTGCTAGAAATTTAGAGAAGTAAAAAGGAATATATCTAATATCTCTGGGGCAGAGGCTGCTTCTTGTCCCAAATACCTAGGGTCCCATGGTGGTCTTAGAAAGAGAACACCCAACTTGTTTTAGGCGAGATACACAGCTTTCTAGCTAGTGACTATATTTTCTTACCTTTCTTGTTTTGCAGGCGAGTCTAGCCTTACAGGATAGAAGCAAAGTGATGAGTGCTACTTTAGGGTCTCACCCTTAAACACGTTAAGGCATGTTCTTTCCCTCTTCCTCTTCCCACTGGCTGGAAAATAGGAAGAGCTGGCTTCCAGAGATGGGAGCCACATGTTAGGAGTGGCAGAATGGTCTGTTAGTCCTAGATCCCCCAACCTGTGAATTGTTACCTTATTAAGTCACTTTGCACTCGTGGTGCTGGTGTGGGTGGTTCTTTGTTATAGAAGTTAAACCTTTCCAGTAACTAGTGCACTCAGTGAAATTCAGCTCTTCTTTAGGTGATGGTACAAGCATCACCACCGCAGCCTTGGGCATTTTGCAAAAGTGACCTGCCTTTAAAAATAATAGATGACCCTATAGAGACTATGACCTATTCTAGTGCAGGAGTCATCAGTATCCTCAGCCCTTGGCACAGAGTAGGTGCTCAGTCAAAACATTACAATTTGTCACCTGGAGTTAAAAATACCACACCCCTTCTCCTTTCTCCTTGTATCATCTACTTTCCCTGTCAATGCAGTGCTAATTTCTCAGGAGACAAATGAGGAACTTACTTCCCCAGCGCGAGATTAATTATTCCATGCCACTGCTAACTCCCGACCATATCAGTCTTTGACAGTGTGCAAAGATAAATGAGGAGGCAGCCATTTGAAAGGAAATCATTATGGCACCTCTCTGCTCCGTGTTATCACATTCATATCAGCATGGGAGATAACTTTGAAACTGCTTGTACTGTACAGGAACCAGTGTTCTGGCTGGGGCCCGCAAAGATGAAAAAGCCCTTCCTGCTTTCAAAGTCTTCCTGTTGCAGTCTGCCTTTCAAAGGCACCCACTGCTTGTTCAAAGGGCTGCCCTGGAAACGGTGGGCACCAGCGACCTTCTCCCCCTAAGAGAAAGCCATCGGGGAGGAAGGGAGGTGGCTTCCTGGCAGGGGAGAGATTTTGGCAGATGTGAGCAGGACGGGCTCTGTCAACCACTAGTTCCAGCCTGGTCCCACGCTGGAAGTGTTGATGCTGCCTACCACCGTGCTCACGGCAGGCTCCCCCCAGGGTCGGAAGAAGCACTCAGACATCAACTAACTGGTCTCAATCCGAAACATGCAAACACCCTGCTATTCCATGCAGTCATTTTTTCTTTTCTTTTTTTTTTTTTGCTTTAAATTTTCTACTAAATTAAAGGTGTAAGAGAAACACCTATTTGGTTAACGTACTGTGAGACTATTCTAGCTCTAAAATGTTTTACCCTAACGCGGAAGTTGAGTTGTGTAGGGCTTCAAAGAAACACTCTCACTTCACTTCAGGGAGAAGATGCCTCTCAGTTGAGGCCAGTGGTTTGAAGAGGCAATGGTCCACTTCTCCTGCAAAGGGGAGCCTCCTAGAATTTCAGTATCTGATATGCATACATGGGAATTGCCTTGCCTTCCCCACCCAGGGCTCTGTCTGTAAGAGTTGCTCATAACCCACCATTTCCTTTAAGATCTTGCTCAAAAAAAAAAAATTCCAGGATTTTTCTTATAGCAGTTTCCCTTCAGGCCAAAAAGAAGAATATAATATTTGCACAGTGGGAGTTATTTTTTATTGCCCTAAAACCGCTATGAGAAAATAGCGGTCATTGGTATCCGATGAAGTAAAGCAAAAGGCAAGAGAAATGAGACATCAGCCAATGCAATTTCTTAGCCTCAAAGGTTAGGCCACCCAGTGTTTTCCTTACATCTAGTCACCTGCGGGCATACATGGGGCTGCAACCTGAAACAACGAAGTTGTTGGGGCTGCGTTCCTCTGTGTTTATGTCATTCTGGGACTGACAACACGCAAGCTCTCCTGCTACCCCATGATTGCAGATACTGTCCCTTGCACTTTACTGACAAGTTGAAGGACCCCAAGTGGCAACATACCCCTGCATAGGTCTCCAGAAGCACGTATTCAGAAAATAACATCTCCTGTATCCATAGCCTGAGGAGTCAGCAAGGATTTCTATATATTCAATGCTAATGGTTCCTCTAAAACTAGTTGCTGATAATCATCAGTTTAGTAAAATTGCAATTATTGATGTACTGTATGGTGACTAACATAACATAATAAAATTAAAAAAAAAATTGCAATTAGCCAGAAGTCAAACAATTGAAGGTTTAAATAGACTATACTGTTATTGTGGTTTCATTCGTAATTTGGTAGTCTGGGGTATTTTTCTTTCTTTTTTTTTTTAGGATTTTTTTTTTAATTCATTTGAGACACAGAGATACAGAGAGAGAGAGAGCAGAGAGCTTGAGGAGGGGGGAGAGGCAGAGGGAGAGGGAGAAGCAGGCTCCCCGCTGAGCCAGGAGCCTGACATGGGGCTCAATCCCATGACCCTGGGATCATGACCTGAGCCAAAGGCAGACGCTCAACCGACTGAGCCACCCAGGTGCCCTCTTTTTTTGCGGGGGGTATTTTTCAACACCAATGACCAATTCTCCAATTCCTGAGACACCACCTCGATTCTGACACATGCTCCAAGCTAGCATCGGAGACCATAAGGCTTAAGGTTTGATAATCCTCTCAAATGGCTCATAGAGCTCAGAAAAGCACTTATGTTTACCCAGTTACTATAAAGGATACAAATGAACAGCTAGATGAAGAGGTACATAAGATAAGGTCCAGAAGTGTCCTGAGTGCAAAAGTGGCTGTCCCCGTAGAGGTGGGGTACATCACCCTCCCAGCACATGGCTGTGTTCACCAGGTCAGAAGCTCTCTGAATCTCATTGTTTCAGGGTATTTATAGACTCCATCTTCAGTCCCACGCCATCTCCTCCCTCCCTGAAGTTCATGGCTGGGGCTGAAAATTCCCACCTCCCAATGACCTGGTCTTTCTGGAGACAAGCCCCATCCTGAGGTTATCTAGGGTACCCTTCACAGTCCCTGCTTGAGCTTACACTCAGGTGTTACCCATAGAGACTTGCTATGAATAACAAACGATACTCCTTTAATTTAATTCCAAGGTTTTAGGAGCTCTGTGCCAAGAACCGGGGACAAAGACTAAATATTGATTTTTTAATATACTGAAAGTAGAAAGCGGCAAATGCTAAGTTGATCAGAAATCTATTTTAGGCAACAAATATCTAGGAATGCTATAATATCAGTGCAGACTTTGTTTCATCTTCTTCAGTGCTATGTGCTTATACAGCTAAATAATATCAGTACCAAAAATAATACCAGCAATACATGTTGAACAATTCCAATTTGCCAGACACTATGCTAGGCACTTTATGTAAATTACTTTTATTTTCCCAGCAGCCCTGCAAATGGAGAAACAGCATAATCTTGCCAGTCACATAATTTCTTATGTTAGAAGTGGACAAAGGTCTCTTGACCTCAAGGCAGTCTCTTTCCCTTTGTCATCCACCTTGTGTGTATTTACTTTTTTTTTTTTTAAAGATTTTATTTATTTGAGAGAGAGAGAGAGAGCAGGAGGAGGGGCAGAGGGAGAAGCAGACTCCACGCTGAGTGTGGAGCCTGACACGGGGCTTGATCCCAGGACCCTGAGATCATGACCTGAGCTGGAATGAAGAGTTGGATGCTTAACTGACTGAGCCACCCATCGCAATGATGAGACTGTTCTACTCCGTGAACCTGAGTCTTCAGAGAACAACAATGACTGTATTTAATTTTTTGCATTCCAAAGCCTGAAGAGATATTCAACAAGGGGTTAAGCAAAAGGCATTTATTCCCCTGGGCTTTCAACACATCATTTGACTTACACGTTGCTTTCCTCACTTGTAAACTGAGGGAATAATAGTACAGTGTATGTAAAGCTCTCAGCTTCATGCAGGGTACTTAGTGAATAGTCTGCTCATGGAAGTGATTTGTTATACTCAATAGATAATTCAGATTTAAGTCATTACAAACTCTTCACTTAGCACTGAGCAACTAACTTGTACAAGTCAATTAAAAGAGCAACTCTGTGCACTTCTGATTCAACATATCAGTCTTTTTGTTCAATGGATATGTTGTGGTCAACATACAAGAGTTGCAAGGAGAGCATTAAAAAAATTTTTTTTCTAGGTGAATTATCATCAGAGAATGAAGTTATGTGGAAGCAGTTCTATAATCAAATACTCTTACCCAGACAGAGCATGCCAATTTTAGCATAGAGAAAACTACTCCAATACTTCCCAGGCAGCTATCACTCAGGTTCTGAAACTGAACTCAGGTTGAGAGACATTTTAAAGCAAACCCTTGCTGAGGCCTGACAGCTAGGTCTCTGAGTCACATGACTGACTTTCCATTAAAAATTTGCCTTTTTAAATAAACAAATCAGAAAACAAGAGAAATAGAAAAGTTTGGCCTCCTTCCGTGGGTTCTGTGCTACAAATGTAAAGAGACTGGCAAAAATGTTGCAGGAGTCTTTCCCTTGAAAGATAGGAATTTTCCCCCAAATGTGGCTGAACTCACTCCACTTCTGCAAGCTCTCTGGGACTCAAATTTGTCACTGTGGGAACCATCTGACAGTTTCTTTAAGTGCCTCCAGATAGAGATATGAATCAGATTAGCTCCCTGCCTTGGAACAATTCTCCTTGGGGCTATACCCATGTGCAAAAAGTGTACCCAGATGTTAGCAAACAACTACACAGTCACTTTTCCCCTTCCAGAATCTCAAAAAAAAACACTGCAGAGTTAGGACTATAAGTATGCTGTGAATGAGATCCAGTAACAGAAACTGGTATTGTTTACTCATAAGGTATATCAGACCATTAGTGAGAACATAAGGCTGCTGACATCGCTCATTTCAACATTTCACTGAGAGATCACAAAATGTGCCTGGGATATGCATTTTCTTTAACCTCTTTGAATGGAACAGGAAAGTCAATGAGGGAATAGGTATATAAGGTTAGAGCTGAACATGACCTAGACCAGCCCAATCTCTACACTGGCGGTTTTGAGCAATGTCACTCAGCTAGTTAGTGGAGAATAAAAAATGGAATTCAAGTCTCTACTTGCAATCTTATAGTCCTTCTGTAAAGTCACACTCCTACCTGACAGCCAATGGGAGCTGGAAGTAAAGAAGAATAGTCAGGGGATATGCCTGACTAAGAGACAGAAGCAAGTCACACACTCACTGATTCATTGCAGGGGTCCTTAAGAAACTCACATTATGGTCTGTGTGTCTAAAATCTCACTTCTGCTAATCAAAAACAAAGGGAGCATCAAAGACTGACTGTCTTCCAAGCTCACTTGTCATTGCTACCTTGTCTTGTGTTGCAAGATGGAAATTCTCAGACATGGGTCAATGCAAAAGTCCCTCAGGAGTTCTCAATTTCTTGGCCTGCAATCCTATGTTTACCCATTTTTTCAAGACCAAAGAGAGTTATTTTATTCATTTATTTATTTTTTAATTTACTTACTTGAGAGAGAGAATGAGAGAGAGCGAGCGAGCGCATGAGAGGGGGGAGGGTCAGAGGGAGAAGCAGACTCCCCGCTGAGCAGGGAGCCTAATCAGGACTGGATCATGACCTGAGCCGAAGGCAGTTGCTTAAACAACTGAGCCACCCAGCATCCCAAAGATATTTATTTTAAAAAACAGTCCTGAAAAGACTTGAAAACCAGATAGACATTTCCTCTTTGATCTCCCAAGTAGTTCTGCAACTTCTGCAACCGGCACTTGCCAGGCAATGCTTGAAGGTTTGACAATGAATGCAAGGAACTGGGCTCGTCTTCCTCATCCAAGGCTCTATCTACCCTCTTCCCTCTTCCATGCACCATCATGGTCAACTCTAACTCTCTGCTTCCTCATTTAGTCATCTCAAGGTTCTGGGCAAATTCCTTTCTCCATTAGGTCTTCTTAAACCTTTCTAGCCTTCACTATATCATCAAATTCAGTACTGAACTTAAGCATGTCTGATGTCACTCAGTCTTGGTACATCTGTGTTAGTTCTCCAGTAGACTCTAAGACCCTCAAGGGCACGGCTATGCCCTTGTTTTGTAGTTACTATACAGCTTTGCATATAGTCAGAGCTCAGAAGTAAACAAAAATTGTTTTTATCCCTAATGCTTGGAGAATAGAAGTCATAATTTATACTTTTTGAGTATCTCCCATAACATATCAGGCAGGACACAGAGATTTACTTGATTTACATTTTCCACAGTTAGTGTACATTACAGGATGTGTAGTGGGATCTGTAGTCCCTATTAATTAGATACCAGTAGCACATCCACATGCTCTCCCTACCCCAACTGGGACAACCAAAAACATTTCCAGACATTGCTGAAATTTCCCTTGGGGGGCAGGGGAGTGAAAACCATCCCTGACTGAGAACCACTGAATATATTACATTCATAGCCATAATAGAGGTGCCTCTTGAAAAGAGTATATTGTAACCTTTCCGGATCTCTATGGCTTAGAGAGACAGGATGTCAATAAAAGTGTAGCACAAACATAGCTCAAGTTCATTCTCACCCATGGGCCCATCAAGAGCCATATTTTACGCAGACTGTTTTAAGCAACTTATCTCTGAGGACAGGGTAAGGGCTGAGCCACTTTTGTTAGTGCTTCCTGTGTAAACCTGAGCAGTCTTAGTAATGTTTGTAAAGAGGTGCCAGAGAAATAGTTCATTTTCTTTCAACTCTTGAACATAGCAGCAATCTGACAAAGAAAAGTGTGTCGCTGAAAGAATACTTCTCCTTCCCTGAGCCTGGGAGATCTAGCTCGGAGTAAAATAGCATAGAAATTTGAACTCAGAGCCAAAAAAAGAAAAATGAGTTATTCTATCAAAAAAAGGCATTTGAGATGACATGGCCCATGTCTACACTACATTTGCATGCTGGAGTCCAACATGGAAACACCACTCCCCCCGTTGGCTCCACCAACTAGCGTTCTTACCTCATAGCAAGCTCCTCAGAGAGGAAAAGAAAGTTTGGCTCTGTCTTAGAGGTTCACTAGTGAACCAGTAAAGAGACAAAAATGAGTATAAACACTTCCTGAGAAGGTAACAATTAATTCTAAAGATGGCAATTTATCACACGACTGCAAAGGGACATGGAAGACCCTGGGGTGCACTTTTTGGTGGCAATTCATTGCTGTGTCTGAAGTTCATTTGTCTCCCTTACACACATATACACAGAAGAGTGAGGATGGAGACTTGGCAACAGGGAGAACAAAAGGGAAGGAGGAATGAGAACCCTGCTCAGGTTATTAATGGAGTGGATTCGAATTTCATGAATCTTAACATTCTGCTCTTGGCATGAGCAATCGATCATCTGAAATGCTACAATGCACTCAACAATTAGGGCAATCTCTAGACAAGGGGGGCTGGCCATGTGTCTTAAGGTCAAGCAACTGGGCAATGGGCAAGCACCAGAGAGGGAGAAGGAATGTGTAAAGGGAAAGGTTTGGTTTTTGTCTCTCTCTCCCCTATTCCTCCTTGTATTTCCCATTTTAGTCCCCTTAGCCCTCATTTCCATCTCTCTTCAATCAGGCTCCCAGAATTCACAAAGCATCTCATCGTAAAGATGAGGATCTGTCATTACTTATAAACACTTATCTGTATTTACCTATTTATCTAGGCTATTTTCAAATATTACCTCAAGGTTCCTATATTGACATATTTCTCTCTGATATGTGCTGACATACACCACAGGTCTCCCAGATTCCTGCTTTCCTGCTAGACTGCAATATCTTCCCAATGTGGTGGACAGGGGTGGATTGTATAGGTATCAATACATACAAATAACTCTGAATTAAACTCATTCAAGACCACGGTTATTAGAGACAACCAGTGGATATTCCTTACTTCAACACCTCATAGGAAGAGAACGGACATTAACTGATGATCTCTTATATTCCAGGTATTTTGTTACACTCCACCCATTCTTCCACCCATCTGTCCATTATTATTTTAAAAAATTATGTTGAATGCCAAGGAAGGCACTAATCTAAGTATCTGCCCACATGAAGCCTAAAGTCTCTTAGGAGAGGCAGATGTAAAAAGACAATTACAATACAGAATTAATAGTAGGACAATGATAAGTTCCATTACTATGGAAACACATGGAGAGGTATGTGGATCCTAGATAAGATATACCCAATGAGGTAAAATCTGAGCTGGGTTTTTTTGGGGGGAATAAAGAAAGATTAAGAGATTGGGTTCTCAGCAGAGAAACCAGCATGTTTATGGCATAAAAGGAGAAAGTTCATTTGGGAATTCATTCTGACAAGCAAGTCAGCATGGCTAAAGCATTATGTGCGAGGAGTGGGGTAATAGGAATTGGAACTGGGAAGAAGGCAGTAGGCCATTCTAAAGAGATCACTTTGGGATGCCTGGGTGGCTCAGTTGGTTAAGCATCTGCCTTTGGCTCAGGTTATGATCTCAGGGTCCTGGGATCGAGTTCAATGTTGGGCTCCCTGCTCAGCAGGGAGCCTGCTTCTCCCTCTGCCTGTAGCTCTCCCTGCTTGTGCTCACTCTCTCTCTCTCTCTGACAAATAAGTAAAATCTTAAAAAAAAAAGAGAGAGGTCACTTTTAACCCTGAAGGCAAGGAGTGGCAGTTTTAAGCTAAGAGATGGCTCATTCAGACAAGCTCTGCAAAACGTTACCCTGACCGCTCTATGGGAACTACTGACAATGGGCAGGACTGGAGTCCAGGATACCATCTATGAAACTAGTAAAGTAACAAGACAATGGCAGTGACGGTGGGGAGGAGGGGTGGACTTAGTAGCTGCTAAATAGGTAAAAGGAGATGTCAAGTTGACTCATGTAAATTTCATATCAATCCTATAAGGTAGATATTAATACCCACTTTACAGATGGGTCTCAGCAAGGTTAAGTAACTTGCTCAGGGTCATACAATAATAAACCAACAGAGATGTCATAAAATCTTCGATGTCTACATCCAAAGCCAATTTCTTCTCACTGAATTGAGCATGATTTAGCTCTCTGTGGAGTTCTTATTAATATGTTAAATCCCAGGGATTAAAAATGAGTAAGAAGTACTTCCTGGCAACAAGTTGCTCAGAATCTAGTAAACTATAAGCGATTTCATGCTACCACACCCTGTCTCTTGCCTTCATCCAAGCAGTTGGCCCTGGGATAGCTCTTTTATAATCTAATAATTCTCAGTCAGGAACAGAATCCAGATATTGAGTTTAAAATTTTCCCTCCCTCAGATTTCATTCCATTTACCTAAGTGATCCCTTGTACTGCTTGTGGCCTGCCACTTTCAACTATCTGTAGTCTGTAATGTCACTTCCTCTGTGTTGTCACTTAGCCAAACTCCAGATACTTAGCCCCTTTCATCTTTCTTCATAAGTCTTTCCTTCAATTACCCTATTCAATTCTGTTGCTTCTGCCTGGCTTACCTCCAATTTGTCTACATCTTGAAAAATCCTATGGAAGCAAAAGATAGAGTGCTCTTATTAATAATTCTGCTTATATATCATGTATTTTCACCATTTTCAAGCCCCTTTTTATTACTTGGGATTTTTTGCATGAAAATAACATTATATTTCTTGAGAAACCTGTCTACTCCAACTCTTCATTTCTCCAAGGAGACTCACATACCACCCACCTTTTCTATCCCAAAGCATAATGATGTCGAAGGAGAAGGAATGAGAAGTATGATTAACATACTATGAGGCAGTAATGATCTGTTTCTGGAATTAGTTGGGTAGTGAGATTTTTTGTTGTTGTTCTTTTAAGGCTGCTGGAGGATGTAGGAAGAATAAAAATAAAATTTATCTGCAAGATGTTTCCAAATGGAATGCATTTATGACAGTCTTATAGGGCTTATTTGCAGCTCTTTAAAAATAATTGACTATCTAATTAGAGAGATAGATCACATCGGTATAGAACACATATACAGATAAATACTGTTTTTTTATGGCTTCCACTATCATAGATATAGAAACATACAGAGTGAAACTCACTTCATATTTTAACTCTTAAGTTTTCTGTGTCTTATACATATTTTCCAAAATGGGGTTTCAAACATGATTGAAAAGCTCCCTACTTTTACCATTTATTTAATATAATTCTGATTCTCTAAACACAGAAATGTGTCACACACACACACACACACACACACACACAGAGACTGAACAAAATTCTGAAGAATTCTTTCTCTCTGCTTGGTTGAAATACTCAGATAATATTGAGAAGAGTATAACAGGTTTAATCCTCTTTACTTCAGGTAACTTATATATGGGTTATTTATATCTGCTTGAAGTATCTCAATGGGAAGGAAGACTTGGAAATGCACTAGGAATCTAACTGATCAGTCAATATTGGACTCACATAGCAGCACAGATGGGGTATCCGGAAGCTCTGGTGTTAAACAGCAAGCCGAACCACTGCTTGTTTAAAACGTGGTGAAGGTCCTTAAACTCCCTACCCCAATCTACTTGTCTGAGCAGCATGAAGAGGTGCCAATATAAAGTATGCATTGATGTTCATCACTACAAGTAAACCACTCTGGAGGCACTGGGATAAGAGCACCAACCCTTGGCTAGCTGTGACACAAAGTGACTGACAGGGTGGGTAATTCACCATGGAGGCAGCATTTGAACTGAGTCTTGAGGAGTTACTACTTTTCCAGGCAAAGACAGTGGGTAAAAGAGGACAATAAAGATACTAATAGCTATCATTTTTTGAGTGCTTACTATATACCAGGCACTAGTCTAAGCATTTGAAATATATGAGCTCATTTTTCTTCTCAATAACCCTATGGAAATGTTGATATCTTTATTATCTTCATTTTATAAATGAGTAAGCATGCTCTTGAGCATGTTACATGTTCCCAAGAAGAAAGAACAACATTTCTAGTAGGTTATGACTAGTATGTTGTTGCATGTGAGAAATATTAGTAGATGAGAAAGGAAAAGAATGCAGGGGTGGGAAATTTATAAAGCCTTATAAGTATGATTCTACTTGGAAGGTGAGGCTAGAATTCCTATAACTGTGATTTTTCTCTGCAATAAATATCCATTATTTATTTAGAAAGGAAAATGAGTGAAAGTATTAAACTCAGGCAATTTGAGCATGAGGGACAGAAACAGAGTGTCCTCATCTGAAGACAGTAGGTAGCTGATGGAAGGGGTAGGAAGCAGATTCACAGAAGGCTGTTTTTCATTATTTCAATTTTGCTTTTAAGATAGGAAAGCCCTGGATATATTTACGGGCTGAAGGAATGATATTAATGGCACCACTGGAAAGTGTAGGCAATAAACGATGTCAAAAAGCTTGGGAAGAGGCCAGGGTGGAAGGACAATGAGCACAAGATTTTGAACGAGGGGACGAAAGGGTTCTTCTCAAGTGAGCACTGATCTGGGCAAACTTAGAGGTAGAGGAAGCCAAAGAAACTCATGACTGATGAATATTTTCTTCTGGAAAAAAAAAAAAAGTCACACCAGAAACCCAATGGTACAGATGTGAAGAAGAGAACTGAATTGGGAGGTTGAAAGGATGATGATCAAATTAGAGAGGAGGAGGTTGCAGATCAAGGAAAGCAAAGTCTTCTAAGGTGAGGCTGAAGGCATTATTCCAGTTGGGGAAAGGGTAGAAACCATTTGAAATGATATAGAATGAGTACAATCAGAGGGGGAAGGGAGTTGAGGACAATAATGAGGGGCAATTTATAGACTAATGGAAACTTACTGAAGCAGGACAGCAACTGGACTTAAGTATGAGAATTGAGATATTTAAAGGGTTTTAGTTTCAGAGTTTTAGAGTTCAGGGTAATGCAGGACAAGGCCATTAAGCTGGGTTATTGCATAGCCCTAGGGGGGATCTGGTTGCTGTCCTAGTTCAAGCCACTATCATCTCTTACCTGAACTGTTGCAATAGTCACATAACAGGTTTCCAGGCCTTGTCTCTTGTTCCTTTACAATCTTTTCTAACATGGCAGCCAGAGTGATCTTCAAAGAGCATAAATCACATCATGCCGCTCCACTATTTAAGACATTTTAATAGTTTGTCAATGAACTTTAATAAAATCCTAACTCCTTTCCATGGTGTAATAGGTCCTGTATCATTAAGTCCCTGTCCACCTCTCAGACCTTACCTCATACCAGATCTCTGTTATTCATCTTCTTTCAAACCCCCCCGCAACGTGTTTCAACCAAGGGCCTTCACATAACCATTCCCTCTGTCATAAATGTTCTTCCTCCAGAATTTATATGCCCGAGTCTTCTTGTCATTTGTGTTTCAGCTTCATTGTTTCCTCTTCAGAGAGACTGTCCCTAAAGTAGCTACCCACTCACCACTAACCCTCTAGGACATCTCCCTGCTTTATTCTCTTGACAGCATTTGTCAGTGCATACTCTATTCTCTTATTTATTTATTGACAGTTTCCACTCCTGCACCCAAAATTTATATTCCATAAGAACTAGAATAAACAATTACAATTGTTGCAACCTCAAAGTCTAGAAGAATGTTTGGTCCATGGCAGGAATCACCCTACTCTTTCCACCCATGTTGGTTGAATGGGTGAGCTGAGAGTCTGGACCCATGGAGGATAGTCTACTCTTTGAGTTTCTGAGCCCTTCATTTCATAGGCAAAGGTTTAATGGTCTTAGAGGCTATAATTCAAATATAGGGATGATTAAGAAATTACATCAGTGAGCCCTGGTGAGAAAACAAAACCAAGACAATAAAGGGCACTACAGTAGCCTGGGCACCTTAAACCTGGTGATGAGCCATCATAGTCTTCCAGAAAGTCCATGGAGCATTATTTCCAAAAGCTGTATTATTGAGAGACATTTATAACTTAAAACACAAACATTTTACACGCTCAGAATTAAATTGCATTGCTTTCTTCTGATTTGCTAAAAAGATAAACAGCAAGGTAATAAAATAAAAGCCTTGACCTCCCACCAAGCCTCTCTCTGATCTTTTTTCCTTAAGCTCTGTGGGTGATCTTACTACAAATGTAGTTTTAAACACAGAAGATATATTGAGATTTAAGTCTGGGAAGGAAGTTTGAAAGAATCAACATGTTGCTGAGGGGCCAATATCATTTTTAACTTGGTTGGACCATGTGGTTCTTCTGTTAGTGATGGTGGTGGGGACATCTCCATCAAAAAAGGCAGAAAAATAAGTGTTCCTTTTGGAGTCAGCATGGGAGTCAAAGCCATGATTGCTTTTGAGGCCTAGGACCTGGAGCCTTTCTAAGGAAGAGATTGGATAGCTGATAGGTGTCCTTTGCCAGTTCAAATACTTGTCAAAATTGTAGTCCTGTTACCAAGAGAAGGCTCCACTGATACTCACTAGTTGGGTGAATCCTACCCAAAGGAAATATACCATCTCCTCATACCAAGAAGAATCTTCTAAGAAAGCTTTGTCTTCTGAATGATCTAAGATAGCATTTAAATGCAACACAGGAAACTGAATGTTCCATGCCATTTAAGGAGGAAGGAATCATCTGGGTGAAAACTTAAAGCAGGCTAAGTTTGGAAGCAAAGACTGTGAAAACTAGTATTCATCCAGGTTTGGGGAGAGGTGCCTGTTATTACTACTAATAATCAGAACAATAATAAATGAATTTAATCCTAAAGCAGGAGGTGTAATTGACAGTGTAGGCATGAAAGTCTTATAATTATCCAAGTCTCAGCTCTCCCTGGGCATTGAGAGTGGGAAGAACTAGAGAAAAGAATTACAATTAAAAAGAAATTGACACATATGAATTGAATTGGGCACATTATCTCCAGCTTCTGGTTCAGAATTTGTATTATAAAATTAAATAGAGAGCCTAATTAGACTGCAGGAAGATTTCCACTGAACTCCACAGTTTCTACCAGGCAAGAAGAAAAACCAGAATCAGAAGTTTTAAAATTACTGATTTCTGATTACTAGTGTTCTACTGAGGAAACGAATGAAAAACAGAATGGCTGTAAAGTCCAGCAACCTAGATGCATATATACATACTAAGTGTTTTCCTGATATTACAATACATGACAGTTTGCATGACATCGGGGACAGGACATTCATGACAATTAGAGTGTCCAATCTGTTCAATGTGACTAGTCACTCAATAGCAAACATAGTTCAATGTCCTGTGCAAAACTGTGATAAACACAGTATATTAATGTATTTCCAACAGTCCTTACACACATGTCTCTGAGGCTTTGCCCTAAATTACTTGTACCTCTGGCATGTTACAGAGGTGGTAGTCAAGAGTACTCAGAACTGGGGAACAGGAAGCCTACTCCACATGGTCATGCCACTCAACCCAGTTTTGGAAACTTCCATTCAACCAGTCCTGTACCGCTCTGTCATAGTAATGGGATGGTGCTTCATCTTGTGGGAAATCTTTTGAGTGGCTTTCTGCTAGCCCTTCAAGTGTGAGTATTAACTGGGTCACTTCACAAGGTCAAATCTGGTATATTTCCAGACTTTAGAGCCAAACCATACACCAAAGACAGAGAAATATGATGCAGTATGATCCCTGTAGCAGGGCCTTAGCATAGGCTATTCCTTTTGCTTGGAATACTTTCCCCTGTCCTCTTTGGCCTCCCCAACTTCTCATCTTAAATAGCCCAGGTCCTACACTGAATCCTCAAGAAAATCCTCCCAGGTCAGAACATAAGCTCAGGTTCCTTTCTGTTTTCTTAGCATCCTGTCCTCCATCATACTTGTCATGATTGTGATTAAATACTTATTTGTGAAATTGGTTTGTTTTATGCCTTCTTCCCATGATGTCACTCTATGAAGACAGGCAGCATACATCTGTCTTACTCACCCTTCCATCTCTATCTAGATTCTTCTACACAGTAGGCAGTCATCATTAAATATTTGTGAAGCAATTAATCTACCTCTTTCAATTCCCTACCACCATCTTGAATTCAAATTAAATACTAGAAAGACAGACTACAAAGACCCCCTTTGTAAAGGCCGCTTCCGCCTTACAAGTGAAAACAGAAATAGAGGTTTGCCAGAATCTCCACCATCCTTTCAGGGACAAATACTTCCATCCACCACCTGGATCTCTCTCGCCTCAGGGAGTTTTGGGGAAGGCTGGGAGATCTGGCTGAGGCCTTGTTCCCTTGCCAAGTCATTCCCTCAGCCTCATTTCTTGAGCTCTTGAGGACACAATACGATTCAACAGCGCCAGACACGACAAAGCTAACTCTGATATTTTCTAACATAATCGCCTTTCATTGTATATTGCAAAGGAAAATGTTTCTTGAATTTAAAAAGGATGCTGAGATAGGAAAAATGTTTACAACAGAACAAAGAGGAAAGCTCTCTTTCAAAAATGCCTAACATGGTGAGGAAGGAGGAAAAGAGAAGAATGCAGCCCACTGAAAATGAGGCTGGGGAGAGAGAGAGAAACACACCTTACATCCCCTCTTATCAGTGACGTGATTGGTATGGTTTTATGTGATTAATATTTCCCTCTAATTACTGTGCACATTGTTGATCACAATGTAACAAAAACAAATTGTCTAGACATTTACCACAAAGCCTCCAAATTAAAAAAAAAAACACGAATCTAAAAAAAATAACAAATTAAATTAAATTAAATTAAAAAACCATGAATCTCCCTGTAGCTACTGGAGTCAAAAGAACATTTTATAGGTGTTTTCTGTATGGCTGTTTGGTACTTTCTTATGGCTTTGGAAGTGAATTTTGCTATTTATCCTCCTTCTTCTTCAAATATTTTGATCTACTTCAGAGCTTCCAGCAATCTTTGTTTTCTGGTTGGAAATGTTGACAGAAATGATTCCCTATAGAAATAGCCTTGGGAGCAGCCTCACCATCTACACTCAAACTTCTCCTGAAACCTCCTATTCATGATTTTCTCATTCTGGCCTTTAATCATCCCTCCTCCAATGAATGTAAACCTTTGGCTCATACTTAGTGTAAATACTTAATCAAATCCTATTTCTAGTAGGCCATAGGGTCACAACATTAATTCACTGATATAGATAGATGATAGCTAGATAGATTGATTGATTTTTTTGGTGGATCCCTGTGCTCTTAGAATGTATTACTATTCTTGAAGGGCAAAAAATATGTGGGGGTAATTCTGTAACACCTATTAACAATCACATGTAAAGTGAAGCTAATAAATATATTACAATGATAATACTGACAGAAGCAGAGACCCAAGAGAACAGACTTTATCACCAAACACTGTATGATGGAACTCAATGGCATGCAAACACACTGACTGATGTTTCATAGCACAAAAATTCCAAAGTGACAATTCTAATCCTTGCCCCTCTTCAAAAATACAAGCATCTGGCATGTAGCAGAAGACTGGGTTATGCTCATTTCTGGGTGCAAAATGTTCAAAGTACTTATATATATATTTTTAATTCATATTCTCTCTGAGGTGGCTAGGGAATGAGTATTAGCATAAAAGTAAAAAACAAAAACAAAAATACACAAAAATAGAGGCCCCTAAGGGAACACAAAAAAGAATTCAAAGTTTTGCCTCAGTATACAAAAGGAGTTGGTAATATAATTCTTACCAGAATTTTGTACTGATAATAATTTTTAGTATATAATAATAATAAATACAAAATATATAAATATATTTATATATTATATAAAATACTCAAGGCTCCAGTATACCATTTGTTACCCTCCAAACTCCATGCTTTTCTGAAATTATAGTTGTTCAGTTTGTGTGTGTGTGTGTGTGTGTGTGTGTGTGTTGTAAATGCTTAGTAATAGCTGAACTGAACAAATTTTACCAAAATTAGGGTGCCAACATAGGGCAGCTAACAGGCGAGTTACAACAATGGTACAAGAGCACAAGGCTTAGGGGAGCAGCAGCATGCAGTTCTGGAGACCTCGGCTGTAAGTGCTAGCTTGAGGTCTGTTGATCATGAGCCGAGATTCAGAGAGAAAAAAAAAAAAAGAAAAAAACAACGTGCATTCTAGGAATCAGACATCAAACTGTTATCTCAACAATTGCAACATTGGATGCCTGAAGACATTGGACAAATGCTTTCAAATGTATTAGTGAGGATGATTTCCAACCTACAAGTCCTTCCCAGGGAAACTGTTAAGCAGGGGTGAGGATGGGTAAGATGTTCTTCAGACAGACAAAATCTCAATGGTTGTACTTTTCACACACACTTCCTCAGGAGGCTACTGGAAGATACACTACACACCTTCAGAATGAGCAAGCAAACTAAGAAAGACAAAACTTGGGATTTAACATAAAACTGAAGCCCAGGGATTTCCCAGAGTGAGAAGCAAGGATGCTCCGGGATGACAGATGCCATATCAGGCTGGCTTGAGCCATATCAGACTGGAGACAGACAGAAGTTTATCAGGGAGATTGCCAAGAAAAAAAGTACTAATATAGGCTACCTGTGTTCTATTTGTTTGTTTGTTGTTGTTGTTGAAGAATAGTTGGCATACAATATTGTATTAGTCTCCAGTGTACAATATAATGATTTAATATTTATGTATATTACAAAATGGTCATCACAATAACGCAGTTACCGTTTATCACCATACAAAGTTATTACAATATTATTGACTATATTCCCTGTGCTACATTACATCCCTATGTCTTACTTATTTTATTACTGGGAGATTGTGCCTCTTAATCCCCTTCACCTATTTTGTCCAATCTCCCACCACTCCCCTCAGACAACCATCAGTTTTTTCTCTGTATCTATAAGTTTGTTTTGTCATGTTTTTAGACTCCACATATAAGTAAAGTCATACAGTATTTGTCCTTCTCTGACTTATTTCACTTTGCATAAAACCCTCTACCTCCATCTGTGCTGTTGCAAATGTCAAGATTGTGTTCTTTTTTATGGCTGAGTAATATTCCACTGTATGTATGTACGTATGTATATAAAGCAACTGTGGTGTGTTTACACACACACACACACACACACACACACACCATTTTCTTTATCCCTTCGTCTACAGATAGACACTGGGTTGCTTGTATATCTTGGGTACTGTAAGGAACATCGTGATGAACATAAGAGTGCATTCATCTTTCAAATTAGTGTTTTTGTTTTCTTGGGATGAACACCTAGACCTGGAATTGCTAGACCATTTTTTTTATACTACACCCAAAACTAACTCTATGAATTAAAGACTTAAAAATAAGACTTGAAACCATAAAACTCCTAGAAGAAAACAGGCAGTAAGCTCTTTGACACAGGTTGTAGTGATAGTTTTGGATCTGCCTCCTCAGGCAAGGACAATAAAAGCAAAAACAAACAAATGGGATTTTTTCACACTAAAAGACTTTTGCACAGCAAAGGAAAACAGAAACAAAATGAAAAGGCAACGTCCTGAATGGGAGAAGATATTTGCAGATGATATATCCAATAAGGGCGTAACATCTAAAATATATAAAGAACTCATAACATTCAATATAAAACAATCTAATAAACAATCTCATTGAAAAATGGGCAGAGGATCCATGAAGATATTTTTCAAAAGAAGATATAAAGGTGGCCAACAGGCACATGAAAAGATGCTCAACATCACTAATGATCAGGGAGATGCAAATCAGAACTGCAATGAGGTATCACTTCATACCTGTCAGAATGGCTAGAACCAAAAGAAAAGAAATAATGTGTATTGGAGAGGATGTGGGTAAAAGGAAACTCTTGTGCACTGTTGGCAACAATGTAAATTAGCAGAGCCACTCTGGGAAACAGTATGGAGGTTCCTCAAAAAGTTGAAAATAGAGCTACCCTACGACCCAGCAATTGCACTACTGGGTAAATACCCCAAATATACAAATGTAGTGATCCGAAGGGGTATGTGCACCCCAATGTTTATAGCAGCAATGTCCACAATAGCCAAACTATGGAAAGAGCCAAGATGTCCATCAACAGATGAATGGATAAAGAAGTGGTGTATATATACAATGGAATATTATGCAGCCATCAAAAAAAAATCTTGCCATTTGCAATGATGTGGATGGAACTAGACAGTATTATGCTAAGTGAAATAAGTCAATCAGAGAAAGACATGTATCATATGATCTCACTGATATGAGGAATTCTTAATCTCAGGAAACAAACTGAGGGTTGCTGGAGTAGGGGGATGGCAGGGATGGGGTGGCTGGGTGATAGACACTGGGGAGGGTATGTGCTACGGTGGGTGTGGTGAATTGTGTACGACTGATGAAGCACAGACCTGTACCTCTGAAACAAATAATACACTATATGTTAAAGAAAAAAAAAAGAAGAAGAAGAAGATAGCAGGAAGGGAAAAATGAAGGGGGGGAAATCGGAGGGGGAGATGAACCATGAGAGACTATGGACTCTGAGAAACAAACTGAGGGTTCTAGAGGGGAGGGGGTTGGGGGGATAGGTTAGCCTGGTGATGGGTATTAAAGAGGGCACGTATTGAATGGAGCACTGGGTGTTATGCACAAACAATGAATCATGGAACACTACATCAGAAACTAATGATGTAAGGTATGGTGATTAACATAATAAAATAAAATTAAAAAAACATTAAAAATAGAACTACCCTACGACCCAGCAATTCCACTGTTCAGTATTTATCTGAAGAAAATGAAAACACTACCTGTGTTTATGTTGGAAGAAATTTTATAGCTGTGTTGGCTATAATACTGATAGGTGGAGAGAAGAATAAGCTAATGAGAAAATGAGGGTATTTACTAACAAAGAGTTGCGGGAGAAAGGAAGTATCAGGGGCAGACATTTATTCCATTTTTTTTTACTGCTTATACCCTCAGTTCCTAGAATAGTGCCTGGCACATTCTAAGCACCCAGGGATTATTTGTGGAATAAATGAATGCACATATGATTTTACATTTTTCTCAATAAATGAAAGTCATAAAAATGTAAACTGAGAGCACTGATTCAATCAAAATGTGACAGAATTTTATTGGGAAATTGAAGGTGAGGGAGTGTGTGTGAGTTGGAAAACGGAGAGGGTGAGAAAATGCAATCCTTTTCTCCCAGAGTCAGAAGATATTAGTTAATATTTAGCTGAAAAAGTCAAGAAATATAAGCATATTATTAGAAATATAGAGGGAAATGTCTGGAAAAGCATCTAAGAGAGTGCCAGTGTGGAGTAGGACTACAAGGCACAGGGAGATGGGGAAAGAGACTTCTGTGCTTTTGCTGTTGTTTGCTTGTTTTCTTTTGGTTTTTGTTTTGTTTTCTTTTTTTGTTTGTTTTTAAAGTAGGGGCTTGAACTCATGACCCTGAGATCGATGAGAGTCGTGCTTGTTTTCTTTTAGGTCTCTAGATACTATCTTTTCCCCCCTATTGAGGTATAGTTGACATACAATATTATATTAGTTTCAAGTATACAACATAGTATTTCAACATTTATATACATTACAAAGTGATCACCATTATAAATCGAGCTACCATCTGACTAGATACTGTCTTAACTTGGGTTTCTCAGGAAACAGACCCCGAGAGCCAGTTTTCTGTTTGGGAGGTTTTGGGAAGGATGCTGTCAGACTCTAGGAAGAGGGAGGAGGTGAACTTCAATGAAGTTGCATCAAAGACCTCAGCTGACCTCAACACTCACATAGTGCATTCTAGCTGGGAGGCTCTTACCAGCTGTGCAGACTTGAGACAAGCAGCTGGGTCTCTATATATCCCTTCCCACCCCCCAGCCCCATCCACCACTCACTAGATATGGGCACATCCACAGGAAGGGGCTGGACTTTGGGCAAGGTGGCTTCTTTAGCCAAGGGCAGCTCCAGGGAAGGATTCAGCTGATAGCGATTAGTTGACACTGCTAGCAGATGAAGTAATGATGCATCTCTTCCAATGTAATGGTGTCTCTGCACTAAAGTAATGGAAGTCTGGGTGCTGTGTAAGGTTTTGAGTTATGTAGATGCATTATTTAGATAAAAATTAAACCATCAAATTAATAAAGGCTTACTGTCTAAATTTAAAAAGGTGGGCAAGTAATTTGCCCCTGGATATACAGCTTTTAATGATGAAATCAGAACTTGAAATCAGGTTGGCCCATCTCTAAAGCTCAATCAGTTCTGTGGGCTGAATAACTGGACAATCTCTGAGATTCTCCCAGTATCAACATTCCATGAAACTAAAATCCCAAGCCAATAAAACATTTGCAATAAATGTCGCACACGTAGTCCTTGAGACAAAAATACATTTCAAACACAATCATTTTATGGTAATGTGGTTTTACTATTGCCAACTTGTTAGCCAAAAAAGAGACATGATTTAAATTTGACACTTGTCTTTTTTGAGGAGAAATGAAAGACCTTATTCTGAGAGCTGACCGGTCTAAACAGAGGGGGTTGCTGCCTCCTGCCTCTGTAACTATAATAGCAGATCAGCATGCGAAAGTTTCTGTAGACAACTGACTTAAAAAAATGAGCTCAGATTCAGAAAATACTTGAAAACCCTACCAGATTGTCTGTTAAGGCAGAAATATATTCATTCTTTGTTTCCCCAAAGCCTGGATTCTTCAGGTGCCCAATGTTTGTGTAATAGAATACAGGCCCCATGAGGAAAGAGGGTCTTTGTCTGGTTTGTGTTTCTACAGACTGAGTGCCTAGAATAGTACCTAGCCCAGAGTCGGTACTTAATTTACTCAAACACTTGTTAATTGAATACAAAATCACACCTATAGCACCGCAGCTATAAATTCCATTTCCTCATGAACTCAACTTCGGAAATACAGCATTTTCTAAATCAGATTATAGTACTTTCTGTCTAGGTTAATGAATTTGCCACTTTATCAGTAGACACAGGTGTTGTGATAATGCTTTTACTATGGTCCCATCTTCCCAACAAAGACCACTGTTGTGTAGTCCTCCTAAATAACGGAGCCAGAGATTACTTAGCAATCACCTTTTCTTTGAATGAGAAACAGGAGAGAATCAGACACTGTGGCTAACACAATACCTACATGGAGAGCATTATTTTTTTTTAAAGTAATCCTTTCAAAAACTTGAAATCAGCCAGGATATGGAGGCAATTATATTATAGGAGTTACAGAGCAATGAAATTATTCTGTCCAGTCTTTTGCATAAGTGGTCAGGAACAACATTTGCATACATTATATCATATTGATTCTTATAGACAGAGACTCAATAAAGACAAAAGAAGACATGCAAAAAAAAATGCCTAAGGGGGAAATACAGAAGACACAGATGGAGGCTTTAAAATAAAACAACAAAAATAATAAAACAAACAAGACCAGAAATAAATGGTAACAACAACAAAATCCCATCCAGGTCAGTTCTCTTTAGCACAAGTTGTCTATTTCTACCTTGCCCCTGCTCATTTCTCCCCCATGAAATCTGCTTTCAAATGCCATCCCCTCCCCTTTGCCAAGCAGAATAGGGCAGTGAGGAGCTAATAATGATAATAATAATAATAATGAGAAATGGTCTCAGAGATATATTTCATGTTTCTTTCTTTCTCCTTGTCTTTCTTCGGAGGAATAGCTTCCCAGCCAGTGGGGCATTAATCATCAGAACAGCAGCTCCGAGATAAAGCCTGGGTGCAATTTCACTGTGCATTATAGTGTGAGTTGTGGGTGCATGAATATATGTCTCTCTCAGTATCTGGAAGGAGAAGGTGGAGAGGCAGAGGAGAAAAATCTGTCATTTTATAGATTTATACTACTCAAGATGGTCAGGACTGGTTCCCCATTGTTACTGAGGATTAAAATCATTCACATCCTTCTGCTTTCATCAGAGGTCACTTCTCAGAAAGGGGGATAAATATTATGACAAGTTAAATTCTACCTACTTTTTTTCCCATCTGCCTCGGGGGCATGTAGCAAAGTAAGGGGCAGGAGGAAGGGACAGTGGAACCAGGCCTGTCTGATGGGATACAGTTTTCTTTGTTAATCCCCAACTGGGTATCCATTCTCTATCTTACAGAATGGTTTGGGTTAGCAGTTCCTGTTTTTGAAGGTCCCTGAATGAAGTTTGGGGAGACTTTTTAGGAGAGATAGCTAAAGAGATGTTACAACTGCTCAGCGAGAAACTGGAAATATCTATGAGATCCCTGCTCCACAAAGTGAGGTCCACATACTACAACAGGACATCATCTGGGAGCTAGCTAGAAATGTATCATCTTAGGCCCCACCCCAGAATGGAATCAGAATCTGTGCTTTAAGAAGGTCACCCAGGTGATCTGTATCCACATAACAGTTTATGAAGCACTATTCTAGCTAACACATGCAAACCCATGAGCATCCTCTCCCTCCCTCCCTCTCTTTCTTCACACATACACATGCACACACACAAACCCAGATGGGATGAGAGCTAGAAGAGGCTGCATTATATACACAAGTCAATCAAATTTCTACCAAGCAATTCTCTCAGTGACTGCTAGCCACCACAGATAGGGTGTGCATTTACTTCCCCAGCCATCTCTTCCCTGCATGATGAGAAAACCAAGGAGAACCTTGCATTCTCCATTTAGGTAACAGAACTAGCTCTCTAGACAACCCAAGGCATTAATTAGAAGGTTTCAAAAGGCAGGGCTGTCATAACAGCTTCAGTATGTTTCTAATTTTTACAATCATTCAAACATGCACCAGAAAGGTATGAAAGCACATCCCACCCCTCCTACCGCCTTGTCAGAGACAGAATGGAAATATCCATCTTGAAGCCTGGCTAGCAATGATTGCTACTTGAAGTCATTTCCTTGCCATATATAAATAGAAACAAAGGGATGTATTTTAAGAAAAAAAAAAAAAGAACCAATTCTTGAACCTCAGTTTAAACTAGAATCATTTATTGTTTTTGACAACTCAAGAGACATTAAGTAGTTTATCTTCTACACAGGGGTGGTCATTGAGGAACCCCTTCTGAACTTTTGGCAAAGAGGGTGGATATGTGGGGCACCTGGGTGGCTCAGTTGGTTAGGCATCTGCCTTCAGCTTGGGTCATGATCCTGGAGTCCCGGGATCAAGCCCCGCGTCGGGCTCCCTGCTCAGCGGGGAGTCTGCTTCTCCCTCTGTCCCTCACCCAGCTCGTGTTCTCACTCTCTCTCTCTCTCAAATAAATAAAATAAAATAAAATAAAATAAAAAAAGAGGGTGGACATGAAAAGCATCATTATTTGTATTGTAATTTTAATTATATCAAAGATATTCTATTAATTTCTCTCAAACTTAGCCATCCAATCCATGAAATGGGTAGATAGTTCTTACAGCAATGTTATTACAGAGTATTTGTTTCTTCTTCTCCTCTCCTCAACTCTGCTTGTCCTTCCTCCAGTTCATTTATTCACCCATCAACTGTCACTGTATGTACAAGGCACCATATTAGATACTGTTGAAAACATCAGAAAAAAATGTGAATCTACTGGGGCTTCATCAAGATAAAAAGCTTCTGCACAGCAAAGGAAACAGTCAACAAAACAAAGAGGCAACCCACAGAATGGGAGAAGATATTTGCAAATGACAGGACAGATAAAGGGCTGGTATCCAAGATCTATAAAGAACTTCTCAAACTCAACACCCAAAAAATAAATAACAAAGTCAAAAAATGGGCAGAAGACATGAACAGACACTTCTCCAAAGAAGACATACAAATGGCTAACAGACACATGAAAAAATGTTCATTTCATTAGCCATCAGGGAAATTCAAATCAAAACCACATTGAGATATCACCTTATACCAGTTAGAATGGCAAAAATTGACAAGGCAAGAAACAACAAATAGAGATGTTGTGGAGAAAGGAGAACCCTCTTACACTGTTGGTGGGAATGCAAGTTGGTACAGCCACTTTGGAAAAGTGTGGAGGTGCCTCAAAAAATTAAAAATAGAGCTACCCTATGACCCAGCAATTGCACCACTGGGTATTTACCCCAAAGACACAGATGTAGTGAAAAGAAGGGCCATATGCACCCCAATGTTCATAGCAGCAATGTCCGCAATAGCCAAACTGTGGAAAGAGCCGAGATGCCCTTCAACAGATAAATGGATAAAGAAGATGTGGTCCATATATACAATGGAATATTACTCAGCCATCAGAAAGGATGAATACCCAACTTTTACATCAACATGGATGGGACTGGAGGAGATTATGCTAAGTGAAATAAGTCAAGCAGAGAAAGTCAATTATCATATGGTTTCACTTATTTGTGGAACATAAGGAATAGCACAGAGGACATTAGGAGAAGGAAGGGAAAAATGAACGGGGGGAATTGGAGGGTGAGATGAACCATGAGAGACTATGGACTCTGAGAAACAAACTGAGGGTTTTAGAGGGGAGGGGGGTGGGGGGATGGGTTAGCCTGGTGATGGGTATTAAGGAGGGCACGTACTGCATGGAGCACTGGGTGTTATACGGAAACAATGAATCGTGGAACCCTGCATCAAAAACTAATGATGTATTGTATGGTGACTAACATAACATAATAGAATAAAATTAAAAAAAAAAAAATGTGATTCTACCCACTACACTTGTTAGACAAGGAAAGAGTGGAGACCTAATGGTGTTAATGGCCATGTCTGAGGCCAAATGGTTAATTAGTAACAGGAGAAAAAATAAAATGTAGATGCTAAGGAGTGCTGGATTAGAATCTCAATTAAAGCGGGCGCCTGGGTGGCTCAGTTGGTTAAGCGACTGCCTTCGGCTCAGGTCATGATCCTGGAGTCCCGGGATCGAGTCCCGCATCGGGCTCCCTGCTCAGCAGGGAGTCTGCTTCTCCCTCTGACCCTCCCCCCTCTCATGCTCTATCCCATTCTCTCTCTCAAATAAATAAATAAAATCTTTAAGAAAAAAAAAAAAAAAAGAATCTCAATTAAAGCAACATCAACAACCTTTTATTAAGTCACACTAATTTAAGCCCTTGACTTTATTATCTTAACCCACCCATGAAGTTAGTGTTATAATCTCCGTATTTCAAATGATGAAATTAAGCTCTGTAAAGCAACGCAGCTGAAATCCCATAGCTGGTAAATGAAGGTCTGCCTAGAGTCTTGGTTTTAATCACTTTTTATCCATGAATGAAGTCTCCTAATGCCCGCCTCAATGCACTCTTTCCTTCCTACCATTCTGCTTCCTCACAGCTGTCTTTGTCTACCTTGAACATGAATCATATTGTCCCCTTTCTCTGCCTCTTTCCTCGACAGATAAACATTCATTCATTTAACACATTTTTCTTTTCTTCAACAAACATTACTGAGCCCCTCTTTGTGGCAGGCACAGGGCCAGGCCCTCACTGTTGAGTGATGAACTGCACAGAGATCGTTCTTGCTGTCAGAGTAGTGGTTTCTCAAAGTATCTTCCATCAATGTTCTTTCAAAAGATTATGAAGACAGGTAACTATGGAGCCAACTGAAGCATAGGGTCATGACCAGGAATAAATGGGTTCATATAACATATTCAGTCACGAGACAAAAACAAAAGAGGTAACAAAGTAGATAGAAGATTCCCACCAACCTATCCACACACATATGACCAGGTAAATGAGCCTCAAGTTAATTTTCTATCCATTTCAATGAATAGAAGCAGTGGGTCATTGAAAATAATCTTTATTTGCCTATATTTAAAGATAGGTTTTAGGAGAATTAAGAATTAAGTAATTTGGAAAAGAAATAGGGAGAAGAAATTGGAGAGGGAAAGTGGGTGCTACTACATTTCCAAAAGTGTCCTGAAAACTCTAAGTGCTAGAAGCAGCCCTTGTTATTATGATGACAAATAAACCCTAAGGAAAGAGAATTTAAGACTAGAAGTGAATAGGACAATCTTGCCCACCAGACACAAGGGGTTGTTTCTGGGACTCTTTATTTTTATTTTTTGAGGTGGGGGAGGGGCAGAGGGAAAGGGAGAGGGAGAATCTTAAGTAGGTTCCACACCCAGTGTGGAGCCTGACAAGTGGCTCAGTCTCACAACTCTGAGATCATGACCTGAGCTGAAAACAAGAGTCGGACGCTTAACCGACTGCACCATGCAAATGCCCCTGGGACTCTATGCTTAAGGCAAAAAAGGTCAGCAAAATCACTGTTGGTGACCATGGGCACTGGTGAACCTCATCAGGGAGTGAGTGGGCTTGTGGGGGACAAGGTGCTTGGTAGTAAGATCCAGCCTATAAGTATTAAGAGCTGTGTGTACTCCCTGAGAAGGTGCCAGTAGATTTGTATGTTTTGACCAATACTGACTGAGGATTTACTCTGTGCTGCAGAGCTCTGATAGTGCCTGAGACAAAGATCCTGCCATCAGGGAACTCACATACCACTAACTAGAGGCAATAAACAGTTAAATATGTGATCTAATGTAAGGTAGAGATAGCTGCCAAGGCAGACAGCAAGGTAGGGGGTGACAGAGAGTGTTATTTTATAGAGGATGGTCAAGGAGGGCTTCTCTATAAGGTGCCACATGGGCAGAAACTTGGATGATGTAAGGGAGTGAGTCTTGCAAATGGCTGGGAAGAGCTGCTTCAGGCAGAGGGGAAAATGGCCAGTGAAAAGACACAGATAGATGGGCGTGGTATGTTGAGGCAGGGCTGGCACTAATGAGGCACTCATCTAAGGTACAATATTTAAGGGAGTGTCCCCAAAATCATTTATTCAAGATACATAATATTTTATCGCAATATTTTAGAGTCAGTATCAATGCAAAAAAATTCCACAATAAGCAAACTAACATTTTAAATACAGACAGGATCCAATTCTGCAACTGAGCAACCCTTACTTGCCTCTCCTTTATCTGGGACCTAAGTTCAAGGAAGATCAAGAAGACCTGTGTACCTGGAGCAGTGTGGCAGAAAATATGGCCAGAGAGAGAGCAAGGAGGAGATCCATACATCACACAGTAAGGATTTTGGCTTCAGACTTGGCCAAGTAGTAGGTCGGGTGATTGGTAAAACCACCTGGAGCATTAGAAACATGTTGGGACCTCTACAGTGAGTAGCCAAGAGCTGAACTCCACTTCCCTCCCAGCTGTTCAGATGGCTCAAAATAAGTTCCAGCACTTTAGCAATAGTTCCGGTGGACACTCTATCCTATAAATATAATCATCTAATTAGAAGGGCATCTCTACAACTTGTAGCAATCTGAAGACTTCATCTTCATTTGCAGATAAGAAACTTCTCAGAGGAGCCTTTAAGGAACTAATCGCAGCTTTGGGAAGTCCTGATCCCATCCACTAATATTAAAGTATTAAAGAAGGGACCAAAAGAAATGACACTATATTCTCTTCCCTGGCCTATTTGTACTACCAACATAGAGGTCTTTAAGAGCTCTCCCTCTCTCTCTTTTTTTTTTTCCCACGAAAACGATGTAATTCCTGAGAGAAAATGTCACTGGAATCTTACCAGCTAACGAGAAAATCAGAGTCCGATTTCCTTCCCTCCAAATTATTCTCTGAGAGGGGAAAAGAAAGTACCTGCATGAGGGTAAGGAGGAGGCAGAAGATATTTCTTGGCTGGCAGCTAAAGTCTAATTAGACTGACAAATCTTCAGTGCCTTCCCCAGTTATAAGGCTTGGCAGGAAAGGAACCAGCCCTGGAGATGCACATTATGTAAGGCTGTTAATCAATATTAGTTGAGCCCTGATCCTAAAAATAAACTTCCCCTAGAGGCTCTGTTGTCTAGTGGTAAAAGTGAGGGTTTGGAAACTGTGTGGATTCCTTGTCTCACTTCTGTCAGGCTGGTGGCAGCAAGGAATAGGTGGAGGGGCCCAGGGGAGATAATTCCTTGAGTAAGTACAACCATTCTTGATACAACATGATCAACCTTCTGTTAAAGCATAGTTTTGGGGATGAGGTAGATAGATTTGTCTTATATCCCAATCCAAGACAGTTTGATAATTCAAAGAAACTTGAGAAAATTTGGTGCTCTAGCCAGTCCCAAAAAGCTATTGATAACAACATGCTGTAAATGTGTGGGTCATGTGTTTTGCTGAACCATATGAAATTCCTGATATTTGACCATTTTGATCTATAAAAATGGCAATTTCATACACTTGACCCTAACAGAATGCTCTGTATGTAATAACTATTCAGCAAAGCCAAATCCCACTTCAGAAAATGAAAGCGTTTCCCATAGAAATCTCTTCTAATTGATGAGTTCAGGGCTCTGGATCAATCTGGGATCCTCAGAGGAAATCCTGGGTGATCATGGGGTTGTGTGGGTATACTCAAAATGGTTCTTCCTGTGCTTGGGAAAATTAAAAAGGGAAACTGTTTAAAATGGAACAGGGAGACAATGTCCTGCCACTCTTAGTCAATTGCAGAGCCAACAGGAAGAGAGGGACTTTGCAAGTTGACACTACTATATAGCACTACTTTACTTTCCCAGCAGGAGGAAGAAAGGCTTTCTCCTCCCCCTGGCAACAGCCCAGTCAATGACAGACTGCCAAACTCAGCCAATGAAAAGCCACCACAGTTTACTTCAACACACTTACTGTTTATAACACCCCTCCCGACTCCCTCCTTTCCTCTATAAAAGAGCTGTCCTCTCCTTTGTTTTCCAGACTTGCCTATGGTTTTGCTGTAGCTTGCTCCCAAATTGTAGTTCTGTTATTCCCGAATTAACCCATGTTTGCTTGTAAAATAATGGACAGTTTTATTTTTAAGGTTAACATGCTTATCCAGTCACACAGGAAGTCTAAGCTTTATGAGGATCCGTGAGTTCTGGGAGAGCCTCTTGGTTTGAAGTGGTTTCCTAGTGTCTAGGATTTAGTGAAAACTTACAGCGTAGGTCATGGCCTAGGTTCTTTTTACCAACACGGTTGTATTTATTACTCACAACCATGGAAAAGTACTTCATTTTACAGAGAATGAAACCAAGGCTTGGAGAGGCTAATTGATCTGCCCAGAGATACACAGCTAAGTAACTGGAAGAACCTGGAGTCCAGTGCAGGAATTCTGATTCGAGATTGCACCCTCTTCCCTCCCACATACTGGAACTCTACATGGATTATGCTGTACGAAGGGTCACGTTTTTAATCACAAGTATTTTTGTTTGTTTGTTTTGTTTTGTTTTGTAGTAATCAATATCAAGGCTGAAGTGTGTTTTTTACTAGCCCTAGTCTAAAACTGAAAGCAGACCAGAAGGAGGAATTTCCACATAGGTACAGTTACAAAGCCTGAAAAAGTGGCTTGCTTTTGGAATTTTTGGAAGTGGTTCAAATTTATGAGTTTGAGGTAAGAATGAAATCTCACAAAACTCTCAAGTCTTTCATTTCTACTGTTTATCAGGATAGTTCCAATCCAGCTGAGCATTGTGATTTTCTGGTAACAGGCAGCTCTGACCAATGTCAAAGTGACTTCACCGATGCCGAGCACAGAAAAAGTGGGTCATGATCAGTATCCTACTAATAGCTTACAGAGGATTCCAAATGGCGATTTGCACGGAACATGCTGAGTTCTTTCTTTACTGATAACGACTCAGGCTGGAGGCTTAAGGTAAGAGAATACACATTATTTTTGGAACTATTTTCCTCTTGGCCCTTTCCTGCCTCACAGGAACATTTTGGTCCTGGTGACTGCAAGTTACCAAAGACTTTTACTTCTTACTTTTGCCTTCTCTCCTGAATGGGGATCAAGGAATTTGAACATAGACTGAGTTGAACTTGTCCATCCTGATAGTAATCCCGACACTAAGGTCAGTTGTAATAGAACTGCTTGCTTAATTGCTGGGCAATCCCTGGTAGTAAGATGCACAGGGAATCCAATGCAGTTCTCCTCTCTGGGTCCTCTACCATTTGGGGGAGTTTGGGGCCAAGACGCTGAGAATCTGGATTTCTTGCTTCTCAGATCTCCCCTATGCATTCTTTGTTCTAGTTGGACTTGGCTATCTCTCTCGGGAATTATCATCCCTGACTTTGACAACATCGCTTCTGACATTTAGCCAACCTGAGATTTGTTTCTCTTCCCCATGTATCCAATTATACTCATTCTACAAGGCCCAGTTCCATTCTCACTTCATTCATGAGATCCAGCTAAGCCCTCCCATATAACTCCCTCATTTCCCCCCACACCACCACCATTTGCAGGTCACTACCTCATATTGCTTGCTAATGTCAAGCTCCATGATGGCAAGGATCCTGGATTCTTTTTCTTTGTAACCTTAAAGACATGTGGATAGATATATTTCATAACAGAACATATTCTCTGAAGCCCATAGAACTCCAGGTTGGTTTAAAATGGAAGAAAAAATTAAAGATGGGAAGTGAGCTATCAGAGAATCCATTTCTGGAACTTAGAAACTTTTCATTTGCCAGGACTGATTCCAACCTCCAAATTCTACCCTGACCCTCCTTCAAATCCCTATCCCCACGAAACTTCCCAGCCCCCACTATGAACTACAGATACTACTGTCAGTAGAAACAGCCCCATTTTCTCCTTGCTTGAGAGGGTACTGACTTGCATACCAAATGTTGGGGATAGAATAAAATAATAAGGTTAAAATATATTTAATCTTACTCTTCAAGATGGACCTGTTTTAAGCATTTTACACATATTAACTCAGTTAACTTTACAGCAATCCCATGATATAAGCAGCACCCTAGTAGTACCCTTCCCTCCAATTTTACAAAGTGGTAGATTTAGGTTAGTTATAAATTCTTGCTATCCTCCCATTGTGAAGTGAGGTTTATGTTTCCTTTCCCTGAAACTTCAAAACCTGGAAAAACTTTCACTAGGAGCTCTGAACCTCCATGAACTAGAAACTACATTGAGAGGGACATGGACCCAGCTGAGTCCAGTGTTTCTAGTTAACCCACCAAGACACAAGGTGTGTGAGTGAAGCCAGACGCTCCAGACCAGAGGAGCCACTGAGGGATCTCAGTCAACACCCTGTGGGGCAGAAGAATTGCCTTGTTGAGCCCTGCCCAAATTTCTGAGCCACAAAATTGTGAGATCCAATGACACAGTTATTTGAAGCCACTAAGTTATGGGAAAATTTGTTTCATAACAATAGTTAACTAGAACATATGTGACTTGCTCAGAGTCACTTAGCTAATGTGAAGAAGATCTAGGTTTTAAACCCAGGCAGCCCGACTCCAAGCACATGCATTTAATCACTGCTCTAGCAGTGATTTTCACTGAGGAAAAATTAAAATTGTCCAAAGCACACTGATCATTCTGGAGGGAAAACTATCTGTAAGCCATGCCACTTCTGGTTGTTAAATGATGATAAGGTATGTTATAAAGCCTATTTTGTTTTCCAATTTTCAATAAATATTCATTGAGCACCTATCTTTACTTGAATACTACCACTCACCCACCTGCTTTCTCAATGTACTCACCTGTCTTCTCAATGCACCCACCTGCTTTCTCAATCTTAACTTTCGTGTTTTTTGTTTTTTTTTTAATATTCAGGGGAGGACCTAGACACACTTTTCTTTTTTTTTTTTTTAAGATTTATTTATTTTAGAGAGAGAGTGTGCACAAGTGGGGGGAGGGGCAGAGGGAGAGGAAAGAGGGGAAGCAGACTCCCCGCTAAGAGGGCAGCCCGATGCGGGGCTCAATCTCAGGATTCTGAGGTCATGACATGAGCTGAAACCAAGAGTCGGATGCTTAAATGACTGAGCCACCCAGGCGCCCTTAGGCACACTCTTCTTAATATAGGGTAAAGACCTGATGCTTGGGCACCCTAGCTGTGAGTGATTTAACACAGTCCATGTGATCCACAAGCAAAATGTAACAAACTGGAGTATCAGAAAGATCAAAGTAGTGATTACTTCTGGGAGGCTAGAGCACTGAAGGGCCATGTCAACTCAAAAACTATTAGTTTATGTTCACACACAGGTAAGCGCAGCACTGAAAGCACTTTGCAGTTCTACTCTGATCTGAAATCAACGCAAACCAAAGTCAATCAGAAAGGAACTACTCAAATGTTTCTTTAGCTTATGCTTCAAGAAGGAACCAGTAGATTATCATATAATCAGATGGTTTTAGACCAGGTTTTTATGCTTATTTTATTTCTCCTGGAAGAGTCTAATTTTAGGACAACCCTGGTCTATCAAGGCTATCAAAGCAAAGGAAGACAGAACAGAGTATCATCTGGAAAAGGCTGTAAGATTTCACACATGACTGGCCTGGTAAACATGAAATCCAGACTTCCTCAGTTCTTTTTTCTCCCACAGATCAAATTTTTATCAGTCCACTTCACCCTAGAAAATTAGCTGGATCACACAGGACATATGAGAACTTCTGAGACTGACCTTCCTCACCCTAAGTCCTCAGAGGCTGGGAATTGTCCTAAATCTTGGGTCCCCAGTCCTAACAGAGGCTTGATGTAATCTGTGCTTGAGATCAGAAAAGGGTTGGAGACAAGGCAGGCTACTGAATTTTTATGGAGCCGAGGGCAAAGTTCTTTTTTTTTAATTTTTTATTTTTGTAGTTTCAAGTTTTTATTTAGGTTCCAGTTAGTTAACATACAGTGTAATATTCGTTTCAGGAGTAGAATTTAGTGATTCATCACTTACATAGAACACCCAGTGCTCATCACAATACGTGTCAGGCAAAGTTCTTATGGCTAGTTGGCAAGAACAAAAAAGTCCAAAATCCTTGGCATCAAATTATTTCCTCTAGCTAATCTTTACAAAGAATATGGACCTTTTTGATCCCTCATCCCAGTCCAATCTAATTCTGCTAGTCTGCTGTCTTTTCTCTAAGAGTTTGCATTTACATACCCTTAAGAACAAAAAGGTCATCAGATTTATAACTCCCCTTTATAGTCATGGTAGAAGCAAAAGGAAAGATACGTAGATCAAATCCCATTATCACTGGACTCAGGAAAAGAAACCCTCACAGGAGGCTGTTAGGGCATGCTCCAGCTGTCCACATCTTTCCATAATGACAACAGATTCTATGGTGTTCAGAGTCATAATCACTTGCAAGACTTTTGTGCCTTGTACCCTACTCTTCTTTGGAAGTTCTGGCTTTCTTCGTTTTTGGAAAGACTCACCCAGTGTCCTCCTATCTGTGTGTTTGCTGCAGGAGGAAAAGCCAAAAACCAGCAATTACCATGGCTTAGTCCCTGAATCCCTATGTAACATTAAGTCCTCCCGAGGTCAGTAAAAATTTGGCCTTGAAAAAGATTACAGGACAGCCACTTGTATGAAGAAAAAGCCATTTACTCCTCTGTTTCCCACAGCGTTAACGGAATGTATTATGACAGAAACAGAACAAGTCTGCCAGGACCTGGGCAGACAGAACTATCCTTTCACCAACCATAAACAGATCTGCTCTTGAGCTAGAGAGAGTCATAATAGAAATATATATTGCCTTTTATCTTCTTTTCAGTGAGTAGAGTGAAGTGTCAGGAGTTATTGGTTTAATATCAGTAGAGAAGAAGTTATTTCTTTTTTGAGCGTGTACATAGGTGTACATGCAACGGCACACACGACTATACAAGTGTGATGCTAACCCGGTTCTTAGTAGCACTTCTAAAACACATAAAATTGGCCTGATAACATCATCAGTGTATACAGCCTCAAATTGTTCCTGTGGAATCATGTAAGGAACTGTCTGGGTATTTCTGCTCAAAGAAAAGGGAAAAGAAAGACAACACTTTTATCTCTACTTAACTCGCATAAACTTAGTTCAGAAGAATGAGAACACATGGGGGGCTTAATTGATTATTGACCCTACGTTTACAATGCCCACTGAAATCAATGGGAGGGTGATGTCAAAGACTCAATTGAGGCCCTGGATAATGTCTTAAAACTAAGAAACAGAAAGGACAAGTCCTGATCTACTGAATCTTCTATAAATGCTAACTAGGCTCGGAGTAATTTCCCCACAAGCAATTGGAATGTCTTATTTTATGCCACAGCATTTAAGGCTAATAACTCGATTAACCTCCTATCCCCTACTAACTAGATTTATGAAATGCCAAGGGAGTCAGCAAAGCATTAGGCTTTAGCTTGGGTATAATTACTTTTAAGTGAAAAAATAAAACCATTACCACAAAACTAAGTACTTCCTATATAGCTAAAGTCAGACCTTCACAATTTCTAATGTAATATAGGATCTTGGTCAAATATAAAAGAAACAAAATGGATAAAAAATAACAAGTGATTGATCAACACTTAATAACAAAACAAAGACTGCATTTTACAAGCATTAGTTGAAACTCTAGCTTCAGTTGCCCTTTATTTAATGCTATCCACTGGCCTCAAAACTGAATAATTCATGTTTCAGCAAAGCCACTGAGAGGATGTGAATAGAACTGAACTAGGATACAGTTTCCTCTATGATAACAAATTTTCCTTTGCCCATTTTCCCTTTTTCTATTGAAAAGAAAAGTAATGAAATGAAAGGAGGAGTATTTCATACTGAAAGTGTTAGCCATTGCTCATTTTGAATAACAGCTTTACTGTTTCAGCAATAAATATGATAGGAATAATAACCCATGAGTACACACAAAACTTTTATAACTTCTTTAGCAATGAATTTGTTTTTCTCTACTCCTAGATCTTATTACTATGAGCATCTGTAGGCATCCTTTCTACAAACATAGTAATTCAGACTCTTTAGCAACATAGCAACACTGACCTTATAGTAATGTCTCAAAGACAAAAAAAAAAAAACCAGAATCAATTAAGAATTGGAGAAAGGATTACCTGAATGCTTGCTGTAGAGCGATTTTTGCGTGTTGTGGTAGTAGCCATTGTAGTGGTGGTTTCCATGACAGTGGTAGACATTTCTGGTGGCATGGAGGTCGTCTGTGTTGTTCCCAAGATTGACGGGACTTCTCCCACCAGCCGGACACTTCCATTGATTTTAATATTGGGGTTGTTCTCAGCTGCCATGTTCAGTACTTTCAAACCATCATAATACAGCCCAGAGAGCTGGCCTTGGAAGAGACGTCCTTTGTCTTTTCCACCGATGGCTATTTGCGCCTGGGTGTTGAAGATGGTTAACTGCCGGCCTAGTGGGTTGGGTGGAGGAAACATTATTATTCCCATATGTTATCTCTCTTTGCCTTGCCTGGTCTCAATGGATCAGGCATCAAAACAGGCTTCCGTGAACAAATGAAGGGGAAAAAACTGGATAACAAAAATTCAATAGACATTAGCAAGTAACATTTCACTATGTTTATCTCTTCCACTGTCTAGCTGAATATCCTAGATAAGCTAAATAATTCAGTCTCTATTTCATTATTATGAGGAAAGAGAAATCTTGGTTCAAAGATCTGCAGTATTGTAGTCTTCTTGGGTATGTAGTTGTGGATGACAGAAAGTAATCCCCAAATCAGGTGATGACAGTAATAAAGCATAAATACCTATCGCACTAATTTTTAACCTACAAAGTCATATAATGGCAACTAAATAGAATTATATATGGCAAACAAAAACTCAGTGAGGTGACTCAGAACACTGAATTAAAAAAAAAAAAGACTGATAATTAAATTAACTGAAATTAAATTAAATTCCAATTAAAAGATTTGGATTCATTGCATACTTATAGAAATGAAGTTTACTCACCAAACACCTCATTTCCTAGAAATCTTCATAATACATAATATTCTATCTATACTTGTCGTTTAATAAACATGATGACAGATAATTTCCTACCTCTTTTAATTTGGGGGAGGAATGGGATTATGGTCACACAACTATATCTCTCCCTAAAACATGGGAAATAAACAGGCATTGATAATGTTTCAGGGGTGGGGGAAAGAAAAAAATGCCATTCCAAATCAATGAATTTTTAAAAAAAGGGGATGAGTATTCAGGAAAAAAGCAACACATAAAATTCCTTAAAACGATAGGTATGTTCATGTGTTGAAGAAGTTCAACTTATTTGGAGTCCCATTTGGGGAACCATTTGTGTTTCTGTGAATAGAAAACTATCAGAATGAAATCATGACAGAATTGAGTTTAGAATAGTGCAACTCAATTTATCTTCTTCCCAACTACCTCTACTTAAAAAAGCCTCTCTTAAGTGCTAGATCTTTCCCAGAAAAATCCGAACAGCTTTTTAAGGCTAAGCAATTCTATGCTATTATTTCTTCAGATTATTTCCTTCCGCTTTTCCATATGGAGAAGGGGGAGAGACTTATTAATGGAATTAAATATATCCTTTTTGAGTTTTTCTTAAGTCAGTAATCAAACAATATTCCACTCATTCTTAATCTAATCACTTGCGTTATTTTAGCTATAAATGGCTGGAATGTTCTGTTATTCCTGCCTGCTTATTAAAAGGGAGTCTATTTTTAAAAGGTTTTTGACCCCACAATCTCTGATATGAATAGAGGCATACTGTGATGTTTGGGCTCTTAACCTCTACCACTATTACACGGTCTTTAAATCTCTACGATGATTAGCTATCCTTGAATTTCTAGTGTATAATGTGGAATGCCCTCTGAATATACATATACAATAAGGGTTGAAATGGAAGAGTCAGAGAAGGGAAAATGTATCTGCTCAGAAGGAACTCTTTATACAAGAGTCAGTTCTGCTCATGGCTCATGGGGTAACTCTTAAGGGCATATTAGTCAAGAATGATGTATGAATAATACCTTTTTGCTTTTTGGAAGCTTCAAACACTGCAGTATGGAGAACTGGCCAAAGAATTTTGTTATAGTGAAAATGATCTGCACTCTATAAAAATATTTGGAGCATGGAAATGTAATCTGTTGGATTTGATAACAGAATTGTCCAGATCCTAAGGGAACAATCAAAATGGATCTAATAGGTTTCCATTATTTTCCCACCAATTCCTTCAGTGCCTAGTGCACATGCATCATCGCCTGTCCTTTGGCCTCTCATTTCTCACATAAGATGTAGCAAAATGTTCAGTGCACAATAACACTGGATAATGGCCTGGAGCTCAACTCTCTTTACTGTTATTTCTTTGACAACAGCTTTTTCTAGGGGGGTTAAGCTTACTGCAAAAGAAATGTCATGATAGAAGGGGAGAATAATACACCCTCAACCTTGCATAGACTTTTGTGACCAGCTTAACATGATAAAGAAGGAGCTGCCTAAAAGGAGATCTCTAGAACTCAACTCGGTAGCTTACACCAGAGAGCCCCAATGTCAAGCTATCCCTTCCATTCACTTAACTGTCGGCCAACCATAATATTTATTCATCTCCTTTTTGGAATATGCCCTAGCACTGATGATCAGTGAATAGGGATAGCTAGTTATAGGTAAGAAATTTTATATTTCTAGTATTTCTGAAAGTACTTCACATCTGTAATGGTCCTCACCTTATTTTCCTAGTGATATTATTCTGCCAGTTATTACAAATAAAAAGAGGGTCAGGGAGAATTGAAATGCAGAGTTGAATTACACTGGCTAGAAATGTTGGATCTCCTTCATTCCAGTTGCCAGAGTGTACTGCATAAAAGGGTCTTTGCTTGTTCGAAACTAACCCAATCATGGAGAAGGGCAAGACATGTTTCCTGGGCCACAGGAGGAAGCCACTGCTCCATGTCTTGTTATTGCTGCATTCCCAGAGAGATCTAATGATTTCTTGAGAACAAGACACTGGTGGAGTGAAATAGGGAAGGATGTGGTCTATCCTTCAGTTCTCCATCATGCCATAGGAAGTGTTTGGATTTTTGTTTGCCTGTCTGTTTCACAGTCTATTTCTAGCTAGATCTGTTTTTTTGTTTTTGTTTTTGTTTTTGTTGTTTGCTGTTTCAGGATCCTTTCCTAGCCCTCTGTACCTTGGATTGTGTAGTTAAGAGTAAAGCAGGCAGTCACTAAAGTAAGAGTGGGAAACTGAGTCTCCTGTCAGCTCTTCCTGTGATCAATTTACCTCTCTCAGCCAAGCAGGGGTAAGTGAGTAAATGAGAACTGGCCATCACCACCCTCTCCCTCTGAAGGGTTATTATAAGGGGCAGACTGGGGTAAGTTTTATCATTTGCCCCAGATTTCTCAAAATCAATGTCAGACCTCATTACTGTCATTCATTATGATCAATCATTTTTTTTATAATAAGTAACTATGATATCTATATCTACATCCTAATCTAAGAATTGTTCTATCATCCATAATACTAAATTTGGTTATACTAGCACAGGGTTTGTAGCAGGTTACTGTCTGCTTTGTTTTGGGTGCCCATTTTCTTGGAAGTCATTATTGTTACCTCATTTGGATATCAAGTTCACATACTGCTTAAATTAAATCTTTGCACGTCTCCAGTCAGTGTTGCACAAAGACTAATTAATTAAACTTCAGAACACCCTTGGGGAATAGGCAGTATTATTTCTCCTCTCCCCAGATGGGAAATCTGAGATATAAAGAGGTTAAGTGGATTGTCTAAGGTCAGAAAGTATCAGTCAATAGTAGACAGAGCCAGAAAACAGACTCAGGAATGCTGTGACCCAGATCTCTTCTCCAATGACAAAAATAACTCCAAAGAGGCATTCCAAGTGCTTCCTGATACGTCTGCCTATTCATCCTTCCATCTTTACCCTTTTCTAACTCGTTGTCTTTACAAGGTCTTTTGGTATATACTTTCTACTCCTTTTGAAGGAAAGGTTAGCTAGACAGAGGAAGGGGTAAAGCAATAGAATGAATAGATGTTACTCACCCAAAGCATTAAAAAAAGTAATTTCACTTAAAATGGTGTAGAAGAGAAAACCTCCAAGTTTGCAAATAACCATTTTCAATATTATATGCATATATACATACATACATATTTGGTTAAGAAACTAGAAAGCCGCCCTCCATCCCACATGACCCACCCTTCCCCCTCGGATTTGTTGGCCTTTCGTCCTTCTATATGAAAGCCAACTGATAACAATGCTATCAGAAGGAAAACTAAAAGCCTATTCATAACTTTATAATGGTTTATACAAATGAAAACGCCTGGCATGCTCTTAAACTTAGAGTTGAAAAGGCGATGGAATAAAAGAAAATATTATTAACATAAAATTAAAAGAAAAAAGTTCTCTCAGGCACATGAGACTCAGACATGCATATCTAGTTTTCTTCTCCTTTTTAAAAAGTGAGGCAATCATAGTCTTTAGTGTTAAAGGGACTTTATGAGCTGGTGATTACTAAACAAAATTATTTGCTTTTTAGAGTTAATTTATTTTTAATTAGACCACATACGTTAAAAACAGGGCAAACAGTTAAGACTCAGCGAGGATTTTCCGTGTTTAAGGGTCTAAATGTTGTCACCCAACTTAAAAGTGTAATTAAGTTTGCTTAAGTTGCATATTAATATATTCAATTACTTTTTATGTATCACTCAATCAAATCTCTACGAATTTTAAGGACTCACTGAAGGTCTTGAGACAAGGTAGCTTGTACTGGCTCGGGAAAGAAGGGACTACATAGCTTCTGGAAACAGAATTTTCTTCACTGAAAGATAATAGTTTATATCCTAGCAAACAGAAGCCACACAGAAAATTCTAACATCAGGTATAACCGCTGCCCTCTTTTATTAACAAAGTGGTTGTTTTCTTCAGCAAATCAGAACTGCTGTTTTGCCTTTCATGAGCCTTTCTTTTCCAACTCATTGTCTTAGCCACTTGCACTTTTGTTGCATAAATATCAAACACATAAGGGTATTACACAACCAAAGTGTAAAAAAAGCTTTTCTTTTCTTTTTTTTAGTTTCAGCCAACAACTAGGACACAATTAACCTCTTATGAAACACTTTTGCCTCTGTTAAGTTTGCATCTAAAGGCAAAATTCATCTTTCTCATTCTTTCTTCATTTAAAAACAAATGTTAGAAAACACTGCTCCCCTTATAACATTTGTCTTAAGCAGTTTAAGTTACAAGAGTCGATCTGCTGATTTTTTTTAGTTATCCACGCTGGAGAGTAAAGCCAAAACAGCCTCAAGATGTAAGTTTAAAGAGTACTTTTGAAATTTCTTTAGAAAGCTTTGGTATAAGAGGTAATTTAAAAACAAATTAACAAATAATGTCATGCAGTGGTTAAATTGCCATAATACATTTCTTTTTTTAGAGGTTCCTGGAATTTCTTGTTTGTGGTTGTCACGCTGATAGCAAGCTAGATGTTAGTCCCTTTAACTGTATTTTAATGGCAATGTATTATAGCATGATTTATCAACATATGGCAGGTGGAAGCTGACACAAATTATAATGAAAATTAAAACAGTCATTTATGCAGCAGGCGATTATCATTTAAGGAACATTTATTTGCAGGCTTTAAAAATGAGGGTTTAGAATCAAATGATTTTAAAATGAAAGTTTTAACGACGGTTACCTTTTTCCTGCAGCCACTCCTCTACGGGCCGGTTATATTTGAAGGGGATTTTCTGTTTTACCATTTGGAAGCGTTCATTATCAGTGTTGCCTTTAAAGTTTAAAAAACAGCTTAAAAAACAATCTGAAAAGTCAATACGTCATTAAAAAACATCCTAGGTTTTTGGTTTGTTTATGAAGTTTTTAGAGATAGATATCAATTTATCTTTAGTAGAGGTGGAGTTGAAGTCACTCTGCCCTTGGTTGACAGGTTTGAGGTCAGGAGACTCTTAGCTATGCAGTGCTCCTTCATGTTTTGGAAATGTGGCATGGGATGGGAATTAGAGCTTTGGCTATTTATAGAAATGGGTTTACCTTCACTATTCTCCATCTCACCCCAACCACACCATAATTGGGTCAATGGAGGCACAGGATTTTCCTGGTTTGTGAGTAATTTGCCTGCCAGACCAGCTTCATCTATGGTAGGGGACCCCCAGTGTCTTAGTCACGCATGATCTGATCTCACGGTACTGGACCTTATCAGAAGCATGGGGTCATGTACTTCCTTATTCTCCTCTCAGGGTTTATAACTGCTCAACCTTCTGGTGGAGGGAAAGACAATTTAAGCCTTGAATGGCCAAGGGAGACTTCTTACTCCATAAAGGAGACCCTGGCATCCTACCAGCTATGTTAAATAGATGGAGTATTATAGATGGTTCTTTACATTTCTATTCCTCTGCCCAGACTTGTTCTACATTTTAAAAAAGAAAACACAAAGTAAATATTTGTAAATCAAAGCAGCTATAAATATAGGTATAGAATATTAGCAGACTTTTAAGCACTTACATTTTATTACTACTAATAAATGCAAGCTTTATATGTTTATCTAGTCTCTCTCTCTTAGCTTTCTATAAGCGGTCCTTTCTGAACAAGTATCTATTCATAAAGCCTGTTTGGGATACTTCCTCCAAGCATGAAATACCTAATTAGTTTCAAACCTCAAATATAATGCTTTTAACTGCTACTATGCCCCCTTATTCCTTTTGTAACTGTTGTTACCACCCCTGGATGGTTTGTCTAATTAGGACAGATTTGGAGAGCCGTATTGTGGAGATATACCCCTAATGAATATGCTTCAAATCACAAAATAATGAAGCCACACTTTGGGAACTGTTCTATCTCATCAACCAACCTCACAGTGATCAAAAACTAGTGAATTCTAATTCATGACTTTTCACTCATAGCCCTAGATTGGAACTTAGGGAATCCCATTCCAAACTGACAACATTAAAAATGAAATCAAAATCTCAAAACAGGTGTCTTGAAAATCATTTACAAAGAAGTCTAAAACCCAGAAAGAACGTGAGGATTAAGTATAGCATCAGGCCAAGTGAGTAGAACATGACCATGGCACTTCAATCTTAGGGCCACCTTCCTATAGAAGTTATTATTGACATGTGACTAAACTGGTACCTGCTTTCCATGAGGTGCAACATGGGAAAGGGATGGCCATGCTGGGAGATGTTTCCAAGATTCCCCATTCATTTCTGCTATGAACAAATGATTTTAAGAAGCTGACTCATTCTCATTCCCAAGGAATAAAAAAACTAATAACAAAAACATCAACAACAAAAACAAAGCTCATGAAAGAGACAACAATGGATATGTTTCCAGCCTACATCATGGGATCTTATGTGGCTGGGATAAAACATAATATATTAACATATCAAAGAATAAATTACAATGAATGGAATATTATTTCTCATAGAAAAAAATGGGGGGAGAGGGTGTAGGTAAGGAGAAAAAAACAGAAAGGCAACTTCTTGGTGTTTCCATAAGCTCATGGTGAAAGAAATTAATTTTATCTTTTAATACAGTTACCAATTAGAGATTATTATAATGATCCTCCCTGGTAGATTTAGGGATTCAGAACTCTATTAATCAAAAATAAAGTTGGGTAAACTCTCACATGTCTTCATAGAAAAGGAGCATGCACTTTTCTGAGAAGAACCTATATCTCGTACTCTTAATCCTACCCTAAAGAAGACAGATAACACAAGGGATATCATCCATCTTCATAAGCTTTGACCCCTCTCAAGTTTTAGTTACAACAAAGTGTTATACTGAAAAATGGCAAATGGGTTGTGCCAGATTCACCTTAAATATATTCTATTACTTTGGGTTTTCTGTAACTGTTGTCGGCTGCAACACTAAATATAGTGATAACCTTCACTCCACTCACTGTGAAATGGATTAGTGAAGTCTGTAACAAATATAAAGCTAAATATTCTTAGAAACATGCAGGCAAAATCAGAAGTATCCAAAATTCCCAACTGCCAGAGTTCTATATGCACCTAAATTAACTAAATAAGAAGATGCAATGACTTACTTCCTTGGAATACATAGGGGCTCTTTGTCCTCCTAAGCATCCCCTCCCCATACACTCTCTTTCAAACCTAAAGCTCCATAGAAAATCATTTTGAGGCAATGGTACAGGCTAGAAAAAGAGAAAAGTATGTTGGATAATCAATAAGTGATATGTTGGGAGGACAGCATAGCCATGATTCAGCCTTAGACCCATCGGAAAGTGAAAGAGAGAGAGTCATTCTTCTCCATCTCAGCTTTAAAGACATTTAGAAAAAAGTTTTAAGTTTTCCACACCAGATTCATAGCATCTGGCATACTGTTAAAAGTTGTGAAAGATGGAAGGTCATTTGGAAAACCAAATTGGTTTAAATTGCCACATTAACATTGTTCTTAGTCTCTTTTCATGTTCTTGTTGGTTTTTATTTTAATTTATCTCAAACATTAGTAAGAACTGTTTTAGAAACATGTGCATGAGAATGAGTTCATTTGCCCCAAGCCCCATTTTGCTAGATTGACTGAAAAGTAAACAACCTTCTAAACATAAGAATTCATACACAGGGACTACCGTGAAAGCTGAGCAAACCTTGTCAAATTCATATACATTCATATTAAATCCTTAATGACATTCAGTTGTACATTTCATATAGCAACCAATATGATGATATCCTCAAGAAAGAATGGCCTTATGAATAGTAATGTCATAATGTCACTAGAAAGAAGCATATGTGCCTTACTAATTAGACCAAAATGTAATGACCATACTTCTCAAACACACTGAGGAATCTATAAATTGCACCATGAGATCTTCAAATAGACATTTCTTAAATTACTTATATGGATCTGACACTCACCTACATAGAACTAAATTTTAGAAAAAAGAAAACTAGTCACATTTTATTCTGTTTAAAATAAAAGTGTGTGTGTGCGTGTGTGTGTGTGTCCCCATGCATTTTTTTATCAGAAATTGAGTTTTTTAATGCCACTGGCCTCCTACATTCATTTGCATTTGTATCACTGGTTCTATTATCAAGTATTTCAACTCCAGGAGACACATCTAACATGCACTGTTGAATTATAATATTGTGAAGAGCAGAATACTCTGAGGTGAAATTATTAAGGCCCAACTGGTTCACACAGAGCTCCAACCTTCATTCAGAAATGAATTCAAAACCTCATGTTTTCCACATTTGAGCAAATCCATTTAGGATAAAAAAAAGAGAACAGAGTAAGGAAGACAAAGAAAGCAAGATGACCCTCCAACAATTTCCCAATACGTCAGTCTCTCTTTGCAGTCCCAAAGGAGTAAAGTTGCAATATGTTGTCAGTCCCAAAGGAATGAATATTTTTTAAATTGAAGAATGGAATGATAGAACTTTTGTATAGCACAGGTGACTTTTATGAGACCTTTATTATCATTATCTATTGGTCCAAGCACAGATCCTATTCATTAGCTATTACACTTATTTTCTGTAAGCCATAATCAGTACAGCACAGGAGTTAGACCATGGGCTTTGGAAACAAATTTGGCTTTGAGTTCTAACATTAATGTTCAATAGCTGTGTGATCTCGTGCAAGTGACTTGGCCTCAGTTTCCCCATTTCCCAATTCACTGTAGGACCTGGTAGTATAATAAGATACAGGATATTTACAGAACTTGGGATATGAAAAACATTCATGTTTTGCAAACTATTATTAATATGATTCAGTTCTTTCCTAATGATCTAAGGGAAGCACAAAGATTCCAGGGTGTACTTCTATGACCTCAGAACTTTATACCAGGACTCCATTCAAAACATGGCCATATTCCATTTTGTCCCACAAAGATTATCTTCCAAAGATCAACAAGCCATAGAAAATGAAACATCCTGAATATCCCCCAAATCTCCTAGCTGTTGCTTTTTATATTTCTGAGTCTTCTAAAATATACTTAGCTAACCCCATTTCCAAAACAAAGTGGGTTTCTAAAACCACTGAAAGTAAAAGAGCAATTCAGACACTGACAGATGCGATTTCTTGGTCCAGCCACAGATAATGATGATATACTGCTGCGAAGTTGAGGAAGAGTGTCTTAAAGATTCTGGCAATTTGCACCAGGCTGGCAGAAAATGCTTTCTTGCAGGTAGCCTATAAATACCATCTGAAATGTTGTCAAGCACATGGACATGCTAATAGGAATACTGTAACAACATTCATCTGTGCAAAATTAATGCCAGAGGTATTTTTTACATTTTGTTTTGAGTCCTAGAATAAAAGAAAAAAAAGTTTTCTTTATTGTTTTGTTGACACTAAAAAATGAGACCATGGGTCTAATGAACAGTCAAAGAATGAATACTATGAATTAGAGCCAGAGGCAAGAGAAAATCGATGTGAGTAGGCTCAAGCAGTAGGGCATTTCAGAGGTTCTCACAATGTCTCTCTCCCCAAACAACATTTTGTGAGTTTCAAAGCAAATAGAAGACACTAAAGAAAAGGAATTGGTGAAACTCTCTAAGCTCAGCTATGATCTTGTTCCTGATGTTGACCCAGATGAACTCTCTGAGAGTCAAAAAGGGGGCTGTTGTGCTACCCAAAGGGCATCTAGAATGTTTGGCCACTTGTAAGTGATGGATGGACTGCAACAAAAAAACAAATATCTGTTATTTATAAACTGCCTTTCAACCAAAGAGCTCAAAATGCAATTATAAGCATCATCTCATTAATCCTCAAATACACCTTTGAGGTTGAAGGAAAAAGAACTATTTATATGTTATGAGCCTTGATCCTTTCATGTGCCAAGGTAAAGAAATTAACCTCTTAGAGCAGAAAACTGATCGGCTGGGGGAAGTGAATTAATAGACCCAGAGCATAAGGGCATTATTAAGTAAGCAAGCTTCTTCAGACTCACTTAGGTGGTTCTGTGAGCCAAGGGAACCACCTTTCCCAAGTGATGAGATGTCTGCTCCTGGACAGTAGTGTGGGTCACCCAGGCATACCCTGACTTGGCCAATGTGTTGGCCCACACTGTCTCATTGCTTTAGATATGTTCAGAAATGGAAAACATATGTGGAAAGGCATATCGTTTCCTTCCTATATCAAAGTCATTGTATTGATCCCCCATTTCTAGGCTACAGGGGTTAAGTGGTTGAAGCAAAGATGACTCACACATGAGTGAAAAGAGCATTGGCTGTGGAGTTAGACTCTGGATGAAATCCTACCTCAGACATTTACCATTTCTGTGAACTTGACCAATTGATAATCTAGATGAGTCTCAGAGTTTCTTCACTTGTCTAAAAAAATGAAGACAACAATACCTTTGTTACAAGGTTTTATACAAATTAAATTCAATAATCCAGGCAAGGACTTAGTTTATGAGTTGAAAGAGGTTGGGAATGGGGAGGGTCTATGATTTACTTTAATTCTCAGGATCTTTCCCTAACACATGTTGGAAAATGAGGACCATGTTAGAGATGTACCCCTGGTGTTTTATATCCAGGTATCCAAGTGACCATGTCTCTATTCCTTGACCTTTGTTCCTGGCCAAGGTGATCTTTTGTGCAGATATGCTAACACTGAACTTCTCTCTCATATCCCAAATCTAATTGAAAGTGCCATTTCTGTTGAAATGTAATTATACTCACGACCATTTGCCCTGCTGCAACAATTAGAACATATATCACAATTCCCTATCCTTTTCTTGCACATTGAAGCCATTCTCAACTCTCTTCCTAAAGTTCATTTCTCCTCCTTGCTCCTCATCCATCAAGGATACTTTCAATCCCAGGAATATTAATAAAACAGGGTCCAGGTGACTGCAATATCTTTGTTTCATAATTTAAGGGGATATTTTCAAGCAATTTCTAATAGAATCTGCTTTAGTACGATAGGTCTATGTAGCATCTATTCTTTAAGAGCCACTTTCAAAAATGACATGCTATAAATTAAAATATAAATTGACTATAAAATTCGATTTGCTTCCATAATTATTTCAAAATGTGCACTAAAGCTAGACTAGTCAATTTCAATGGCTGAATTTTGTCTAGTTCCTTTCTGGTAAACATGTTTAAAATATCTATGCCTCAGTGTGCTTTTAAGCTTTAATTTCTCCATATATAAAATAAGGATTATAATAATAACTACAACATAGGGTTGTCTTGAGAACCAAATGTATATAAAGTCCTTAGTACAGTATGTGGCACAACTGAAGTGTTCAATAAATGGCTTATTACTATTGTTGCTATTGTGATATCAGTACCTGATTCAAAAGGGTTAAACTCAAATGAAGGTAAACTTAAAAGAATTACTTCACTACACAATTTTTAGTGTCAAATCTTTTCATTTCCTTTCAACATAAAGCCTTAATGTCCGGTCTTCAACCATTTGACATATGATCCCTTCCAGATTCCCCCAGGTGCCTTTCTTCTTATCACTTATTTCCTCCTTGTTGCAAAAGCCACGGTGTTATTTTGGGGTCATCCTTCCCTGTGATCCATGCATTCCTGCATGTCCACTCTCTGTGTCACCGTGTGTCTCTTTAATCTTGGTTTCTTTCATTTCTTTCTAGCAACATTCCTCTCTCCACTCCCTATCCCCTTCCATTCCTCTCATGCAGAGGAAATCAAACTCAGTGTTTTTAAAGGCAGAATGTTAGAATATTTGGTGCAAAAAGATCATGTATGTGTGATGTTCCTATACAGTTCAGATTATAGGTAGGAAGTTTGGAAGGATAATTTCAATGGGCAACAAATAAAAACATTTTCATACTCATGAGTAGGAAAGTCACACCAAAATCAACATGTCTGATGCCATAATAAACTGATGGTGTAGTAATCCTAGATCTTATGGAATCCTGGTATTTATAAATTATAGGTCTTTTAGACCAACCTTAAACCTCATGCCTACAAATGAATATATTATTCCCAAGGGATCTAAAGACCACAATCACTGTATCGTGTAACACCCACCCTTGACCTGGTTAATATAAGGATTTGCAATAGTTGTCTAAACAATCACATCATGGCATTGTCACATATTAGGCTTATTTCCAATTAAAACCCAACAGTTTCTAACTGAATTGCTTCCCCCAAAGTTTGGGCCATCTTGCATTCATGCAATACACTTTATGAACATGAAAGCAGGACTTTAATTACACCCTATTAAATGTATTCCTTTTTTGTTTCATAACAGCATTCCAACCTGATAAGAAAATGCTCTAGGTCTTTTGTCTTTTGAGGAGACACATTTCTTAGCTTTATGTCATCTGCACATTTGATAAACATATCTTTGTGCCTTTATTCAAGACCCTGAAAAATGTACAGAATAGGATTATGTGGTGGCTTTATAATATCCACAAATTCTTTGAAATTCCTTACTGTAAGAGATGGAGCTTGATTCTCCAACCTTGCATGTGGGCTCAACTTAGTGACTCAATTCTATAGAATAGGGTACGTTGGAAGTGACAGTGTGTGGCTTGAGAGACTAGATCAAAAAAAAGCACTGTGACTTCTCTCTAACTTTCTCTCCCTCCCTCCCTCCTTTTCCCTCTCCCTCTCAATACCCACTCCAGGGAAGCTAGTGTTATATCATAAGGACACTTAAATCCTTTGGAGAGAATAACATGTCAAGGACCTGAGGCCACCAGATCCTCCATGCCTAGGTAAGTCTTGAGATGACTGCAGCCCCAGTTGCTATCTTGATGTCAGCTCGTCAGACACCTTGAGCCAGATCCACTCAACGAAGCTGCTACTAAATCATGACCTATAGAAAATACAGTATGTATTTGTTGTTTTAAGCCACTAAATTTTGGGGTAATTTGTTACACAACAATAGATACAGGGAAACTAGAAAGCTTCATCTGAGTGTTTCAGCTCAACCAGAGGCAGATCTCCTTAAGATGCTGTCATAGCTCTCTTTATACTATTTCAGGGAAATGAAGATACACTGTGTCCATAACATGCATCTCATCTGTGATTTATTAATGCCATCCAAAGAGAATTAGCCTAGTTCCATGAGACTTGCTTGGATGAGCCCATGCTAGTCCTTAGCCATTATCAGATTCTTTGTTAAATATGGTTAAATGCATCACAGTTTTTCTGTTAAATAAAAACACTTGAGAATTTTTATGTTATCAGTCTCAAGTTGAAGAGATCATCCTTTTATATAATGTAAAATTTGGGACACTTTTCCCAAACTAGTTTTCTATTCTGACTAAGCAAACATTCACAGGGGCTTGGGTTCAATTCCTTAAGCATCTGGGAAATTATTCATGTAAGACCCAGAGATCTGAGCTCCTTTGAGAAACTCTGTTACCATTTGCTCAGCAAAAGGTGGACTGGATTTTCCTATTTATTTTGTTTATACCAGCCTTTACATTCTGAGGGAGGACGTGCTGGTGACAGATGAAGATGTGTGAGGTGAAGGAGTGGGGATGAAGGGGAGTCCACATAACCACTGAGGTTCCGCCTAAGCAAATGTTTTTTATGTTTTATAATTAAAAAGCAGTTTCTGGGTTTCTGGGAGTAGAGTTCTTTGGAACTCACAGTTTGTATTTTGAGAGAAGGAGTCTACAATTTTAAGAAAAGGAGTCTATAATTTTAAGTTTTACAGATTTCAAAGATTATCTAAGAAATATAGTTTCCTTATTTTAATGTTTCTCAAACTTCCCACTTACAACATCATTAGAAATAGGACTCCTAGCATAAGCAAGCATCAGGGAGTAGAGATTTTAAAGATAACCCTCCCCCATCAAAGGTATTAATTAAGGAATTGTCTGTACTCCTATTTGTTTGATTATATGGCATCTCCAAGGCTTTTCAAAAAATGAACCAGTTGGCAGCCACGCATCATTTAGTGCAAGATTCAAAGGTCAGATATACACTACTGCAATGTGGTACAAGAATCAAAATTTTCCCAGTGAAGAGATGACCTCAGGGAATGCAGCAGTTGTAGTGTATCTTGAATTCATACAATGCCTCGTTAACTCTACTTGGCAAATTAATTCAAATTGATTTGTTTGTGAGAATTGCAGCATGGCCTCAAATCTGGCTACAAACAAAGGATAATGATAAACAATGTATGGAGATCAGAGAAAATGTCTAGAGAAAAGTAGAGATCGGCAAGGGGCTGTTTTTATAGCATAACTATCTTTGTTAAAAAGAAAAAAAGAGAAAAGAAGATAAGCAAAGGAAAAAAATGAAATGAAGAACACAGGCTATATAAATAAAACTCATTTCATAAATAACACCTATATATCACAAATACTCAAAACAAAGGCAGATAAAGTATTTGAAAGTATCCAAAGGGAATATAAAAACAAGATTAAAATTCTTAAAAAATGGACATTTAATTTTTAAAAAAGCAATTAACTCAATTTAAGCAAAGTGATATGACATGTTGAGAAAAAAAAAAAAAAAAAGAAGGCCATGTGATATGGCAGTTAGAGCCGAGATTAATTCCAAAATGTCATATCTTAAAGAAAAGAGAGGGGAGGGCAATTCCTCAGTGAAAGCCATTAGTTTACAACTTCACACTGAGTCCTGAATTTAGGGTTGAGAGGGAGAAAGTTTAAGAGGGAAATATAATTATAGCTGCCACAACATTTCCCAAGCTTTCTGCCAAAGTCCTCTGCAAAACAGCTACCTAATCCTATCCCGATATCCATGCCCCTTTGCAACGAGACTTCGTCACTCCTCCCGTCAGAGGTTGAGTCTACTTTTCCACCCCTTGATTCGGGGTTGGCTCTGAGACTTGCTTTGTTTGGCACCAGGCATATTAGCAAATGGGATGTAAGTGGAGGTCTGAATAGTGCTCGCCCTCTCATGCTGCTGAGACCTGAGATTGCCATTACCAAGAAAGCCAAAACCAGTCTCGGCTCCTGGAAGATGAGAGATCCCAAGAAGAGAGACCCCAGCCATCTAAGCCACTTAGCCAGCTCAGCTGAGGCCGCAGACCTGTAAGTGAGGCCATCAAGACCATCTCTAGCTCCATCCAAGCCAGCCTGGAACAGATAAAACACCTATGCGACCCACAAAAACATGAGCCAATAAATAACAAAGGTTTGGAGTGATTTTGTTATGCAGCATATATTCAATGATACAGCCAGGGAGTTGGGAAATCCAGGAAGGACTGGGAAGCAGAGATTCGGTAAATGAAGCGGTCTCCTGTGTGAGGGTTTCCATCAAGAACCAACAGGAAGTGGGGGAGGCGCTCAGCTGCTATCTATGGAGTCAGAGGAGCTTGTGGTGATGAAATTCTTCAGGGTCCTGGAATGGAGACAGGGAGGCACGGGCCCCTGTTACCTATCCTTAGTCCTCTTCTTCATTCTTAAGAGAAAATGATCAAATTCAAGGAAAGAGATGCAATAAGGCATCTCCTCAGAGGAGGGGGACAGATCAGGGCTGAGGGAGCTGGGACAGGGCAGGAAAACCAGAGAGGGACTGATACTTCTCTGGTCTCCATTTCTGGACTTGGACTAGGTTAAGGGTGGGAGAGTGGTGGGGTTGACTCCAGAGGTAATAAGGAGTAGAGCTAATAAGGGGCCACTCAGCTACTTGTGTGACTTCCTGCCATCACTATTCAAAAGAGTGGTGGACAGAGGCTTGTAAGAAAAGCAGGTTGGACTTAATGGGAAGATGTTCTGGGACTCTAACCCCTACCCACCAATGGATAATTTTCACTCCTTAAACGATTCCATGGGGAATCCAGAAGGACTGCCTTTTTTTTTTTTTTCTGAGCTAATACTACCTTTACTCTCATCCCTTACTCCAACCTTCTAACCAAACCAAACCATTGATGTTCCTGTAGGATATGAATAATCACTGATTATGAACGAATAGGCTTACTTAGGCTTAGAATAGAAAGATATGCTCCACCACACTCCCTACTAATACAAAACAATAAAAACAAAGCAAAACACTGAATTGAAGACCAAAACCAGATAAAAAAACATTCCCACCTTGCAACTTTGTGTTTTAAAAAGCACGTGCTGCCTCTTCAACTCCTTTTAAAGCTTATGGATCAGCAAGAAATAGCCTTTATAAACTCACTGAGGAGAGTTTAGAAATCATTTTTCTGGGACTTAATAGCTGGTATCAGAATTGTATTACATTAGCAGGTGAATGGCAGTTGGACTGTAGAGAAAAGCATCAAAAATGATCAAAATCCAAGGGGTTAAACAAAGAGTAAGGACAACTAACATCTAAATGTTTTGAGTGACAACTCGAATGACACGTATTTGTCAATAATTAGAAATAGGTCACGTTTTAAGTCATGACTCAAATATTAGTTCATATTGTAAATGTGATCACCAGAATAGCAATTAAAAAAAATAGGTTTTTTTTTTTTTTACACTTTTAAGAAAGAAGTCAACAATTACATAAAATTATCCACATATTTAAAATACTTACCTAAAACCTAGACTCCTCTATCCTGCAATTGAGTATCAGTTCTTGTGGGCATGTTTTTGTTGTTGTTGTTTTGATATAAAAATATAATCACCTTAGAAGATTAAAAAACATCTTTTTACACCATTCTACTTCCACAATCCACTTTCCAACACATAGTGACATGAAATATCGACACATTTTATGTGGTCAAGAATGGTCATGAAATTGATGACTGCTGCTACTTCAAGCAGAGGCAGGTGTTCCAACTCCAATAAATCATCAAGTTATTACCTTTGAAAGTTTAAATGATTACCAAAGTTCTTATAACATCTGAAAACCTACAAATTTGAGATATATTAATAAAATATTAATGACTCTCCCTTCTTTTATTTAATATAAAATATTAAATAGCATGATACTAAATTTCAGCTATCTGAGAACTATGTCTAAAGATCTTTAGGCTATTTTATGTTTAAATATATTTATTTGTTCTGGGACAAATGCAATGTTTTTAGTATTTACCCATTGATGTGTGTGTGTGTGTGTGTGTGTGTGTGTGTGTGTGTGTGTATCCTGTACATATAGAATTTATAAATATCTCAAAGGAAATAATGCCTTCATATAGTCTCCATAGAAGCTTGTGCCTTTCCACAAGAAATAGCTCCTAGATATCTGTAAGAAATAAATATCTTGGATTTAAAGAAATGACTGAGAATAATTTCAAATGACATCCCTAATGATAATGGAGTTGAACAAAAAAACTTTTCCAGCCAGAGAGGAGAATCAGACAGGTCTATTTTCTTGATAGAAGAAAGGCAAACTGTATCAGCTGTAACATTTCAAATTATACTAGTCAAATTAGAGTAATCCGTTTTCTGTAGAAATTTCTGAACCAACCAGGGAAATGTACCAGATGATCTAGTATTATCACCATTCTAATTGCTAAGTTCCTTTGAATTTTACTCTTTCAGAAACCCTACTTTTATCTTTGCAATAATGATCCAAGAGATTAGAAGAAGGCCTTCGAGTGACTTGATTTGCCTACTCAAGTTCATGCAGTGTCTACTGATGCCTCATCGCTGTCTTGTCAAAAAGCACTTAGAACATTAATAAGTATAAGGCACAATTAGGACAGGAGATGAGGCAGGTGAGAGAAGAACATGTACTTTTCTTGGTTTTATGTTTTCATTCCTGATTATCAGGGATGGTGGCTTATTTAAATCCCACTGAAGTCCTTACAAGTGTTTAGACTTCTGAACAGGGACTGCAATTTCCCATCTAACCAAATTCAAAGGATGCTGTCTAAAGACGTACCTTATTTTTTTTCTTTCAAAGATTTACTTCTGAGTGTGACTCAGAAAAGAGAACCTAGACACAGTGAGTACTAAAGAAATAGATTTCCTCCTTACTTTTCCTGTTTGATATAAATATGCTCTGATTGAATAATGGTCCAAATCCTATTTATTATTCAATTCCTAGCACAGGGATTTGTAGAGATGGATACTTAATACTTTTACAGACAAATCTGAATGGTTTCTGTTCACAAAGGAATGCAGATACTAGGGTTGCTTCTGTCCCTAGAGGTTGGCTGTGACAATTGGGATTTTAGCGGTTATTACACATTTAAAAGGCACTGAGGTTTGAACATACATAATTACTGCTCAAACTCTTGAGCTTTCTAGTCAGCAGTTTGCTTGTTCTAAGCAGCTGTGGTGTCGGGGGGTGGGGGGGGAGTGGCACAAATCAAAGGATCAAAGCCACAAGCAAGAGGATCAAGGTACGCTTATATTGATTATTCTAATTGGCCAGGAAAAATTAAAGCAACTGTAACCTAACAGAATGATGCAGCTATATAATTATGCAGCCACAGAATGAGCTGGATTTACTGGCTAAAAAGTTCATTAATGTTTTGGCCTAAGTGTTTCTTGGTGACATCTACAACTACTACTGCATTTCAACCAGATCCCTGGAAGGTTGGTTTGGAACAAGTGTTGAGGATGAAATGTGTACAACTACTGAGGATGGGGATAAGGCTAGAGAATTGTCATAAAGGTCTGGGATTAGGGTTGGTCAGGACTCTGAGTCAATGGGTGGACACAGCACCTGGCTCAGTTCAGTTGCCTTATTTCCAGAACAGATCTATTAAGAATATTTCAAAATTCCCTTTATGAACCTCCTTGGAACTCAAAATTCTCTGAGGTCTTAGTAGAAGAAAGTCACAAAATGAAGCAAACCTATTAGATTTCACTTGGTTTATCTCCTCTAGGAGATCTCAATTGCCCGCTGGGAGCAGTATCTTCTTTTCCATGTATTACCTTCCTTTTTTTCCCCCCCGCTCTCTGCAGGTCCAGCTCCACACTCATCAAACAAAAAATTCGGTAAAATTCCGGCTATTCATTTTGAAAGTCTAAAAGCATTTTGGTTCTATTTAAGTTTGTACTTCACTTATATAAATTCTTATTTTATTTGGAACAGTCAACATCTCACAACAGTTTTATATAGGTTTGAAAATGAACTACTAAGTATTTCTAAACCTCGGCTGTCTGAGAAGATTTTAGATGTATTTTTACTTTACATACATATCTATGTCAGATTTATATTTATTTTTTTTAACTTTCACAGATGCCTGAATGTTCTTTTTTCTCTTCTACCATTTTGACTAAGTATACTGGGAAATTCTCTCTTCTGGACATACAGAGAATCATCTCAGGAATGTAAAAATAATTTAATAAAATAAGATTTAATTGTTTCAACAAACAAAATTTTCCCAGTAAAAATCTCAATAGCTATTCATTATAAAAACTTGTTATTTTCTGATTACTTTTAAAATGAACTTAAGTATATTTAATGTTTGTCAAGGATACTCTTGACCTTGGTGTATACTATGTTATGTATGTGCAGACAATGAAGTCAGAAGCTTGCAATAATTCCAGTACAGTTGTGCAGTTTAACATTTATTGAACAACTGCTATATTGCCACTTTGACTCAAAAAAAAAAAAAAAGAGGTGGAGGAGTAATTAATAGCTCTGCCACTGTGACCACTTTGCTTAGGCGCTAGAAAGACATCACCAAGTCTGGTGGTGGAAAATTTGACCTTAGACTGAAAGCTTTATCACATTCAATACTGAGCTCAGTAAAATGTGGAGGGGCTGCTATTTTTTATAAATAAAATCTGGTCTTCCTTAGCTTGATTTTTATTTAAAAACTTTATTTTTTTAAATTTTTAAAAAAGATTTTATTTATTTGTCAGAGAGACAGCACAAGCAGGTGGAGTAGCAGGTAGAGGGAGAGGGAGAAGCAGGCTCCCTGCTGAGCAAGGAGCCTGATGTGTGACTCGATCCCAGGACCCTGGGATCATGACCTGAGCCAAAGGCAGATGCTTAACCAACAAAGCCACCCAGGCATCCCTAAAAACTTATTTTAAACTTCTGCATGCTTGTGCATATATATACACCTATAAAAACTCATAACCTGGTACTTTTTCCTTTAATAAATAGGAACAGATTCTAAAATCTCTAAAACTCAACAGCAAGAAGTAGGCTGGGCCACATCTAAGAAGAGTCGGCCCTCGAATAGCAGATCAATGGCCAGAAACAGAGTGGAAGCACAAGTAGGAAGCTCCTAACAGCCAGTTGGGGCAATCAATGCCAAGAAAATGAAGAGAAGTTTCTCTGGGACTCAGAAAATGGATATGATATATCAGTGAGCAGGTAGAAGAAAAGGTAAATGTTAAGAAGTCAGTTGGCGGGAATGCAGCTGGTGCAGCCACTCTGGAAAACAGTGTGGAGGTTCCTCAAAAAGTTGAAAATAGAGCTGCCATATGACCCAGCAATTGCACTACTGGGTATTTATCCCAAAGATACAAATGTAAGGATCCGAAGGGGTACATGCACCCCGATGTTTAAAGCAGCAATGTCCACAATAGCCAAACTATGGAAAGAGCCAAGATGTCCATCAACAGATGAATGGTTAAAGAAGATGTGGTATATATATACAATGGAATATTATGCCGTCATCAAAAGGAATGAAATCTTGCCATTTGCAACGATGTGGATGGAACTGGAGGGTGTTATGCTGAGCGAAATAAGTCAATCAGAGAAAGACATGTATCATATGACTTCACTGATATGAGGAATTCTTAATCTCAGGAAACAAACTGAGGGTTGCTGGAGTGGTGGGGGGTGGGAGGGATGGGGTGGCTGGGTGATAGATACTGGGGAGGATATGTGCTATGGTGAGCACTGTGAATTGTATAAGACTGTTGAATCACAGACCTGTACCTCTGAAACAAATAATACATTATATGTTAAAAAAAGAAGAAGAAGATAGCAGGAAGGGAAAAATGAAGGGGGGGAAATAGGAGGGGGAGATGAACCATGAGAGACTATGGACTCTGAGAAACAAACTGAAGGTTCTGGGCGGGGGGGATGGGTTAGCCTGGTGATGGGTATTAAAGAGGGCATGTACTGAATGGAGCACTGGGTGTTATATGCAAACAATGAATCATGGAACACTACATCAAAAACTAATGATGTAATGTATGGTGATTAACATAACATAATAATAAATAAATAAATAAATATACGCCCATCAAAAAAAAAATAAAGAAGTCAGTTGGCACCTTTATGCAGAGGGGCTACAGAGAATAGGCTAGGGCAGCTGAGCCAGTGGCTAATACAAAACCCATAAATTCAAAAGAAAAGTTTGCAACTTCCCTAAGGAGTGAGCGAGAAAGCATGTATTTGGATCACCACCATTTACAGTTACAAGTAGAAGTAACAGAACTAGAGAAATATTAAGGCTTTCAGTTTGTTATTTTCAAATCCTGCTCTAAGCAATGTATGGCATAACATAAATGAAGGTAGAACTGAATCTATGTCTTTGGTGTTCAGATAGGAAAGCAGTGTATGGTTGGATTTTTGTTTAAGTACAGGTACATGGATTGCCTGTCCCACTTGTGTATTTCTTTATTCTGAATTAACCTCACCAGTGGGTCTATGCTACTCTACCTAACAATACTGTTCTGTCTCTCAGATTTAACTCATCCGCGTAGAGATTATCTTGCTCCCTTTATTCTTAACAGAGATAAGACAATCTAAAAAATAAAGCTAATGGATCAGTAAAAACAGAGCTGTAGGCTTCAAAAGACACATGATCTAGATCGAAGGCCCCCTAACAACAACCGATGGGTAAATATGGCTTATCGTAGTTTCTTTTTGTAAATTGTTTTATTAGAACACAGCAGTGCCCATTCATTTATGTATTGTTTATGGCTGTTTTTGCACAACAGCAGAGTTAAATAATTTCAACAAAGACCTCATAAGTTGCAGAGCCTATAATTTTTATTATTTGGTCTTTTAGAGAAGAAGTTTCTTTAAATGAAGATATTAAGGGGAGAGGGTATGCCTGGCTGGCTCAGTTGGAAGGGCATGTGACTCTTGATCTTGGGATTGTGACTTGGAGCACCACATTGGGTATAGAGATTACTTAAATAAAAAAATTTTTAAATGAGTGGTATGACACTGGAGAGTATGTTACTTATTCTTACTCTTACTCTTGTATATTACTCTGAGATTCAGTTGCCTCATCTCCAAAATGGGAATAATAATAGAATCACTTTCTAGGACGCTGTGAGGATTCAATGTGATGATCCATGAGCCTGATACAAAATAAGTACTGTGTCAGTGTTGCATCTTATTAACTAACATTATTCCCCTAAAATCCTTTATTCAAGGATATGTTGTAATATCCTCATTCCTTGTCCAGGATATACAGCTCTCAAACACTTGTAGGCATTTAGAATAAAGATCTCACCATTGAACTCTGAGAAAAACCACATTTCAATAATGTGATTAAAATGAAAACAAATTTAGTTTAATTAAACATTGAGACTGGCAATTGTGCATCGGGCAGAAACCCATTTCTAGTAAATGTTTAATAATGTGATTACAGAGTGTACTGCATGCACTGGAATGTGGGAAACAATAGTAAATTTGCATGTGAATTTACCTCTGTCAACCAAATAATTCTGAGCTCTATATACAATATGAACAGGAGTATCCTGGGAAGCAGATGGAAAAGTGGGGTGGTCGAAAGAGAGACGGGTGTAGGAACAAACAAATCTAGGGAGAATCCCAGTGTTGACACTTTATGCCCCTGTGACTACAACAAATGTGCCCCAACCCCCTGAGCCTTGGTTTCTTTTTCTTCTTTAAAAAAAAAAAAAAGAAAAAGATTTTATTTATTTATTTGACAGAGAAAAAGGGAGAGCTCACAAGTAGGCAGAGTTGCAGGCAGAGGGAGAGGGAGAAGCAGGCTCCCCACTGAGCAGGGAGCCTGATGTGGGGCTCGATCCTAGGACCCCTGGGATCATGACCTGAGCTGAAGGTAGATGCTTAACCGGCTGAGCCACCCAGGTGCCCCTGGTTTATTCTGTAAAATAAAGAGATGAATACTTCTCCCCTGTAACCATGGGGCAGATGACATGAACTGAAAGAAGGTATGAACAATGCCTGCACATTAGTTCCTTCGGTGTGAAAGGTGAAGGTTGTCATGTCACAGTTTATGCTTCTGTATGTCTAGATAGGGGAGCAGAGTTTGTTAGTACTGTCCCAGAGAACCGAAGGTCACAGCCCAAATCCACCCCAGGCCATTCCCGTCTGGCTTTCAGGCTCCATCAGACACTTACGTGGGCCACTGAACCCAGATTTTATCTGAATGATAGCACCTTCTTACGCTATCTGGAACCGCAGGTACAATACGGGGTACTGCACAGGAACACTAAATTTACCTTCCAAGAGATACAGGCTCGAGTTCCAGGTATTCCTGTACTAGTTTATGATGCTGGGAGAGCTAATCTCATAAGCATCCCTGTTTCCATGTATAAGATGAGGATAAGAGTAGTGTCTACCTCTCAGGGCTATTTTAAAGATTTAATGTAAGAACTTAGTGCACTGCCTGGCGCTTAATATCTGCACAATAAAATTTAAGTATTAAAACTATCTCGCTTGTGTACATGCACTTCTCTTTCATTAGACTAGAGGATCCTTAAGGGCAGGGGTTTTGTTTTATTTCCCATCATGGACCCATCATTTAGCATGGATTCATAGGCAAAGTGGATTTTAAATTAACATTTGTGGAATGGCTGAATGAATGAATGCCTAAGGAGATTACTCAAACTCACCCCATTGTTGAGGACGGGGGATTAGCAATATCTCTTCTTAATAAAAGGCAACATCAGTTAGTAAAGAGATTTCTGAAGTGCTTCTGCTATTTGAAAGTGCAATATAAATTTTTTTCTGGCCCATTATCAACTCATTTCCATCATATGCTTTGATATAACCTTTAGCTTTGGGCTTGAATGGTCATTTTCCACTTATACACCTAAATCCCCAAGTGTTCTTATGCAGCACGGTGTATCAATCGCCGGCATATGGCAAAACCTTCAAACTAGGCCAACACCGAGCCTTACCATAAGTCTATAAAAGTACCATGTAAAAAACAATGTATCTCATAAAACAAACTAAATTATCAGTGGGAATCAAATCCAGTCCACATTAACTCCATGAACTGAAAATTAGAAGTGTCTCTTTGTCCTTGACTCATTGTCTCTTTTCTCCTCTGACCCTCCTTTCCCCCTTCTTTAGCCTGCCAGGGTATTGACAGGGATTTCAGAGGAGTGGAAGGTCTTTATCTCTTTGAGACGAGATGCAATATGATTACAATCGATTGAGTGATTTACAGTTTAGAGCGCCTTTCATTACCCTCTGTGCTTTATAGAATTATAAATGACATACTGTATGTGAATATATATTATTATTATTATTGGATATTTATGCACCACCTTTTGTAAGAAGCTAAATGTTCTTTTTAGACTTTAAATAATTACAGGGACCCTGCAACCTTGTACAAAACTTAAACTGAAGAGATTGAACTTGGAAACTTTTCCGATAAACACAGCTATACTCCTGGACAGGTTCTGAGGACATCCGATGTCCATCTAACTCTGGGGCAGAATGAAAACAGTACAGGGTAATTGCATTTTATGATTAGGATAATAATTCTGAATTTTAATAGTTAAGACAAATTTTGCAGGCCAGATTTTCTATTTACTGTCTAAACTGGAGCTTCTCTGTGACAACAGGAAAAATAAAATGCAATTCACTTAGCTAGCTTTGAAATTATGCAATGTTTGATGAATGTTTTAATTTGAAAGAATTTGTGTTAATTAGATGCCTTGCATAGAGTGAGATGTCATTAGTATTTTTCTGTCACATTAATTTCAAATGAGTATAATTTAAAAACCACATGAAAGGTGACCACACTGTATTTCTCATCTTGAAAGTGTTAGATGTGGTTTAATATATACATATACTCATTATTCATAGAAATTAAGAAATCCTTTTCCTTACATTTCTAGTTAAATAGTGCCTAGGAGTGACCCTCGATTTTCTCATTACTTATTTCACTGAGTCCCTAGACTATAATATGTATACTATTTAACATATGGTTAAATAAATAATCATCATGTGCCTTTTGTTAAATTCTACCTTCGCCTCTAAATCCCAAGGTAGTCTATTAACAATGAGAAAAGCATAAACTAGGACCCAACTCTAAGATGTGTATCTCATAAAGTCCTATAGAAGTTTCCAGAAACATTATTCTTTTGATGATTATCAAAAGCACTGTCCTATTCACAAATGAATTCTAGATAAATAATGTCTTTAGTTACTATAATTGCTGTCATATTATCTGATGTAAATCTTCATAATGATAACAAACTCCTTTGTGTGTTATTTAATTATATTATAAATAACCTTGAGTCATGTGTTGGCTTAATGTCTCAGGGACATGTGTCTTGTGTCCATGTGCCATGTGTTTATGAGTCCCTTTTCCCTCTATCCCAAACGTTCTTCTCTCTTCCATAGGGTATGTGTGTGTGTGTGTGTGTGTGTGTGTGTGCGTGTGTGTGTGTGTATAAACACATATGTGTATATAAACTTGTGTGTATGTATTCTTGTCTTTTTGTCTTCTAGGTGGTTAGGTTTAATTTTAGCATTAGCTAGAAGACCACAGTTTGTCTTGAAATGCTTATCACCCTCTAAGAGACATTTATAGGGACAGAAAGGCTCCAGGACTGATAGCAGTAATTGTATTTAACTTGTAAGATACAAAGCTATTTATCTTGTGGCTGAGAATTCACAGAAGAGAAAGAAGGGTTGCCTGATAAAACAAAAATTAAAGAAAAAAATACTATGCAACACTCTCCCATCTCAACACTCTCCCATCCCCCAAGACCATTAAATGGTAAAAGAGACTTTCATCTAATAAAGCCCTTCCCATCCACATAGATACAGTGCTAGAAGATAAAAGAGAATTGTGAAAAGAAAGAAGCTGCCAAAGTCCCATAGGTCGAACCAAAGATGTGGAGGAAGGCCAATGTCATAAATGCACAGGGAAGTGCTAACTTGTAACTTGGCAGAAACTAGAGATTTAACTTGAAAGAAAAATTCTGTGAGCCAGGCAAGTACCTAAGATCTCTGAATGGCTCCTAATCTGTAAAATGGGAATAAAACTAACATCAACCTCAAGGGTTTGTACCAAGGGTAGATAAAATGTTGTACATGAAGTGGGAAGTATGTAGTAAATGCTCAGAAAGGGTAGCCATCACCATCAGGATGATTTAGGTTAGGATGGTGGCATCTGCCATTGCTACCTCTCTGGGATAACAATCTTACGCATCAAGTGGGGTGATTATCCCCATGTTGTTATAATGACAACATACATTAGATAAGTTCAGAAGGTATATGGAGGTAAATGCTCATTAATTTATTAATGATGTAAATAGAGATTTATATTATATAAAACAAATAAAAGGAAGAAAGACACAGTATGTTCTAGTCCTGTGCTGTCCAATACTGACCACCAGCTACCACCCTCATAGTGCTGGCCTGAAGACTGCATGAAAAAAAAAATGTATTTAAATCTTCTGTGCCTAGGACATAATAATTACACAATAAAATAAATTTTCAGGATTGCCTGGGTGGCTCAGTCAGTTGAGTGTCTGTCTTTGGCTCAGGTCATGATCCCGGGGTCCTGGGATCGAGCCCCGTGTTGGGCTCCCTGATCAGCGGGGCGTCTGCTTCTTTCTCTCCCTCTGCTCCCCCGCACTTGTGCTCTCTCCCCCCCCCGTCAAGTAAATAAATAAAATCTTTAAAAAAATAAATAAATTTTCAGGGCCTCAGTCATATCAGCCACATCACAAGTATAGCTACAGAAGGCTAGTGGCTACCATGTTGGACAGCGCTGCTAGTCAGTCTGAAAGGAGAAACACAATTTTAGCTTTCTAAATATCAGCGCTTCTCAAACCTAGCTGCATAGAGAATCACCACCGGAGCTTTTTAAAACTACTGATGGCTGGACCAATGCTTCTCAAATTTGACACTACACATGAATCGCCTGAGTATCTTGTTAAAATGCAGATTCTGATTCAGTAGGTCTGGGGTGAGGCCCAAGATGCCCCATTTTTAACAAGCTCCCAGGCGATGCTGATGCTGCTGATCCATGGACCACACCCCAGACCAATTAGATTACCTGTGCCTGGGGCTTGAGAACTGGCAGTTTATTTAAAGTTCCCAGGAGAATCTCATTTGTAGCCAAGTTCAAGAACACTGCTTCATAAATAATAATACATATATATCTATATACATATATATATATATATATATATATCTCCACTGAAAAGATTTTTTGTAAACATCTTTTTGCCAAAGACCAACCCCAGCAAGTTGAAAGTCCCTTGGAAGCAGAAACTCACTTACTTGTGAATCCTAATTCATTCCTGACAAGCTGGACTATTTAGCAAAGTCCTCAGGATGTCCTGGTTTGATTGATTAATTGATATATTCTGTGACCAAATGTTTGAAGAACTTATTTATAAGATGGTCTTAAAATGTACTTAGCAATGTTCAAACACCTTCATTAAGTCAGCCTTTCTCTTGTTGCTGTTATATCTCTACTGTCTTGAGAACAGGTTCAAATACAGCTTTTCCTCTTGATTGTATTTATATTTATTATTCTCCTTGCAGGACTTTACTATATATGTTTTTTTCTTTTTTACCTCCCTCCAGCTGAACTGAAAGTAACACTAGTCCTGAACGGATGAATGAGCAAGTAGATGGGGCTTGTTTTAATGTGTGCTTCAAATCTGGCCAGGCCTCAAATGTTTGCAGGCCAAGACAGAAAGAAAAAGGAACGAAAACCTCCTGGGTAGGAATCAATGAAAACCCTAGACCTGAGAAATTTCAGCATCATGTCAAGTACAAAGACTTGTTTTTAACCCTTCAAAATCTCAATAATCTAAGATGAGATGTGGACAAATAAATCTCTCCTATTGCATTTTGAACATCACTAAGCATTATAGCAATGTTTTTTGCTCTCAGTACCTATAAAGACAAGATTATGTGGAATTGGACACATTCAAATACAGCTAATAAGTTTTCTAATCTACTGGCCTAGAAAGAGAGCCACTTCTCCAACCCTTTCGTGTTCTGAGCTGGGTGGTCAGACAGCATTCAAGCTCAGGTCATCAGGAGCATTTTATTGACCAGAAAAGGGGAATCCAAGCAAGAGCCCTTCAAATGAGTTGGTATGCAGTATCAAGAAAAAAAGAAAAACAATTGAGACCCTGCTCTCCTCAGCACCATCTGCGGTGGGAAGATGTAAAGTCCTACACACCAGAGCTTCTTGTCAGCCTTCATTTTCCGGGAAGCCGGTCTCTGGCCTGAAAAGCCTCTTATGGCACCACGCTCGGGGTTCTAGTAGGGCTGGTGACACAGCCAGCCACCCAGCCATGGCAGAGAGGATCTTGAACACTCCCAGTCAGCTCAGCCTCCCAGAGGACGGAGAGCTGGGACTAAAATTAATTCCTCATGCTGAAGTCACCTATCACCTCCCCTCGCTTGTCGCCACCACTGCATTATGTCAAGACAGTAATCAGAGACTTTATAAGGAACATTTGTTAGTGCCCGGATGCCAGCTCTGGGCTGATTCTTCTTTTACTTCCCTCTCCTGCTCCTTAGCCTTTCTATTTTCAGGTTCAAAGACAGAAGTTGCTTTTGAGTTCTATACCCAGAATTAAGTGATATAAGATCCCAATAGCCATAGAACTACTTTCGTTTGGATCCTTCCTGATTTACAAAGAGCCAATGCTGCATGCCCTGTGCCCAGCTGGTTTCTAAATATTTCACAGTGGGATGTTTTAGTAAAGCCACATAAAATCCTATGAATGTCCATGAGAAGATTCTGGAGTTGACCCATTCATCCTGATACACAGACACCTGTTGAGCAGGAACAATTCCCTGAGAGCATGCCCTCAAAATGAGATAACTTATGTAAATATTCTGTAGGAGCTACTCCATATTTCTTTACTGTTTAAACATTAGCAGTAGACAAGTAGCACAACCAAACTCCTTTTCATAGTTGCTATACTTATCACTATCAATAAAAGAGGATAGCCTGGAAAAAGAATACATCCCTTTTGTGGAAATTGTGTCAAGCTTGCCTGACCAGATGTCTTTGTTCTCTGATGCCCAGATACAGGGTGTATTTTAATCTTATGGTTTAATATAAATTAAACATTGCCAGATTGCTCTAATGGTGCTTTAAATTTAGTTAAGTGGATCCTTTCAGTAGCACAGGGAAGCAGGAGGGAGAGAAAATAAGGTATCCAAAGGTCAAAAGGTGACCATTCCTAAGAAGTCTTGGAAGACTGGAATATAAAACTAGATTGGGGGCACCTGGGTGGCTCAGTCAGTGAAGAGTCCAACTCTTGATTTTGGCTCAGGTCATGATCTCAGGGTCATGAGACTGAGGAGCCCCACATCAGGTTCTGTGCTGGGCATGGAACCTGTGTAAGATTCTTTCTCTCTCCCTCTCCTTCTGCTCCTCCTCCTAGCCTCCCCCGACCCCGCCACTCTTGCTCACTTATGCTCTCTCTCAAAAATAAATAAATTAATTAATTTAAAAAACTAGATTGTTCCAAATAAACATTTACCCTTTAAAAAAATAAGAAAAAATAAAAATAAAACTAGAATGTTGGACTTTCCATTACTACTTTCCAATCTAGGCAATGAAGTATGATGATGACTACTTCAAATACTCAGTATTCTTTCAATTGCCTCATGGAAGCACATTACTGTAGTTGTTAGAAGGACAGCTTGGACTCAATAGAAATGAGCCTTTTAGCACAGCTAAAAAAAAAAAAAGAACTTTTCTTTTTAAAAAGATTTTCGACTCCACATCTCACAATAACCACCTTTGTGTGGTTATGGGTACTGACCTATGTAATAGATACTTTTAAAAAAAAGGAGTAAGTTTAAGATTACACAAGAAGAGAGATGCTCATTTCTATCCATGCACTTTTCAAAATATCCCCCAATTTCTGTGGGAACAAGAGTGGAAATTGTGCCCAGTTGAGAACAGGAGAATATGGTCTTAGTTCTGTCATAGTAAACATGTGACCTTAGGAAAAACACAGCATCTTCCTGCGTCTCTTTTTAAATTTGAAATGGAGAATAAGAATGTCCACCCTACCTAATCTGTGGGCTGTTTAGTGGTCACAGTGAAGTCATCTGTATGAGTGAAGACGTCATAGTAAAACAACGCTACCCAAATATTTGGTCATTCTCATAGCTAACATTGATTATTGACTTAATTAACATTTTACATACATTCATTCAATCTACACATTAGCCCTGGAAAGTCAGTATTAACACAACCCCCTTTTATAGACCAGTAAACAGAGGTTGGGAGGTTAAATAGCTTGTCTCAAGTTACTGAGGGGGAACTGGATCCCACAAATAGGGAGAATATACACTTAGAGAACTGAGAAAAAAGAGTAAAAGGTGAGAATTTGGGGAGAAAGAATATATTTTTAAAGCATTAGAGTGATCATCAAAAAAGAAAAATCAAGAGTGTTAGAAATTCTTACAGTCATTTTATGGTATACTGTTGTATTTTGAATTGCATATGGGGAGAGGCACCAAATCATTTAGCTCTTAGGGCCTTTCAAGGTTTTAATCCAGCCTGTCTTAGACTCAGAGCTGATGGCACCAAGGTACCAACTCCAGTCAGGTGACTCCAAAGCCCATATTTATAACTGCTCTACTGCATCTTGCTCTGTAATAATAATACTTATTATAACTAAGTAACCATTGCCAATAGTTACTAGTAATAAGCATTTTCAGTGGTAAGCAATGCCATTCAAGAAAAGTTTATTCTGTTTTGAAAACATAGTAAGCAACCCATAATCTGGATCTCAAGATACAAAGAGAAAGGCACACAGCGAGAGTCACTGGTTTTCTTACTGTGGCTTTTAAATGACCATTAAAGAGTCTTCAGCAAACTCGTGGGTTCTATATCGGCTCAGGGCAGGGGGTTAACATCAGTTTAGAAATCTTTGAAATTCCTAATAGAAACACAACAAACCCTATAGCAGCATTAGCAGGGCCAATGATAACATGCATGGAGAGAGAGAGTGAGTTTTCTGATAATCAGATGAACAGCTTTTAAGATCTTAGGCTATTTGGATTCCCGTGCTCACCCATCCCCCAGAGTTTAAGCACGAAACATTTAAAAATCAGGTCTATTAGTGTCTAGCGAATTTGGATGATGATAAGAACTCATAGTAGCTGCTAACACCTCTGGCTCTCTTCAAAGGCTCAAAGATAAATGCATAAAGTCATTTTTGTGCCTTAATCTGAGAAGTACTAAGTGTATGGCAAGAGACTCCCAGCAAAGGCTGAGCTGGATATTGTATGGAGACTGAGATGGTAGATAAATGGGTAGGCGGGGCTTTTCATATCAATAGCTTGGGAGTCTTGTATGTATGCTTTTTGTAGATGCTCCCATAATCCTTAAACCAGGCACAGGAAGACTCTGGTTTTTCAGGGGGGTGGGGGCAGTAACACAATTACTTCTGATTGGCTTTTAAAGAAAATTAATGATGAATTAGGCATGAAAATTACAGCCTTCAAGTCATTCAAAATTCTTGGGCCACAAATAAGCAAATTTACTTTATGTATTTCTCCCAGGTGTGATGATTATTAGCTAAACAGCTCTTAAAAACTTCTGAAAATGTGCTTTGGGCTTCCTTATCTCTGTGCTCACTTCACTATTAAGGAAGTGAGAGGACAGCAGTAAGAGAATTATGGGGAGTTTGAAGCGTAGGAGAGAGAGAGAGGGTGAAACATAGCATCATGCCCACATTAGTGAAAAGTTCAATATTCTGAGCTAGTCTCTTGCATCCACCAAGTGATAATGCAACTGTGGAACAAAGGCCCTTAGCCAAAGTATTTTCCCTTCCATTCCTGAAACTTTTTTGATCAGGGTTCAGGGCTCTTTTGCTAAGAGAAGTGAGAGATGAGAGGGAAAGCTAAAGGATGATTTGAATGACCTCTTTAAAATAAGGCAACCTTTCCTCCCATTGCCCTTGATTTGGCCATCTGGCTCTGGGAGTTTGCTGGCAAATGCTCCTTGACCATCAAATTTAAACGGATGATTAACCCCTCTCCCTCCCACACCAGCATGCTTGTTATTAAAATGCCTACTAGGACCAATCTCTGAATATCAAGGCAGGCTTAGTATAAATGAAAGAAAAAAATGGGCAAAGTCAACCAAATGAATGAAACCCCACCCTTCGTTTCTCTCTCATCATTACCCTGACTTGATGTTCATCACTTTAAGTTTAGTAAACTTCCTTTCACAGTCTTTCTGAAATCTCTGACCATCTGTACCTTCAACCTCACCTGCCTAAATGGCACCACAGAGTCCAGATAACAAAGGGATTATTCTGTGATTATCGACGATAGCTCACGATGGAGATGGCACCCCTTCCCTCCACTGGTCATCATTTGCAATGCCCTGGAAAGCCTACAGCCATTGTCTTTAGTATGAGCCAGTCAGGCAGTACTGGTCAGGTTGACAAAAAGTGTTCAGTGCATAGTTAGTAAGTCTCCAGAAGCTCCCTATGCTGAACCAAGCCCTAACATGATAACTCATCTTGTCCTACAAAAAAAAAAAAAAAAAAAAAATACATGAATGATGTGCTTAGTATTGTTTTATGATTTGGTGACAGTCATGAAAAAGTTGCCACTTAGGAGTAAGAATGGGAGAGCCGAAGAGAGTCTGTGGTCACTGAGAGTACAACACCTACCTGTGGGATAATGTTCATTCACTGGCCAGTTGTCCACCTGGAGGGTGGCATTGCCGCCGTTCCTGGTGAAGCGCACCACATGATATTTACCATCATTGACAGGAGTTCTCTCCTCCTTGATAGAGATGTCAACTGTGCCGATATTGAAGACAACTCCGATTTTCCCCTGTTCCTATGATAAAGAAACACAAAGGGCATAGTTAGCACCAACCACAAGGTGTTCTCCCTTTATAGTGGGTCCTCCAGCTAGCAATAAATCTGTAGGTACCCAGAGGGAGCTGGCAGCATGAAGGTCACAACAGTATCCTACATTTCTCCATGGGCTTTCATCCTGAACATAGAAACCAATGGCATAAAGCCACCCAGATTGCTCTCACGGGCTGCCCTGCACAGCTTACATCATTTGCTTGCTCTCCAGATAGCTAAGCTGGAAACCACAGAACTACCTAAGAGCTGTGTAGTGACACTGCAAAGTGCATTTCTGTGAGAGCAATGAGGCCTATTTTCTAGGAGAGGTAATTAGACCCTGGACCCTAGATCGCCTCACAGTTTAGATTTAGGATTAAAGAAGAAATATAAGCATACTTGCACATTTTGGGGGGTGATCAAGGCCAAGGGAAGGGGTACAATGAATGATGAGGAGGCAATGCAGAGGGGCTAGCATCATGGATCAACACCCAAGGACACGCTGTGCAGTCTCAAACCCATAGAAAACGTATCCTCAGTAGAGGTCAGTGAAACCGAGCTGGGGTTTTCAGAGTCAGATGGCTGCCACTCTTCCCACACGTGTAGCCCTATTCCTAAGGCTCATCCAAAGAGGGCTGGAACATTCAGTGCTACAGCTTTATGCCACATAGCACACGAGAACCCAATGGCCCAGAAAGAGACTTCTGGGAGGGAAAATACAATGAATGCCAGAAGAGAAATACTACGGCAATGAAGGTGATGATTATGGTGAAGGTAGAGGCGATGACATCATCTACTTCCTGCAAGTGCCCAGAAGCACTGAAACATAAATAATGCTCTTAAAACTCTTACTCTTCTCCTCCAGTCATTGGTTATGACTAAGAGTTAGAATTAGTATTCACAATGAGACACAAAACAAAAGTAACCTTACTGGTCAGATATAATCAGTTTCTGCCAACCTCCTAGGAAGGTATCACAGCATGCAGGATGCCAGGAGGGATGGGTGAGGAGAGAAGGAGACATCTTTCTCCATTTTTCTAGTTGTCTGACTTCTTGGCTAAGCAATAGGTTGGACATTCAAGGACAATAAAATTTAGTGGTAACTCTGATGTTCTATTTGTCCACATAGTCTCTGTTATCCTCTCTGTTCTTATTCAAGAAGTAGAAGGAGAATAAAAAGAAGGAGGAGGAGGAGGACAGGGAAGAGGAGGAGGAGGGGGAGAAGGATAAGAAAAAGAAAGATATGAAGAAAGAAGCCCAGAAGCCATATAAACTAAGTGTAGGAAAGATTTCATAGAAACTCAGATTTAGTAATTGGGTTCATTCATTTATAAATAAAAATTCATTCAATACATAAATATGATATTTATGAAGCACCAATTGTGCTTAAAGTCAGTAAATTAAGACTTCTGATGAGATTTTAGGCACTGGTTTCCAGATAATTTGGTACACTTCACTTCTTTTTTCAAAAGACAGGCTTTCTTCATCTTGCTAATTTTCCTTTAGTATGCGAACACATCTTATTCCCAATAAAAGAATGGACAAGTACCCAGGAGTCTTGATTTTAGAAAGTAGGCGTCTAAGCTAAGAAAGGCTGCTTTTGGCATGCAGGAATGCTCTGATATGGGGTGGACATCGCTGTCTCCTTTGTGCTCGGATAGCACAGCATGCAATGTAAAATGATGTCTGCAATTCCCATGTTCTGTTCTCTGCAAAAAGGAATGCAGGTGCCTCCCCAAATGGGGACTAAATGTACTTATGATTTCGTAAATCCCTGTTTATTGTGGCACTATGTTCTCAGGGTTTTTTTTCTTTCCCCACCCCTACATCTCCAGCCCTAAACAAAGCACTTAGCATTAAAATGGAGAAATGAAACTGATGATCGGTTCTTTTGCATCTTTCATGCCCATAATTAATAATGTGATAATGTGATGATCCATTTTATTCTTTCTCCTTAATTCTCTGGGAATTCAGAAATGGTATTATGATTTTCCTGCTTCCCCCTACTTAAAGCGTTGGCATTCATGTCTAAGGGTGTGTGTGTGTGTGTGTGTGTGTGTGTGTGTGTGTGTGTGAGCACCTACTCATCCTTAGGCCTAGATAAGCAAGGCTATAGTAACCTGCGTCATAACCTGTTTAGCAGAATGAGGGAACTGGAGGAGTTAAGAAACCATGACCGCAGACACCATTACTCCTCTGCTCACCCCACAGATGTGGGCTGTTTATTGCACCACTGTTCTTCAGTGAGAAACCACTATATAAATCCTGGATGCACGCAGGGCTGCTGGCGATTCAATTCGCCTCTGAGTCACTAATTAATCATGGATGGAGAACAGTTTTAGGTAGAGAGAGGGGACCTTTAAACCAGCAGTAGCATCGGGCGGTTCTGGCTCAGTGAGTTGGCTGATCAGTGAGATATATTCTTGGGCAGATTTTCTGCAAGATCCATAATAGATTCAGGGGAAGAAAAGATTTAATCTCTGCCAGAATAAATATTTGGTCTTTATCGGAGGTGCCACACATTTGGCACTGCAATCACTGCTTCAGAGACATCTTCTTAATCCTGCTAGCGCTAGGGCCAATGTCAGTGGAGACCCCTACCCAGATGCCGCATTGTGTTTCCCCACAGCGGGACATGTGGCTGCGCTAGACCTCAGATGCGGTCTCTTTACTTGCGGTAATAAGATTTCATTACCGCAACCTCCTTGTCATTTGTCATGGGACCACAGTGGCATTATAATCTGTGGCTAACTGCTTTGTCTCAGTTCATTATAAGTCTTAACGGCAAGTACCCATAGACTTGCCTAGGCTTGAATCCCTGACGCTCAGCTGCCATGAAAATAAACTCGGCTGGCTCAGGTGTCCAGAGAGGAGACGATTTGAGGGATAAAAAGCACTGGCTTTGGAAACAGCCCTGACTGACCTTTGGGCAAGTCACTTAACTTTTCTGAACCCTTTCTTAATAATATATGATGGGGACAGGATACCAGCTCCCCAGACTTCCTAGGGCCGTTACAAGGCTAAAATGATGCGATTATAATGATTCGTATGATAGCACTTTATAATATAAATAAATAAAATATTATTCAAGTAAAAGGGATAAATGGAGATCAGGAGAAGGAACAATACAAACATTTGGCCACGTGTCACACTCTGTGAGCACTGGAGAAGTTAACTGGTTCAATAGGATAAACACGGTTTTAGCATGGCATGGTTCAAATAATACCTCTCTCTGGCTCTGAAAACCCAATGACCTTGGGCAGGTTATTTAACTTCTGATTTCCCTACTATAAAAGGATCTGTGGAGGAAGGGAAAAGTGAATTGCTACCTTTGAAGCTTGTTGCGAGGATTTTAGGAGAATACATACGTGTGAAACTCCCACAGCACGTGGCTCTGCTTGCTTTGGGACTAAAATAAATGTCAGTCATCTTTTCGCTTTCTTTCCCCTCATTAGTATAGTTGAAAGTGGTGGTGTGAACTAAGGGCTGGCTGGTTTGGCGATAGTGTCATCAAGCAGTATTGTAAAAATAAATGTAAATTTTAGCAAACAGAACATTAAAAAAACAACATTTGCACGGTTGAGTTCCTGTCACAATTTGGTAGTTGCTCTCTCTTCACATTCCTCGGTATCTTTTAGAAGCCTTTCCAAGGCAAGCAAAGTATAGCTGCAAAAACAGCATGACTATAAATTTTAATAACTCCACACCCATCACCACTAAAGTTGCTACCAAAGGCAATCACTTCAATCCATGTTCTTCCTTGATATTAAAAACACAGACAAGTGGTAAATCAGAAGACATTACCAAAGAGTCCTCAAGTGCAATAAAAAAAAAAGTCTGTTAAAAAAAAAAAAACAAGACTGAATGGCACAAGAAAACAGCTGTTTGTAAATAGCCAGTAAATCCATTCTTCATCAATAATGACTGTTTACAAGCCCACCTGGTTCCTCAAATTAGTCCAGCTCCAGCTTTCTGACCTTCCATCAGCCACATGACAGTTATTGCTATGGAGGTGACCCATGAGATACTACTAACCCCAGTGTTAGATTTCAGAAGCAGAGATGCACAAGGGCAAGAAAAATCCTCAGGAATAAAGACCTCCCTGCAGGCAATCTCTTCATTCATTCCACCGTGCCCCCGGGGAAGGCAAAATGCACCATCCACTATTTTAGACAATTGCAGCTGACAGAAACAGAACTGGGACTCTCAAAGTTATGCCTGGGAGACGTGCAAAGGAAGCAGTTCTCAATATCTTGACTTCTAGGCTTCCCACAGAATCTGGGAATTCAGTGCTAGGCAATAACACAGGATGAACAACAGGTATGTGATCCTACTCGGGGCCAGACACTGCCAGGCCTGGCATGCCTGTTCCAAAGTCTGGGTCACAACCAATAAAACAATCAGTGGCAGCGTTTACTGCATTTTTCTAGTTTCCCCCCATTGTTGGCTCATAGTAAGAGAGGATTTCTTAGGTCCCCTTGTGATGTGTAGGGCCAAGAGACCAGTGCTGACCAATAAATTAGGTGTCACTCCTGAGCCATGCATTAAACTGCTGGTGTGAGACCAACCAGAGTTCTCCCACTGGCTCTCAACCACTGTATCCAGCAAATTCCTGGCAGTGGCTTCTTTGTCAGCCTGGGTCATTGAGCGAGGATGGCAACAAGCCAACTCAAATGGGAATGAGAAACAAAGGTAAATGAGAGGCAAATGAGAAACAAAGCTTGATTGTTTTATGCCACCAAATATTGAAGCTGCTTGTTACGCAGTGTAATCCAGACTACCTTGAAGAGCAGAGTAGGTGCTTGGCAGGTACGTTTTGATAGAACAATTTTGGAATTCTTAAAATTACCCTCCAGATTTTATAGACTAAAAAAGATGGAGATTCACAGAAGTGGGAATTCACACAACTAATAGAAGATGCATTTAAGATTAGAATTCAGGTCTGTCTGGCTTTAAAACCCATGGATTTTCCACCATGTTATGTTTCAGTCACATTTATTACATGTTGCAATTGAGTTATTTATATAAGTCACTGTATACATCACATATTATATACTTTATGTTTGCCTAACTTGCCTAACCTATCTACCTAATCTAACTATGGGTATCTCAAATGTAGGGATACCAACAGGTGCTCAGTTAACGTTTATTAAATTAAAGGATAAGAGAATGAATGAATAGGGAATTAGAATGCATGGTTCTGGTAGAAAAAAAATTGTGTTGGTAAGTTTTTATACCATGGGAGGTTAAAAAGGATTTGAATAGTACATGATAATGAAGAGAACTGTTGATCCATATCCACGTTTTTTTGCAATAAATCTTAATCAAAACATAAAATCTCACTGTGCTTTATGTATGCAATCAATAAAAAAAGATGAGGTATGATTTTGATTCATCAGATAATTTTGGCTGAGGGAGAATTTTATTGAAGTTCTCTAGGGTAAAACACTCTTGTGTTTAGTAGAACACAGTATGGACACTTTTCGTGGCCAGTCACTGTCTTTCAGTGAAGATCATCAGGCCATTCTTTCAATGTTATGGTCTCCTTGTTCTAGACTGAAGATAATTGTTAGCTAATAAGCAGGGAGTATGTACTTTCTGTGTGCAGAGTTGTGCACTATTGAAACAGTCAAGAGATATAAGAGACCAGGTCTCTCTCTCAAGAAGTCTAAGCCAATCAGGAATTATCCAAACTGACAAGACTCCAGCTATGAAGGTTGGAGATGGTTTGGACTTTCACTATCATCCCAGGCCCCTTCCCTTGGGGTGGGGCGGGGGGAGGACTGTGACAAGAAGGGCAAGGCAGAAGGAAAATGTCTGCTCTAGGTTCCAGAAGACTTTGTAATTTAGAATCAGAAGACCTGAGCCCAGTCAAGCTCCACATCTTATTGTCCAGGTAATTTTGAGCAGGTCATTCAACTATCTATACAAAAAAAAAAAAAAAAAAAAAAAGAACAAGACAATAATAGTAACACCTGTGTTAAATGGAATTTAAGAGAAATGAATAAAATCTTGGCAAATCCTGAAGTGCTCTTCAAAGGACGATGTAAAAATGATGTCAATGGTGGGGGTGAGGATGGTTGGGACAGCTGGGTGACAGAGAAATAGTGTGACAGATGATGAATGAGTCAGAGGCTTTTGCACACATCCTATAGGATACAACTCTATTTAAAATGACTGTCTCCCATTCAAGATCATCAACTCTAGAATCTGTACAGATTGTCCCTAGAAAATTCATGTTAAATGGCTTGGAAACAAATTCTATTTTCCTAAATCTGCACAGGTCTCAGTGACCTTTGCACCCACCCAGCAACACTGCATCCACCTCTCCACCTCCAGCTGCCCCCCTCCTGTTGTTGTGCTGAAGTCTGGTTGCGGGAGATCCATCAATTAAAGCGGATTAGATCCATGGACTGAATTACTAACAGAGGGCCAAGAGAGATAAGACTGATAAATAGCTCAAGACAGCTCCATCTCTAACTCCAAGCAAAGAAAAAAAATAAGAGCAAGCATGGATGACAGCTCAGGACAACAGGAACTCTGACCTGAATGGGGGAGTCAAGGAAGGACAAGACAGCCAGTGCAAGTAAATAAGATGCAAGGCAGAACCAGTGCTCTAATAGTCAGTGGTCACAAATGGCATCCCGAGTCACCACGTCCCTCAAATGCACTCTGAACACTCACTTCTAATCCACAGACCCCAGTGTCATACCAGTTGGGGTAGTTTGGCAGTTAAGTCTGACCGCAAAGCAAAAATTAAAGTTAATTTCCATAGAAGCCCTAGTGTTGCACCACGACCTGGAGCAGCCTCCTGGCAGGATTCAGGTGACAGTTGGCAAGGCAGTGAAGACTAAAACCCGGTTCAGACAGAACATCTCCCATAAATGCCTTGCTTTCCCCCTAAATCTCGACCGCAGCTGTGCGGAACTACCCAAGGGCTTTAAGAAAGAGATCTCAGGCACTGTGATCACAGTAACGACACTATCATCCTCAAAAATTTAAAACACACACACACACACACACACACACACGTTTCAAATCACCTAGAATATTATTCTAGATCATCTTACATCTTATCTCTATACTTAACAAAGTGTGGTCCTGAGACCAGCAGTATCAGCGTCAGCCTCACCTGGGAACTTGTTAGAAACGTAAATTCTGGGACCTAACACCAGACCCTCTGAATCAGAAACCCTGGAGTCGGGCCCAGCAATGTGTATTTTCACAAGCTCTCCAAGTAATTCAGATGCTTGCCAAAGTCTGGGAACCACTTCCTTATGTCTTGGTTTCACTCGGGCAGTGGTTTCAACTGGGAGTGATTTTGTGCCCAGGGACATTTGGCAAAAGGTCTGGAGACATTTTTGGTGATCCCATCTGGGGGTGGGGCATGCTACTGGCATGTAGTGGGTAAAGGCCAGGAATGCTGCTAAATATCCAATAATACACAAACAGGAAATATCTGGCCTATAATAACAGTGTCGCTACTGAGAAACTCTGCACTAGGGAGAACGAAACTTTAGTCACACAACAAACACCTATAAAGCATGTGTGGTTTGAAAGAGGCTGTTCTATAAACATTTATATATATGGTCTATTTCATTCCTCACAATGCTCCTTCTTTGAGGTATGAAGGAATATACACACATGTACAATGTTACACACGCACACACTATGCACGTGTATGTAAGTGCATGTTTGTGTGGTCACACATGAAAATTTTTACATATTTGGTCCAAATCTGTGATCTAGCCCTCAGAGCACAGGATGAGCTCTGAGCATCTATGAATAACTGGACTCTCCCCATGCTCTATGTTGTACTCCAGTGCCCATTTTATAGATGTACACTTGGAAATGCAAGCTTACGTGGCCAGAAAGTGGCAGGTCTGGAATACGTGTCCTTCTCTCAACTCATTGCTACTAGCCCCTAAGAAAGTGTCCCAGTGTCCCAGTACATCTCCCAGCACAATGACATTAGCTGAGAGTCCCTTGACTTTTTACTCCAGATGAGGTAGTCAGTTTCCACAAAGATGGATGATCAGCAGCTCCCCTACAGAAGAGAGACCAGTAAACAGCCAGGAACGTTTCTAGACCTATTCTGTGGTTGTAAAGAAACCTTTAGTGATTTTCCAAAATGTTTTATTATTTACCTGTCTTTTAAGTGACAGACTGAGTTAACATCACTTCAAGGTGAATGGACCTATGTGAGTAATAAACATCAACCAAAATTTCTGGTTTAATAAGTGAGGCATTCTCAGTCACTTGCCTTGATGAATTCCAAGTCTAAACTTTACACCATTTTCTAGCTGGGAAAAAAAATTAGTATGCACATTTCAGAATTGAGAGATTTAGTATTTGGGATTACCAGAAAATACAAGCAGATTACTGCACGTTTTAATGATGCCTTTGGAGAATGGGCACGCAAAAGTTGTAGGAGGCAGATTGGCCTGACATAGAGATCAATAAACAATGGACCAAATCCAGCTATTGCCTACTTATGTAAATAAAGTTTTATTGGTAGGCAGCTGTGCTCATTCACTTACATATTGTCGGTGCTGCTAACAGCAGAGCTGAGTAGTTGCAACAGAGATCTTGTGGCCTGCAGGCCTAAAATATTTACTCCCTGCCCTTTACAGAAAAAGTTTGCTGACCCTTCTTATTGAAGCTTGCGCAACTTAAAGCTAGCCATGTTAGTTGTTTATTGTTTTTGTTTTCCTTCAGTTTTTGACCTATAGTTTATGTTTACTTGGTCAGAATAACTCGAATATCAGTGGGAGGGTCAGACGGGGAGCCTGTCTATACCTGCTCATTCAATGATTACCTGGAATATAGAGCACATTTCTAATAAGACAACATATATAAAAATTCACCCAATTTAGGTACAAACTAATCTATCTCAGATCCATTAAGGGTGGTTTAGATACTAAAATCAATTCAACAGAGCACTGTTTGAAGGTAGGCAGCCGAGGACACAGAGAAATACATTAGAGGCTCCTGGCAAAAGATGATGGTGGCTCGGAATAGTCTGGTAATGGGGGAGATGAAGCGAAGTTGTAAAGTTATTAAAATTATAATGATATGACATTTCTTTCTGAAAATCTATCTAGTTCTCTGGAGTGAATCATGTACATGTTAAAGTCTCGGGACTCTAAAAGCCAGCACACATCACTCTGATGCCAGGCCTTCAGTTTACGACACGAGATGGAATGAGAGAAGAGAACAGCATTGCTACCCAACGAGTACACATCCGCAAGAAACTTGAGTCCCCTGAGTGATAAGTGGTGATTAACTGAACTCTTTGGTTTACCTGCAAGGAGAATCTCCTGTGTCATCATCTTGGGATGAACACCCTGAAAGAGGGGTTCATTTTTCCTTTCCTAGTTATCGTGAACAAAATGGCCAGCAGACTCTCATATATCAGCAGCGCCTGTCTGCACACAGGGACGCCAGTGTGTGTGTGTCCTAGAGATAGTGTTGCAGGGAGGTATTTCATCCAGGTGATATTTTATGGTCCTCCTCTCTGTCAACTATCACCACCGTAACATCCCCTCTGGGATCATATCAGCATTTCTAATTCAAAACGTGGATTCTGACCTACCCCCAACCACCTTAATGAAAGCAACAGAGGGAAGAAAAAAGTGAGGTTTAAACAGCTACAACACATCAGGAGAAAGCGGGCCTGCTGACTTCCATGCCAGCGTCAAAGCCACTGCAGGGGAAGTAATCGGGACAACAGAGGAAAAGTATAAAAAGAAGACACTTTCCCTGGGCCCTGGGTGAGATTAGTAAAGGTGACCCAAACAGGAGACTTGAAAGCATGCCACAGGGAGCTGACTCACACCTTTGGAAAAGGGTCCAACATACCGACACTGAGAGTTATTTCAAAGCTGCAAGCTCTTTTGATAGAATAATTAGGAAACATATCTCTTTAATTTACTTGAATTTAGTATTCCTACCAAACTGCAAAGTGAGTAAGTTTTAGCCAAGTGGGGAAAATGTCCCTAAGACACTCGGGAGCCATCACACCCCGATGGTATGGCAGGCACTGGGGGCCATCTGGGAGCCAGCCACAGCTTTAAATATACAAATTACCCACTGAGTTTATAATAAATCCATATACAATATGAAGAAGTGTTTATACTGTGGAATTTAAAGGGCACAAACATTCTTTCTTCTCTCTCTTCTTTATGGATGCACAATAATTTTATTCAGTGACATAAAGATGCTACATGATTTCATCCAAATGGCTATAGAAATAGAGTTGCGTATGTATATATGCCCATGTAGGTGTGTGCATGTGTTTGAATAAGACCTTAAAACTTAACATATCCAAAAGCTGGTTTCTCTGACCCTCTCTGTTCTTATGAAGTAATGATGGCTCAAGAGAATTCAGGCCCCTCTGTGTCCATCAAAAGGCATCTGTAGTCACATGGGAATCCAGCCCTTAGTCCCTGGACAATCAGTGGAGCCCTTGGGCTTTCCCTTCTATAGAAGGCCTCGCAGGAATGTGAATCTATCATAGACCTGACTCTGAGCAAACTGTGGATTTCAGAGTAAATTAAACATGAGGAAGCTTCTAGAGTCAACATGAGCTCCAGGCAATGGAACTGGTTGGTCATTAGGGATCATTAATCCAATAAATGATCCAAAGACAGGACAGCTCTCCTAAGCCTGGCTTAGCCCAAAGTTGAATGAGGTACCCTTTCCTATATAGAGAAGGGACTTCCCTCTGCCAAAGAGTCCAGCTTTCCTAAACAGGTGCATAGACGTATAGAGCTGAATGCAAATCTACATGAATGCCCTCCCAGAGCCATCTTGCATTAACTAGGTCTATCTTCCAATTATCCCACAACTTTTCCAGTATCTATTCAACATTAAGATAAATTGTTTGTACTGATTCTTTTTTTTAATAAAATGAGTCTTTCCCCCAATTAGATTATAAGCATTGTCAAGGCAGAAATGCATTTGTATTTTCTGTGTCTTCTTCCATATAGTGGACTCGATAAATGTTTAGCTGAGCACCTGACACAACAGTGAAGGCATCTTTGTCTTTCTCAGCAAGCAACACTTTGGTGTGGTGCACAATATCTCCATCCATGGTTTATTTATTGCTTTTAAATTTTTGCTATGATTTTGCTTTGGGAGAGTGCTTTTGAAAATGTGGACGATGACCGTGTCTCAGGAGACCATGGCCATTAATTTACTTCATGTGGACTACTGAACAGTCTTCAGGATAATTGCCAATATGCCTATGTGGACAACCTACTCTGTCAGCCTGGAGGTGAGAGGCTCAGTGATCCATTCTAAGGTCTTCAATCCTCCCTACTTCTTTATTTGGATAGATTCAAACTAAAGTCCTAGAGGTGAACACTATCATCCCATTACTGGATCCTTCAACCATTTGGTTCCCATTAAACATCATTTTAACCCTTGAAATATCTAAGATGCCAGACTTCTAGAGAAGCTTTCATTTTCTTGCCTCCTCCTACACTCCTAAGTGCACTGACTGGTCAGTGCAACAGTCAAGCTCTGCTCATTGGGAGCCTATCCCCTCATCACGGTCCTTTAGGGCCACCTCTGAGGGGGCTCTACTACAACCACCATCTGTTTTCAATTTGCACTAGACTTGTTAAATTGAGGATCTTTACACATAGTTATATTTTGTAAACTTCATTTCTCCAAATCAGTGTTGCAGAAATCAAAGTCAAGTCAGAGAAATTTTGCAGTCAAATATCTACCAATCACGTACCCTGCACAGGGCACTTTGGCAGGCCTATCAGAAGCTACAAAAATATATTTGGAACTATTCAGCCCTCAAGTGTGTAAACTCCACTCCAGAGTTGTGAAAAGGGCAAAAGCTTTGGAATCAGAAGACATGGATCTAATTGTTTAATGCGGGTCCTGGAACAATTCATACTGGGCCTGGTTTCATCATGTGGAAGACAGAGATGGCATCCCTGAGCTTGTTGGGTGATGATGAAGGTGAAAAAGAGATGTTTGTGACAATGATGTGAAAAATGGGGGGCATTGAAAAAAAATACAGCATTAGAAAATAGATGAGGACAAAAGACAAACAGAAACAAGTACACGGTTCCCTAAATTAAGACAAGAGATAAAGGACACTCCCATAAATTTCTAAATAAACATCCACAGTCAGTCCTTGACAAATTTCCCAAGTGACCAGAGGCATAGGATTCATTCTGTGCCCTTCAAGACAGAAAATGCTGCCTTATTTGGGAGGGGTCAGGCCAAAGGTGGGAAAGAAGTGGGGCTAGAGAAGACATATTAGGTAGATGCCGATGAGGAGGTAAGGAGGAATGGGGGAAGTTTAGAAGGTTGAAGCTATTGGGATGGAAATGAGATTCAGTCTGTGAAAGGGAAAAACAGAAAATACTTGGCATATAAACATTTTAGAATACCAACCAGCTGGTCTGCTTTCTAAAACTTCAGTAATGTTGCCGAGACAGAAACCTTTGAATGTTAAGGTAGACTCTCAGGGCTCAACATTATACAAAGAGAAAGCATTTTTAAGCTTCATAAACACACTATATCTTAGAGAATATTTTCTCTTTTGCCCAAAGGGCCCTCCCCATACCTCCTGGCAAATGTTTCTCTGATGATGGCACAATCACACTTAAGGGGTTTAGAAAACTATAGACTCAAAATAAATATAAATAAAATCCCTGTTTTCCCCCAAGTATGCTCTGCTCTTCACTTCCCTGTTTTCTACTGTAGGTTTCTTTCTTCCAGCAAAAGAAGAACTTTAGGGGTTTGGAAGGGCAATGGTCTGTGCTCTGCTTACACCTGACACTGGCCCAGAGGCTCAAGGCCATCAGGGAAGACATCACCCAAGTGATGCTAGAGCACCCATGTTTCAGCAGTTAGCAGTGATCTTAGTGCTGCTAACTAGTCACTCCATGCTCAGTGATAACTTTGAGTCATTTAAGGTGGTGATTAAGGTCAGAAGAAGGGGAAAATTTAAAGAAGAGGGAATGATGGGGCACCTGGGTGGCTCAGTCAGTTAAGCGTCCGACTCTTGGTCTCAGCTCAGGTCTTGACCCCAGCTGTGCTGGACTCCATGCTGGGCATGGAACCTACTTTAAAAAATATTAATTAATTAATTAATTAATGAAAGAAAGAAGAGGGAAGGAAGTAATGGGGAAACAGACAAGGAATTAGATGAGTGAAGGAACCTTATCCACCAAGCCTCATCTGAAAGAATACAGAAAACCAGCTCCCCAGACCCTCAAACATAGATGTATTTCTGGCCACTCCACTTCGTACTGACTTCAGGAAACTTTCTGCAGGCAAATATTGAGAGGCAAACACCTTAGAAAGCCAGCATGAAGCAAAGACACCTTCTTCAGCAGAGAGCAGGATGCGCTTCTGATTCAATTGCCAAAGGATGCCTGCTGAGGAGCCGCACCAGACAACAAAGTCTATCCAGAGAATGCACAGAAACAAGCATGCGGGGCACTGCAGCCCAAGTGTCCAGGACACACACGTCTCATTTCCACTTTGGTGAAGCACAGGAGGAGGACCAGGAATCATGAACCTAGCCCACAGCAGCACAGTACACAAACGGCAATGAATCTAGGGGCCATACATTCTGAAAGGGTACTGAAAACGGTTTTTGGTTTCGTCTGTGGATTATTTTTCCCCCATAGATACTTATTAACTGCATTATGTAATAAAGAAGTTATAAATTCAGAACATACAGGTGGGATCAGGCCCTCAGATGTGTATTATTTTATTTTTTAAAAGGACGGGGTACTCAAAGTATCTTTTAAAATGTGACTTAGTTTTCAACCTTTAAAAATCAGTCTCTCATGAATAGTTGGATTTCTAAATTTTTTTTTTGAAAATAGTAAGATTTAGCAACACTGGGATAACATTTCTAAAACACAATTAAAGGCCAGCGTTGACGGGATTGGGGAGAAGGGTACGAGATCTTTAATTCACCACAGCCTCCGCCATTCCCTATTGCCTATCAGATATTTATTATCAAGGTTTCCCTTTTTTTTAAATTTATATAGTAGGGTAAAGAAGAAAGGGACATACTTTTGTCACCATATGACTAGCAAGTTCTCCGAACCTCAAGAAACAATAGATTGAGGGCCATGGGATTCAAGAAAAATTTAAAAAAAAAAACAACACTTTTTAAAAATATTCCATTCCATTTTAAATCACGTATGAGTCTGCCCTTTCCAGACATTTCTGTTTTTTAACCCCTAATGTACTATAATAATCATAGGCTTTTGAGTCAGATAGGTCTGGCTTTAAATTTTAGTTCCACCACTTACTGTATTTTCTTGACCAAGTTGTATAGACTTCCTAACCCTCAATTTTCTCACCTTTAATGTTGGAAAAAGATTACCTCCCACACAAGCTTGTTATGAGGACAAAACAGTATATGCAGACACCTAGCACATAATAGAAGATGCTCAAAGAACTGAACTTCCCTGCCCCTTTGAAGAGTCAGGATGAATTAAGCAGACTTGATCATAAAACCACACACACACACACACACACACACACACACACACACACATCTAAAGTGCCTGCCAAATTGTAATGACCCAACTGCTGCTTCAGAGAGATGGTTCAGCTCGATGTTTTAATGCACTTTTCATGGACTGAAGCTCAACAACAAAATCTATCAGTGTTAGGCAGTGTCATAAGAAGGTCTGATTTACACAAAATAGACTTCCTTCTGAACTCTGAAGTGTGGCAGCCACCTTCACCTTGACTCAGGAACACACCAACAGGAAAAGTACATACACTCAGCCAATAAACAAAAGGATTAATAAATGACAGCAAAGATAATGATAATAGAATGCACTATTGAAAGTTGTAGAAGAGGAGACCATTCAGTATAGAAAGGCACATATAAATTTTATGCAAACACACTTTTAGTTCTGTGAGTTCATATATCGGCATGGCTATAACCATCAAGAAAAATTTAATGTAGGCCACTGCTCTAGAACTACCATTTAATTTTGAACAGACCGTGATATTGAAAAAAATTATTTTAGTTATAATAACACACTTGCCAAATAAATCAAAAATATTCATTGCAATAAAATAGCTAAAAAAACAGAATCGCTACTCTACCACGTTGAGGTTTAAGCGGGCAATAAATCACAGCCCTCTCCATTCTGAATTCCAAGCCAATTGAGAAATAGACACAAGCCAAAGGATCAGCAAACTTTACTGCTTATGGAGCTGAATGGGGGAATGGGTCTGGGATAACATTCACACATGGCCACACATTAGGTTTCTTACTCATCTTTCAAGTTCTGTTCCCTTCCCCATTGCCGCCTACAAAGAGGAAACTGGCCTGGGTCTGGGTACTCCTAGCACAGAGAAAAGAACCCTCAGAACAGGAAAAGGAAAGGAAAGGTCTCACCAGATATGTGCAGACTCTTTATCCAATCCCACCAAATAAATAAGGGATTGGAGAGAATGCATAATAAGTGTTACCTCAGGGTCACCTGGGTGGCTCAGTCAGTTAAGCATCTGACTCTTGATGTCAGCTCAGATCATGATCTCAGGGTCCTGAGATCAAACCCCTTGTTGGGCTCTGCACTCAGCATAGAGTCTGCTTAAGACTCTCTCCCCCTCTCCTTCTGCCCCTCCCCCACTAAAACAAATAAATTATAAAAAAAAAAAAAAAAGGAGTGTTACCCCAATACTTTCCTTCTGGTGAAAAGCAGTTGCTTAATAGTATAGCATAGATGGGGAATCCATCCCTTTTCTAACACACCAGAAACCCACATAAAGCCTTTCCAGGCAACCTTACTGATACAGATTGACTCATAAGAGTAGCTAAGGAGCCATTCCTTGGGGATCTAAAGAAGACTTGTTCATATGAGGTTGATATATGTTCGAGAATCTTGAAATGTTACTTCACGGTCATGGTGAAGCTTCCTCTAACCAGTTGATAACGACCACTATTTCTGCTGATTGCTGAAAATCTTAGCAACATACAACCAATGTCTTAGAGTTTTGGAAATTGTGGTGTCAGAAAAAGAAAAAAAAAACGATTAGAGAGAGGAACATTAAATATGACTTTTAAGCAAAGAAATTACAATCCTAATTGATAAAATTTCAGCAGGCCCATGGAACTTTCTTCAAATCATGAACTTCTGCCTCCTTCCTAAGGGGCCTAGAGATCTGCTTTGCTCTCATTTATGTCAACACACCAGCCAAGACTCCTTAGCTTAGCCCAACTATGCTGTCAACCCCAAATCCCAAGGGCTGCATATAATCACCATATTTACCATGACGGCCCGGGCAATAATAATACCCACCGACTCTAATGAAACTAAAGTGCACGCGTCATTTCGGAGCTGCTATTTGTTCAGGCAGAGTTGCCTGTCAGCTGTCTCTAGCCAAGCTTCACAACCTCCAATTTAGTTAACAAACTGAGACATCACAGAAATCAGTGCTTGTAACAGGCTTCCTGGATTCACTTGGGCTTTTCCACCTGTCTCACATACTGAAAGTCTCTAGCAAAGTGGCACTGGTGGGAGGAGGTCCCGGTGGAGTTGAAAAGACAAGGAAAAGAAAGGAACAACAACAACAAAAAAAAAAAAAAAAAAAGAAAGGAGTTTGCTAAGTTCTAAAGTGGAATCTGCACTCGAAGAAGAAAATCCAGAGAAAACATTTCTTGGCTCCAGTAACTCTACTGTTACCAGCTGGGCAAATTCCAAACTGTTGGCCTGGTATCTCAGATCTGCCACTCTCAGGTTCCGGCCTTTATTTCCAGTTTTCTTATGAAACTTTCTGGACCTTCTGCCCCATCTATAATCATTGATTAATCTGCCCATTCATTCAGCAAGTATGTATGAAGTGCCTAATCTGTACAAGATGCTGTGCTAAGCATTGGTTCCAAAATGAACAGAACTATTTCTCCCTTTCAAATATTCCTTGTGCTGATGCTCAGTCTCAAGGATGGAATGGATGGGGGTAACTATCAGGAAGAATGGAAATTCCAAGGGCCCACTTTAAGGAAGAAGAGAATATAGGGGAACCTACCTCCGTTATAAAGGCTTCCAGGGAACCACCTGATAGGATGATCTGTGCATTTTCACAAGAACTTTAACAGATCTTTTATAATCTGCTTAAGGGCAACAAAAATACAGAAGAAGTACTGGCTTTAGGTTAGAGTGATATGGGAAAGCTTTATAATGGAAGTAGAATTTATATTCAACTCTGAATGTGGACACAATGTGGATGGCCCAACTTGGATGCTATTGTGTCAAAAGAACCAGATCCCTGAACTTGGGTTTGGAATCCAGGAAACCTGGGTTTAACCCTGGACTGTTTCATGAGTCACCACGTACCACTGAACAAGTCAATTAGCCCCTTTGAGTGTTAGCTTCCTTATCTTAAAAATGATAAAAGTACTTAGTTTATATACTACATAGGATAGTTTTGAGAACCAACTGAGATAATATATGTAAAAGTGTCTGGTAAATTGTAATGTACAATACACATATCAGAAGATCATTAGAGGAGCCCCTAGCTGGCTCAGTTGGTTAAGCAACTGACTCCTGGTTTCTGCTCAGGTCATGATCTCAGAGTCCGGGGACTGAGCCCCACGCTGGGCTCTGCAATCAGCATAGACTCTGCTTGTCCCTCTCTCTCTGCCCCTCCCCACACCTCCCTCTACTGCCCTCTCTATCTAAAATAAATGAATAAAATCTTTAAAAAAAGATCATTAGGTACTCTACATTAATTGTTGATTTGATTTTAAACATACATGGCTGTTTCCTCTTCTAGTTTTTACTTTGATAATTTTTAAAAGGCTGTTTTCACCCTTTTTACCTTCAATAGAAGCAGGAAATGATTTGCTTCATACTAACTTATTTCTTTTATCACAGAAAATCAAAGTGCTCCTTGGAAATCATCTCATTAATCTCTTGGAGGAAGTACGCAAGTGGACACGTATTTTGCACAGTTGTACATGAATATCAATTTTACAAATAGAAAAGCCTAACACGAACTTTCCTAAGTTACACAGTGAGTAAAAGTAGCACCAAAAATGACACAGGCATCTCTTTATCTAATTATCTGCTCTTCTCATTATATACATCCAGAAACCTTGTTCTCCCAGTAGACTTCCGAGTACAGATCTGGTTTTCCAGCTCCAAAACAAGTAATGCTCTATTTAACTTTTAAAGCCTCTGTTTCTTCATCTAAACAACAATAAAAGCTGCCAAACAGGAGTTTTGAGGAGATAAAAAAGGAATAATGCATTTGTAATATTTACGAAAGAAACCTAGTCCACTATCTATAACCCACCAAATGAAAAGTAAAGGCTATTTTCTTTTGTTTTACAGAGTAAGAATTTGCTCTTTAGAAATCTCAAGGGTAGTTGTCCCAACATACAGCAAATTGAGTGTGATTTTGAAAAATTCTTAATCATTATTAATGAATTGCAGAATTAATTATTCCATCAATCAACGAACATTTGTTGAGCTCATTTTATATTCAAAGAATTGTTCTAGATCCTAAAAATACAAAGATGGATAGGGCACAGTATAGGTTTTCGACAAGCTTATAATTGAGTAGATGAGAGAAGACATGGATAAAAAAGCTGTTAAAGAACAGAAAGTGGTAAAGGCAGTAATATACACAAACAAAATTCAAAAGGATTTCAGTCGAAATGTTTATTCTGCAAGGGAGAACAGGGAAAACTTCATGACAGAGGTGACTCATAGGCTAGGTCATGAAAGACACCTAAGATTTCAACAAATGGAAGGAGTGAAAACAAGATTGATGAAGTAGCATTCTATGCAATGAAGCTAGTATGATCAAAAGGAAAGATTAAAAGAAACAAAGTCTGATCAGCTGATGAGTTTGGCAAGAACACAGTATACACTAGAGAGAAATGGATTCTGCTGGAATAAAAAGGTAGGTTGAGGCTAAATCATGTTAGGTTTTGAATGGTGTATTAAGGAATATAAATTGTGTTCAGTCAGTATTGGGACACCATTGAATGAAGTCACAAAAAAAATATGTTAGAATATTTGAGCATGTTGTGAGCAGATGGGGAAGAGGTAGAGGAGGGTAAATTTAACAGATAAAATGGAGATGAGGTAACAGATGGCATGAGATCCCAGAAGAGGCAAAAAGGCATGAGGCCAAGGGCATAGGTAGACTCAACTGTGGGAAAGGAGCAAGCCAATTTTTCCACTGAGACAGAAAGGAAGGAGAAATAGTTGCAGCTGCACTGTGGTATAGTGAGATCACCCTAATTTGACGTAAAAAAAAAAAAAAATCTATACAACCATTTGTTAGAAAGATTGTAGAAGGGATTTTTAAATTGAGTGGGGACTAAACTGACACCTTTATGGCCCTTTTCAAATCTACGGCAGGAGATGTACCAATATGGTCCTCATTTTCAAAATGGAGAAAAAAGATATGAGTTCTCACAAATATGAGACAAGTATACTTATTTAGAAGAGGAATCAGAATGGTAGGTGAAATTAGCTAACAGAGGGATTTTGTTCCACCGGCAAAGAGTCTTCTAGGGAAAGTATGCGTATTTCTGTTCACCACCACCACCAGAACAAACTTATACCCTTCTGATCTAAACATTTATTACCTTCTTGGCCTTTATGCGCATGTGACTTTGTGACCTCTAGGCTTTAGAATTTAAGAGGAGATGCAATAAGCTAGCACAGCTTCACTAAGAATAGTCAGAGTTACTAATTTCATGTTCTTAGGAATATATTTACCAAATGGGAAATCAGGAGAATGATGTGGACAGAGTTTAAGAATCACAACAAAGCATCAGACAAGGTCTTCTGTGATATCTCTGAGATCACAATGGAATAAAATGGGGAATGTTGACACATATAAGGATGTATATGACCCACTAAAAAGATGGCCAGATCTTGTAAGGCTGGCCACAGGCCTAAGTCCTTAACAACCATCTGGTCAATATTTGTATCGGTGAATTGGATGAAGAAAGAGAAGCCATGTTACAAGTTCATACTTATCCTTTATATAAAAGGGATATATTGAATATCAGAATGCAAATGCAGTTGAGATGGGAAAAAATAAAATTCAATGAAAGTTAATTAAGATAAATATAGATTCATTTACATATAATAAACAAGTGTGTAAGTATAGGATTGGGATCACTCCATCAAAATGGAATGCAGGAAGAAGAGCTGGAGATATTAGACAACCAGGAGCTCAGTAGGATCTAGAAGTGGGATAGAATCTCTATAAAAATTTTTACATAGAGTCTTGATGAATAAATAGAAGAATGTTGCTATTGGAGACAGGGATAGTCTTCCTGTGCTCTGCAGGAGTCAGGCAAAGTACAGAGCATCCTGCTTTCTAATAAATATCCTGCTTTAATAGTCATCAGTAGGCTTTAATGATAGTCCATAGTAGCGTGCCAAGAATGGTGACATTTTGGGAAATATTTCGTGTCATCTGAGGAATAATTATGGAAACTAGAAAAGCAAAGACTTCAAGAGGGAAATGAGCTAACAATCATCACAAAGAACTGTCCCATGAAGAAAGGAGTACATATTCACCTTTGTTCTGGAGTGTAGACTTCTGAAGAGTGGGAAGAATGTATAGGGAGGCAGATTTTCAATAAAAATAAGATTTTTTTCCATTAGAATGTCCCTACAATGAAGTACGCTGCTTTGCAAAATCATGGTAGAACTACTAGGAGAACTCAAAGCAGCCACTGAAAATGCATCTGTCAGGACTACTGTGGAAAGAATCCCTGCACTTGGAGGAAGGTTAAACTAGAAGACTTATAGTAGCCTACCCATCTGGAAGGGTCTAAATTTTGTCATCAAGTAGAGCCAAGGAGGTAACTAGTATCGCTTATGTGGTAAATTAGATTATTGTCCCATGTCTTCACTCCTTGGAATACTGTGTAACTTTGCAGTGTCTTCCCATCAGGCAAAAAATACTTTCCAATCTCATGACTATGGCTTTTCAATATGACCTGTCTGGCCAATGGAATGAAAGTGGATGTGATGCAAGCAGAGGCTGTAACCACGCTTCTATAGTTTGAGTTGCCCATTTGTGCTCCACGATGTACCATGAAAAGAATTTGCTCCAGGTAGCCATTGACCTTTCAGCCTGAGTCCTAGAATAAATGCATAATGAGCAAACCTGAACCTAATTCCAGCAGGGAGCCAATCCTAGTTCACCTGCAGCCCAGAGCAGAGCCAGCACGCTGAGCTGGGCTGAGATAAGCCAAACTTCAGTCAATCTCCTGGCCTGTGAGCATGCAAATACTTAATATTGTAAGCCACTAAATTTTAGGGTGGTTTGTTATGCAGCATTATTAAGCAGTGACTGACTAATATACTGAGCTTTAGGAAACAAAAGACTCAAACACTTTTTCTGATTGGTACTAAGATTCTAAAGTTGAGACCCAAATGTAAGAAAATGGCCATACAGCTTTTTTACTCCATATATATTAAAAAGAAATGCCAAGTTATGTTCCTTCTTTGCTACTTAATTTAAACTTGCAAAATTTGGGGGTGTCTGGGTGGCTCAGCAGGTTAGGCATCTGACTCTTGATTTCAGCTCAGGGAGTGATCTCAGGGTCGTGGGATCAGCTCATGTCAGGCTCCACGCTCAGTGGGGAGTCTACTTGGGATTCTTTCTCTCCCTCTCCCTCTACCCCTCCCCATGGCATGCTGTCTCAAACAAACTAACTAACTAACTAACTACTTGCAAAATTTTGCTATTACAATCCATTCTAAACAGCCACTGATAATACAGACAGAAAATCATCTTCCCTTAGCCACTAGTAGAACCATTTCTCTTACCTGAAAGCCAACAGCAGACTTTTAGATACTGTTACTAGCTTGGAAGAGTTCTTTCTATTTGAGACCATGAGTCTATTTTGCTGTTAGTAAATCAGTGGTCAGAACTGTTGCTGTTGCCTCTACATTATAATGTAATTTGTACTCTGTCTCTCTTAAGAATGGATGGACCATATCAAGTAGAATATAAATCACCAAGAAGCTTCCCACCTTGGAACTGAGGTCAAGATTGAGTTTTTGAAGACCATATATATATATATATATATATTTTTTTTTTCCCAGGAAATTCAACTTTCCAGCAAGGCCTGAACTGTTTTCTTTATAGAAGTTAAAATACATGGTTTACTTTGGGTCCTACATTTAGGACTTTTCAAAGACCCTATTCACAATCAATATAAAAAGAAAAGGACAACATTTTTAAAACTTAAGCAAAAGGAGCAGGATGACCAAGATGATGAGCAGCACGTGCTTTGCCCATTGCAGAGGCTCAATGGCTAGTTCTTGGTAATGGTCAAGTTAGTGTGGATAGCAGGAAAGGGAAGACTACTCATTGCTAGTTTGGGAAAAACCATTAGCTCCCAATACAGATATGCATGTCCTTTGCCCTGATCCAAAAGAAAACACCAAAATTTGGTATCGTAGAATCGCTGAAAATAGTCATATAGAAGCATCCTCATTCACTTATTAAGCCACATAAAAGCAAGCCTCCACAACAACTTGAAGAATGTTCCTATGATATCATGAAAAGCAAATAATTCATCCCACAACTGGAAATATTGTCAGTTACTTCAAAATCCAAGAAAAAAACCAATTCACTACTTTATAAAATTAATTTGGACTCCCTGGCTTATGTAAATTCTGCATTTCTTCTTGTTCCACCTATTGGACAAATTTTTGTTCTTTGCTTTCTACTCCAAAGAATTGCTCCCAAATAGGGAGAACAAAATGAATAATCTCAACAGTGTCCCTATACAGATAACCATGCCACGCTAAATGTCTAACCATGCATACACTGAAACCATTCCTTCGGAAGTCTCTAAAGCACCTGATTCACTCATCCTTCCCTGAGAGGAAGCGGGAGGGAGAAGGATTTATTATCTGAAACAGAAGCCAAAAGGTAGCAGCCTCTATTCAAGGTCATAGCCAAAAGCACAACACCTGATTCTCTGCTACCACTGCTTTTTCTGAGCTACCTGTAAAAAAATATTCATGACTTCAGCACTTCGGGTTACCCACACTGTTTCCAGCAGAAAGCCACTCTGCAATTTGATGCAAGAGGTTGGACCTCAATTTGTTTCTTCTCCTACAGCAGAAATAAGTTCATACCCCAGTCAAGACTGTCATTCCCATCTATGTGTCCTTTCCTTGTCTGCATTTCTCCATTTCATCCCTGCTCTGAATTCGCCCATCATGACAAAGCATTAATGACAGTTAAACGTTTTAAATTCAGCTATCTATGTAGACTACTGCATGGAACAGCCAAAGCCACATTAGGACTTAACCACAACTATTCAAAAAGGTCTCACTTCCAAAAAAGTCATAATTGCTAACATGCCCAAAGCCTCTTCAAATTTTGTCTGGATGAAATATCGCTAAGTACTTAAAAGTGTTTTTTTTCTTCTGTTATCTCTTTGGGTGTGTGCACATGTATCTCGGGGTGTGGGTCAGGTGAGGTGGCGAGAGAGAGTATGCAAATGAGGGAGTGTGTATGTGAAGGAGGCGGTGACAACAGAAGCACATTAGAGAGAGATGAAAGACCAGGGAAGGGTGAGTTACTACTTTGCTGGTTCCTCCCCTGGCAGTTCAGTTCTGTCCAAATAACTCTCGATTAATGCACCAAGCAGAGACTTTTCACATTTCCTCCTTAAGATCATTCTGACAGCTCACCAGCTGTTCCATGCTATTTTTTGCCACAACGGCACGGGTAAGCCACAGCGCCTTCTCTGTTACTCTGCCCACCGCAATGCTGCCTGCTGTCCAGTGCTCAGAGTCTGTTCCCCAGCCCAAACTCCCATCTTGTCCATTTCCCACTCACCTTGCACAACAGTAATTTTAAGAGTCATCAATACGGGGTCTCTTGAGGAAACCTAGATGATGGTGGTGACTGATGCATGAAAAACATAGGTAGGGGCACCAGTATGTTTTTATTCCAAGATTAATGAATGAAAATATAGCCATGTCCCTATATTGCAAATATCTGTATATTCAATCATTTTCAAGACTTGAAAAGAGTGCCAGTAAGAAGAATATGGGTATTGAGTTGGACAGACCTGGATTTTGAATCCCTATTCTCTTTCCTAGCTAGATATCTTTCCAAGTATCAGTTTCTACATCTGTAAAATGGGTTTTTGTTCTATCTGAAGATATCAAGAGGCTTGAATGAGACCATGAAGCAACTAGGAAAAGAACCAGAACTTGACTCTGAATTTCATAAATCCTGTTCAGATTTTTCCTCTACTTAAAGACCACCCTGTTGAGGGAAAGAAAAAGGAGAGTGATGCAGCATGGGGCAGGATTTACACAAAGTCTAACAAGCATGGTAATCTGTTTTTCAGGCTTATGGCATGTGAACAGACACTGAGTAGAAAGGAGGAGGGTGAGAGACATGTATCCAGGGGCAAATACACTGACAGTACAAGAGAAGGCACTTGACAGAGAGATAAGAATGAAAAAACACAGGCAGATGTATGGTGTGGACAGCACAGAAGTCAATTTCCTATATTTCCCACCAGTCCCTCAGAGCATCATCATTACAACAAAATCACCCTCATAATTTAGCTCTGAGGTCAGAGGTTCCAATCAGACCAGAAAGAGCTGATAAATGTCAGTCTTACTTTTTTGATCTCTCACTTGTTTGCTGCCAGCCCCAGGACTTCTCTCCATTTCTCTGGGGGGTGCCCTCTGTCATGGCAGAGGGGTGCCTTCAGTAAGATTCCCTTTCTGCTTCACTATCTGGTGACTGTACACTCAGCCCGTGCCCACCCTCGATGCCCTAACTCCACCATCACTCCTGCCACCCCGAATATGCCACGGCTTAGGGGACACGAATGCATCTTCACAAAGCAGTGGGGCTCCAATCTCTGAAGATATAATGTTCAGGACACTTTGATTATGAAGTAAAGGACAACAATAATGATAATCACAATATAAACCTTCCTTAACACTTGAGGTATATGAGGCATTGTTCTAAGTGCTCTCAACACATCTGAATTCGACCCTCCCATCAACTCCATGAAGATAGTGTTATTGGTATTGCCATTTTACACACAATGGAACTGTCCCAAATCACACAGCTTCTAAGGGAAGGAACCAGGATCAAAACCAGGCTGTCTGCCTGCACTGCCATGGCTTGTATACCATCCACTGCCTGTATTAAAACAAAAAACGCATTGCTTTATCACACTTAAAGGGGCATCAGCTGGCTAGATGGTCTGACTTATGCACGGTTTCCTAGTCATCTACCTGACAATAAAGAGTTTAGTCATTTATCCTTTCAGAGCAGTGAAATAAAGAGGACAAACCAGAGGTCCTCAAATGCCTTTGCTAAATGTGCCATCTCTGTCCCTTTGGTGGAGGAGTCCAGGTCACTGGGGTGTTGCTATATCTGTTCCATGGGCTCCTTCTGTCTCCCTCTGCACTGATGGTCAGAGGACACTGTGGATGCAATGCTTCCTGGTGTTTTACACTTAGTAATAGCTGAACGGAATTAGTGTTTCCCTTAGGGAATACTCACTTTGATTTCTGGATCAAGTACCATATCCATGATGTGTCTGCTCTCTGGATATATAATCAGAAGATAATCTGAGAGAAGGCATTTAGGTCTCTGCCTTTCTTTCCTGGGTTAGGGGCCCAAAGATTTAGGCTTCACTTCATCAGAGGCCAACCCACACACTCTGCATGACATAAAAATTATTGCAACTGATGGGGAACTGACAATGACAGCAAAGTGTGATGTGACAGGAAAAGAGAATCCTAGGGCTGCCTGTCAAAGAGATTAAATCACTCGATTTCCTCCCACACCTCCGCATATTAGCAATGATACATTTGGTGACCATGGGCATCAGCGCACAGAAATTTTGAAGCACGTTTACGACTTGGTGTTGTGAGCTGAACTGTATCCCCTCAAACAATATGTTGAAGGCTTTATCCCTGGTACCTGTGAATATGACCTTATTTGCAAATTGGGTCTTTGAGATGTAATCAAATTAAGATGAGGTCATTAGGGTACACCCTAATCCAGTATGACTGGTGTCCTTACAAGAGGAGGGAAATGCCATGCAAAGAGAGAGACACACAAGGAGAGTGCCATGTGATGACATGCAGAGATTGGAGTGATGTAGTAGCAGGCCAAGAAATGCTAAAGACTGACAAACATCACCAGAAGTCAGGAAGAAGAAAGAAGGATTTTGCATGGAACCTTCAGAAGAAACATGGCCCTGCCTTGATTTTGGACTTCTAACCTCTAAAACTATGAGACAATACATTTCTGTTGTTTTAAGCCATTTGGTTTGTGATACTTTGTTATGTCATCCCAAGGAATTGGATACATTTGGTGAACACCCATCCCAACTCTGGTTCCTGGATGATTAGTCTTAGATCAATTTCTCTTGCCTTCTATGTCTGAGGATTCAGGTAAAAGTTGAACTTTGATATTCCCACCATCAAAGCTCGATCAAGATCCTCTGACTTAGCTAGTGCTTTTGCTTATTTGTTTTCTTTTTTCTTTCTTTTTTAAAGATTTTATTTATTTATTTGAGAGAGAGAGAGTGAGCAAGAGAGAGCAAGCAAGCAGGAGCAGGGGAGGAGAAGAGGGAGGGAGAAGCAAACTCCCGGCTGAGCAAGGAGCCCGACGCAGGGCTTGATCCTGGGACGCCAGGGTCATGACCTGAGCTGAAGGCAGACGCTTAAATGACTGAGCCACCCAGGCACCCCTATTAGTTTTCTTTTTTTTAAATGGGTTTTCTTTTGTTTAATATGAGACCAGTGTTGTTGAGGTTGGCTGGGTTTGAGATAACGTATAAACAGTGAAGAAATAGGAAAGAACCTGGCTCCTGGAGGCCGATAGACACCCCCCCGCCCCACTCACTGGTGGAATGGCCATGGGCATTTTTTTTAAGCGCTTTGAGCTTCCATTCCTTTATTTCTAAAATGGGCACAATCAAATCAACTTCACAACATTTTTGTGTTTCAAATTACTTGCTTTGCAGAAACTGGCCTATTTTCCTATCACATATTTCCCCAAAAGCAACATTGTATCAAAAAACCAAAAAGGTTTGGTCAAAATCAAAAGCAGTAATGAATTTTCAGGCTATTATTTTCACTTGGATCTAAGCCAACCCTAGAATCTATGCGAGGCTTTTTCAATACGTAACTTGTCAAATGCAAAATAGGAGAGGTTACAGGTATAAACTGTTGTCTAATATATCCTAACATCTGTCTTTCCCTATTACTCAGTCACAGACAATGGGGGATAGATAAAATGATACAATATGTAACAGTGAGTCAGCCAGTAAAATGGCTCTGGTTATACAATATGTAACAGTGAGTCAGCCAGTAAAATGGCTCTGGTTAAGCACTCTGTTTTCTGTTTATTCTCTAGATTGAAGAGAATGTTTTCATGTTTTACCTTGTGTCTTCCACCAACCACAGCTGTTTCTGTGGAAAATCATTCTTCCTAAAGGGCACATGCCCCATGGAATAATGTTCTTTGGTCATAGTAACAAGTAGCAGGGGCAGCCTAAGATCTTTTTTTCTTTTTCTTTTTTTAAAATTTGATTTGGGGGGCGCCTGGGTGGCTCAGTCGTTAAGCGTCTGCCTTCGGCTCAGGTCATGATCCCAGGGTCCTGGGATCAAGTCCCACATCGGGCTCCCTGCTCGGTGGGAAGCCTGCTTCTCCCTCTCCCACTCCCCCTGCTTGTGTTCCTGCTCTTGCTATCTCTCTCTCTGTCAAATAAATAAATAAAATCTTTAAAAAAAAAAAAATAAATAAAATTTGATTTGGTTTCGTATGTGAGGCCAAGTGATACATCAGGTGACACTGGATAGAGTACAAGGTGCTGAGAGGTTCAGATGGCAAAGCTTCCTGGGACATATCCCATCCTGGAGAGGCCCCATCTGGCCCAGGTAAATCCTAGAACTGCAGGGCCAAAACTCCATTCACAGAGGTTAAAAACACAGACAGTTCCCCCAAGAGTGGGAGAAAACTTTTGGTTCTATCTTTCCACAGGGATAAGAGGCACAGACATCAGTTGGCAGAAAACAGTACAGTTCTGTGGCCATTCATCTTGTGCTGATGTTTTCCCCCATCTCAGAAGACAGTCTCATTATCTGTCTCATTAAAAATATTCCTTGGTGGCTTTCCAAACAAATCCTCTCGAATGCTTGAGTCTAAGAAATAGGATACCAGGGATAGGGTTCTTCCCACCATTCCTGACATATCAGCTACTTAGATAACTCTTTACTGAGCACCTACTCTAGTGACACATTCGGCAGCTAGATGTTACAGAGGAGGGAGATACAGCCCTATATCTCAAGGAGTGAATACACATACAGGACCTAAGTAGAAAGAATGAAGCACTTACAAACATAACCAGAACCAAGGCAGGGTGGCAAGTGCCATGGGGCTCATCTGATGGTGAGAATGTATTGGATTCGGAGTGATCAAGAAATAGTTCATAGAAAATTCTGCATTTGAGAAAGAAGAAGAGAGATGGGTAAGATTTTGCCCAGCTGGGAGCATGAAATTTTACTGGTAAAACTATGCATGTTTTAAATTCTGTCCCAACAACCCATCCTCATCAAGTTAGCCACCTTGCAGTCTGGACCTATGTTTCCTAACTGATGACATCAGGAGGCAGGATGTAGTTCAATAGAATGTTTAATGCGGATAGCGATTAGACTGAGAAGGACCTAACTCTGAATCCCAACACTGCCAATTACTGGTGTTTGGCCTCATGTAAATCCTTTGAATGTTCCATTTCTCAGCTTTCCTACTTGCAAATAGGAATAATATCTACTCCACAGGATTAGTTTCTATATTGAGGTAATATGTATAAAATATAGTGCGCCTGGCACATCATAAGAACACAATGGTAATGTGAGAAAAGCTATACAGTTTAGAAGTAAATCTCTCCCTTTGGAAACAAGCCAATGGGGGACGGATCCAGGTTTTGCAATTGACTAGCTATGCCTAAATCTTGGGAAATTGGTTCATTTCTCTAAATCTTGGTTCCATCACTACTTCTTAGCACTCATGTGAGGATTAAATGAGATAATATATGTAAAATACCTAATGTGACTAGAATATGCGATGGACTTAATACATTTATTTTTGTTATTATTAGTTAATGGTCGTAGGCAAAAATAGGAAAAAAGAGACATAATTTTTTTTTTTTTAGATTTTATTTATTTATTTAACAGAGAGAGAGACAGCAACAGCAGGAACACAAGCCAGGGGAGTGGGAGAGGGAGAAGCAGGCTTCCCGCTGAGCAGGGAGCCCGATACAGGGCTCGATCCCAGGACCCCGGGATCACGACCTGAGCTGAAGGCAGACGCTTAACAACTGAGCCACCCAGGCACCCCTAATTTTGTTTTTTTTTACGAAGGGGAATTGTGTAAAAAGTGGATGAGACTGCCGATGATCACTGTCAGTGAACAAGCGCATATTTTAGGAGCCAACCACTGCTTCACTCCTAGAGTTTCCCTCCTCACTCTGCTTTGGTCACTCTGGCATTCCGGCTCCCATCTTTGGGGCCTTCTGCTCCCTCTGTCTGGAATTCCCTTCTTCAACGTCTGTTATCACTGGCTCCTTCTCATCTCTCAGATTTTGGATAGGATGTCTCCTCCTTCCAGGGGTCTTCTCCAACCATACCATCCCCAAAGTACCTCCTGCCCTTGTTCAATTCCTTTGTATGCCAGCATTCATTGCTATTGGCAACTGATTTGTGATTTACATATTGGAGTGTCACCTGCCTCTTCTCATTAGCATATGGTATACATGGAAACAAGGACCTGGTCTCACTTGTTCCCTTTAGAGCCCTTCCTGAAACATAGGAGGCACTCAGCAAATAAATGCCTGAGTGAATGGATGACTTCAACACACTACAGGGTGCCCTGTAGTTAGAATATTATACAAAGGTTCTTCTTCCCTTGGCAAAAGCCAGGGTGGTGTAAAATTCCTCTCCTATCTCTGCCATCTTGAGGCAGGCAGCTCAAGCAGAGTTATTGTGCAGAGCATGTACCAAAAGAAAGTTGCTCTCTTTAATTTGAAGCAGCTCCAGATCTAAACACTTCTATGCAAGGGTATATTAAGAATCACAATAGCAAGAGATATCAATATTAAGAAATTTGAACATAAGGCTTGAACACTGAGCAATAATTGCCAGCAGAGAGATGGAGATTATGGTCTAAATTTTTTTATTTATGGAAGGAATATTTTCCTGCAAAATGGCCTGGGGCAGAGATGAGAATCAGTGGATGACACATAAAATAAGGAGATAGGGAAGAGGAATCCCAACACAGTCAGAACTTTGAAAACTCCCTCAGTCCAAGCTGGGCTAAAATGCTTACCAGTTTCTCGGTGAAGAGAAATGAATTAGTATCAGCTACACACTATGGTAAATGTAATTTGGTATGGAAATGTCCATCAAACCTCAATATCATAATCCCAACTGACCCAATTTCCAAGTAGAAGAAATTCTTTTTTTTTTTTTTTTTTTTAAGAGCGAGCACGGGGGATGGGCAGAAGGAGAAGCAGAGAGAATCTTAAGCAGGCTCCATACTCAGAGTGGAGCTCTACGCAGGGCTCACCTCAGGACCCTGAGATCATGACCTGAGATGAAATCAAGAGTCAAATGCTTAACCAACTGAGCCACCCAGGCCCCCCAAAACTCTTTTTAACTTGAACTAGGTGGCCCAAAATGACAAGAACAGTCAAGATCCTAAAACCCAGTGCTACGCAGATACACACTCCTGAGAGAAATGTTCTCTGAACTAGGCTCATTTGGCTCTGTGTAAGTCACGTGTTACCAAACCTTGGCTCTTTCCTTCCAGTTATGGAACTCTCAAAAATGAGCAGGCTCAGAGTTGTCCTTGTGTTAAGGGGGGGAAAACTGCAAGAATGTTTTTCTTCTTGCTTTTGTAGCATTTGCCTTCTAATAGAAACCAGCAGCATTCACTTGTGGCGCCATTTGTCAAATTACCCTTCCAGCGAGTTAAATCATGCCCCCGTGGACAGAAAAGTTAATCTTTTTCCAAAGAGCCCCATTTCCGCCCAGGAAGGGGCTTATTTGCATTGCAGGAGCTGACTCTGTGTTATTATGTTTCCACAGCAGCTAGGTTCAGAGGTTAACCACATGGTGTGTTAACAACAATTTCTTTTCATCCTTTTAAAGTTATTTTCATTTCATGAGTTACCCCCTTGCTCTTTAATTATTCTGTTTAGGTTTTGTTGCTGCCATCATCAAATTTCTATCAGGGGAAAGGGCTGCTACCTGCAAGCCAGGGTGCACGCGCTCCACACAACCTTCTCTAGACCATGCCTTTGACAAAACTCAGCTGGATGGCTCCAATCTCTGCGTTTCTTTCTCCTTGTTTAGGCCTTTTGGTATCATCTTCCTTCAGTCCTCGCACACTGCCACCCTGCTCACTTCCCACCAGCAGCCTCCATACGATGTCAGGTTCCCTCCTGTAATATGAGACTCCACAATCCCCACATAGCTTGTGCCTTTAATTAAATTCTAGTCCCCTACCACCCCTGCCAAGATTCAGAGATATCCTAAAAGGTTCCGCATTAATTAACCAGAGCTCTGCAAACTCTCCAAGCTGGAATACTAGGGAGGAAGTGTGGTAAAACAGCGACGTATCAGGATTTCTAGCAGTTGTGTGATGATATTCTTGAGGGAGATGCTTCAGAATCAGCAGAAAGTCAGGTAAGGGAAGAGGAGCATGATAAATGACCATAACGACCTGGGCGCAGTACTACATTTATTTTTAAAAATTCAATTTATTGTTTTTTTTTTTTCCTTTCTTTGGGAAACTGAATATGATCTCCCTTTCTCCCCTGCTTTCTCTCTCTCTCTCTCCTTCACTAACAAAGTAGAAGAAATCAGAGTGCTGCTAAAATAAATAAAACCCCCAATACAGTTTTCATCATTTTAAAAAGTAATCTGGGGATATTTCTCTGAGAGGAATATGTTAATTAGCCATCACCTCTACATGCTCTGGATTTCTATCATTTCTCACAAATTCCAAAGAGTAAAACTGGATTGGCACATTAGAGAAGAACTTCCCAATGGAAATGTATTTTTTAAAAAGTGGATCTAATTTGAACAGTCAGTGAATCTCTAAGACAGAGGAGAACTTAGTACTAAACAACGTAAACATGTATCTGGTGGATGAATTCCTTCAATAACCCTGAAGTGCTTGCCTTTCCTTTTTCTTCAATACCTCCATTGGTGGGGAACTCACCTCTCCTAGAAGAGATCATTCAGTATCTAATTGATTCTTGGAAATGCTACAACTTCCATTAGTTAGTTTTCTGAGGTCTCACAGGACATGTCTTGTAGCTTTATTCCCGGGAAGTCTTCCTTCTTCAGGAGAATACTCCAGATTTTTGAACGAATCTTGCCTATGTGCCCAGAATCCCAGGAACCTACTCTGTTACTTCTGGCATTCTCTCAGCAGAAGGCTTGGCTCTGCCAAGGTGTTACTGAGTTTCTCAAAGGCTACAGAACATAATTCTCCTCCTAGTGTCCAGTACCTGTCCTTACCTGGACAAGTTAGGCCTGCCTGCAAAGGATCTGGACCAAGTCAAAGAAAGCCCTCACTCTCCAATGGACCCCCAGAAAAATCCAATTAGAAGAATCTTGAAACTGGTTGAATACAGATAAGATCTAGAGATCTAGATACTTCTAAGACTCACAGAGTTGACGTATTAGAAAGGAATTGGATACTTCCAAAAATATCATAGCAACTATATAATGAAAAACACAGCTGTTCACTTGTACCTATAAAATCCTCAGAGTCGGACTTTGAGGGGCAAAATTCTCTCTGTCACACAAATGCAGCAATCTGGGGCGCCTGGGTGGCTCAGCCGGTTGAGCGGCTGCCTTCGGCTCAGGTCATGATCCCGGGGTCCTGGGATCGAGCCCCGCATCGGGCTCCCTGCTCAGCGGGGAGCCTGCTTCTCCCTCCCCCTCTGCCTGTCTCTCTGCCTACTTGTGCTCTCTCTCTCTCTGTCAGATAAATAAATAAAATCTTTAAAAAAAAAAAAACAAAAAACAAATGCAGCAATCTTGGAAAGTCAGTCCACAATTCTTGACTGATTTTATAAGAATAAGATACTATTTCCAATTTTCCCTAAAGATAAGACTCTTGACTACTTTTTAAAACCTCTAAACTATCTTCTTATGAGGGAAAAACAAGCCAGTGCTTGCTTTCCCCCCTATTTATAGATCTATTAAAAGGAAACAAACCTACTTTTTTCTTTTTAATCTTTTTTTTCCTAATATAGTAAGAAGGACAAAATCCAACTCCTCAAATTTTTTAAATTCTACAATAGAATTTCAAAATGCTATTAAGATTCCACAAATACAAACACTTCTTGTATTGAAAACGGTTACCCATACAGTATCAAAAAAAGGTAAGAAACATCCTTTTCAGCTACCATCTCTTGAGTACCTCCTACATGTCAGCCCCCATTCTGGAAGTACCAGATCACGTTTAAGGATGTACACACATGTTTAAGGGGTATCCCCATATTTGGTACCACATTTAATTCTCTAACAACCTGATGTTAGTTACTATTGCTCAAACTTTAAAAATAAAGCAACTGACATTCAATGAGGTTAATAACCATACCCAACATCCACAAAGCCAGGAAGTGGTAAAATCAGCATGTGACCCAGTTCTAGCTGATATTCATTCATTCTCTCTGATTGAATTGATACAAGGCTTAATGAATAAAGGCTGTGCTAACTATTTAATGACAGGTAATCAAACCTATAAATGCATTAAGCAATTAAGTTATCATTTTCAACCTGTTCTGCATTCAGAGATAGGGGCCTTAGATGTCCATTCCCATTACTTTTTTTTTGCAGTGGGGCTGGAAGGAACCAGGGTAGAGCTTAACAGCTGAGCATATCAATTAAACCAAAGGGAAGAAAAGATGAGTAGTGGTGTACCAGGAAGCAAATCAACAGTGCAGAATAATAAAAATGCCTACCTTACCCTCTGCTCTTAGGTAGTCGGTAATTGATAATACTCCTGAGGTGGCATAGTCTGGTGATCTAAAGAATCTCTTCCCAGAACTGCCACAGTCATTTTGTAACTTTGAGTGACACCTGTATTTCTGTCACTATCCAACTGGCCAGAAACCCACCTCAGGAACAGGCTATGAAAAGTCATAAATTGCCATTTTGAAAACTAAGACACTTATTTCTCATAGCTACATGCTTATGGCTACCAAAGAAAAAGTGCTTTACAACTAATCCATGTGTCATAATTTCATCTTCCGCATGGGTATAGGATTCAGCCAAGGCTGTCATTCTTCATTCTTCCTATTTCTCCCCTAGGTTCTCTGATCAGCAAGCTACCTGTAAAACTCTGATGGTCTGATCATTGACCAGTCCAGCCTAGTCATCTTACTGGTCTACCACTTTGCATCAGTTCCTTTCATTATTTGTTAAAAATGTAAAATAATATCCTTAAACATGATTGGTATAGAAATATTACTCTAACTGAATAATCTGGAAATCGTGGAAGGAAGAAGTATTATCAGGGTGAATGGTGCTGAGCAAACGTGGAGGTGTGAACCCTCAAGGACAGTGGCTAGTTCGCTAACAGACAGTGAGACATAAAGAAGTGAAACTGGGTGAAAGATAACTTCTGCCACAAATAAGTAATGGATCAATCAGAGCAAATGTCATATTTCAGATCTGTTGCACCTTACAATATCTGCAGCCTGTTTCTATGCAGAATAACAGGGATTCTGAGCTAAAGATGGGAGAAAATGTGGGTTTGTATCGATGTTTGCCATATTTTTGTTGCTTTTCTTACAAAAAAGAAGAAAACTTAAAACTACAATGAGCATTAGAAAATTGAGCATGTGGGCTACTTCACGGTGAAAAAAAAAAAAAATGAGTAAGGCATTAATGAATGAAGGAACATGACTGAGATCCATGTTGCCCTCCAAAGACACCGCCAAGGAGTTCACACCCCAGCTGCCTTGAAGATCTAGCTTAGGCTCCCACTGTGTTAGCACTAAGACCATTTTAAAGAAAACTTCCAAAGGGGAAAAAAAATCTATCTGGAAATTGTTTCTTTGACAAATTATAGACTAGAAGTTATTATCTGCTCATTCATACATTGATTCATTCACTATTCATTAAACTACTAAATGCAGAGCACTGTACTATGTTTCAGAGACACAAAAATGAAATACAACCTAAGTCTTGTCCTCTTAAAGTCTACAGTGTACTGAGTCAGACATGTAGGCTAATAAGTAATGAAAGCAACCACTTCATACCTCTGTAGGGGTAGTATTATACTTGGTACTTCCTACCAACTTGCTAATTACATTTCATTTAATCCTCACAACAAGCTGATGAGACATGCATTATTATCGTCCATATTTTACAGATAAAGGAACTCTGGCTCAGAGAGGCTCAGTTACCCATGTAAGTCTACGGAGCTGGAAAATGGCAAAGCTGGAATTTGAATTCAGGACAGTCACTCCAAAGCCTGAGCTGTTAAGCACGATGCTCTCATGTTAACAGCTGTGTTGTTTATAGATACTGTGCTTATAAAACTGATACACAGCACAGTTAGGGATAAATAATTATGTTCACAGGGCCATCTGGGTGGCTCAGTCGGTTAAGCATTTGCCTTTGGCTCAGGTCATGATCCCAGGAACCTGGGATCGAGCCCCACATAAGGCTCCCTGCTCAGCGGAGAGCCTGCTTCTCCCTCTGCCTGCAGCTCCCCCTGCTTGTGTTCCCTCTCTCGCTGTCTCTCTCTGTCAAATAAATAAATACTAAAACAAACAAAAAAAAGAATTATGCTCACATCTGCCCAGAGGGCAAACGGAATCCGGAGGGGCTTCAGAGAGGAGCTACTTAGGATGTGAAGACTTCCCTGACTTAGGAGCTTACCCCATGTATTTTTATCCCATTTTGGAAATGGAATATAAAGTGAAATTCCAAACTGGTATATACAATGAGTCAGTAGTAAAACACTGTCCCCTGTCACTTTTTCCTAGGAACCTGTGAAGAGGTGATAACTTAAAAATGGAATTGATATAAGCCCTAGAAGAAACAATTTAGACCACATGTTTTTAAAGTTCCCTGTAAGGGAACGATAATGCGGGTCTTTTGAATTTTTAATCATTACCAGTGACTCAGCCATGTGGGGAAAGCAACATCTGCAATATCACCTGTTCTGCACCTGGTAGGAATGCAGTCACTACGGGCAGGGGAGGGGGTTAGCCAAAGGCAATCCTTATCTTTAATAAGTGAACAGTGAACGCATCCACTGATGAGGGAGAGAGTCTCCCGTCAGAACTTTCCAAGAGTTCGGACAAAAGACTTACAAGAGTGGTGGATGAAGAATAAAAAATACAATCAATGAAATTAAAAGGCTCTAATATTCTACAATTTAAGGAGAACATATGAGCTAAGGGCTCATGGATTTCTTTCATGGTTTCTAGAATATAAAAAAAAGCAAATTAAGAGTTTCTTCCAGTCTCATCAAGGCAGTCAAAAGACGTCAGAAATGACAACTACTGGGTAATAGGCCAAGAGTTCAGAATTCTGAATAAGAGAATGAACTGGCATTCCATTAGAAGCAATCACTGTGTCTTCCCGGAAAATATGAAAGGTTACAGTCATTTACATCATTTTGACGATGGTGGCTTTGTAGCAGAATTTAATATTAGGGCCAGAATACCATTCGCCCTCATACTCAATTGTATGTAGTCACAAAATGGGAAGACACTCTGCCATCCCGTGCTTTATCTCTCAAAGCCGATAAACTAGGTTTCTACAGCTGTCATGCCTTCCGGTAGGTTGATGTGCTGAGTTTAATTAGGTTGTAAAAACAGAAAATAAACCAAATAATTGAGTAAATATAAATGGGATAAAGGCATTTCTATCCTAAAATGTGTTCCTAGGAAATGTAAAGGAAGATGAATTGTGGCAAAGGAGGGTAAACATGGGTTTGTATGCTCCTGTGTTCATCTGCTCAAACCCGCTTCCACAACTGCACAGTGTGGGGATGGTGAATGGATAGCATTGCGTTGAGAAAGAGAGGAGAATTCTGCCTCCAATGTAGAAGGGACAAAAGAAATAAACAGTTTTAGTGGCCAAAGAATAGAGACTAAGAAAACAGATCCCTAAGTGCCACCCAGATTTCTAATATCATGGTTATTTGTCATTCTCACTTAACTTAAAATTCCTGAATTCCATTCAAAGTATTTAGAAATCTATTATTTCAGTGTCCTTATATAAGAGATTAGATAATAGATACTCAATTATAATGGAATAATAAATTTAATAATAGGTAAGTATTTATCAAGCCCTACTAGGTCTGAGACACTGTGATAACTACTTTATATATCCTTTAAGTTCCCCTCAACCCTAGAATAGAGGTACAATAATTATCCACATTCTGTGAATGAGAAAACTTAAGGTTCAAGAGGTTAAAAAAATGCCTGAAGTCATGCAGTTCTCAAGTGACAGCAAATTTTATATAAATCATCTTAGAAGTTCTTTGCCAATATTTCCGATTTCTGGAAGGACTCTCCAGGTTTTACTTGCTTATGAGTCTAGAAGCACTTTCTAGTGGCAAAATAATCAGTTCTACCCCTAACATGAATGGGTCTGTTAGGGCTGCTGTAACAGAAATACCATAGACTGGGTAGCTTATAAACAATAGCAATTTACTGTTCCCAGTTCCGAAGGCTGGGACGTCCAAGATCAAGGTGCAGGCAGATCCCTTGTCTGGTGATAGCCTGCTTCCTAGATCAACATCTTTTTGCTGTAACCTCACAGGGCAGAAGGAGCAAGAGAGCTCCATCAGGTGTCTTTTATAATATAAGCCCAAATCCCATTCTCAAGGGCTCTGCTTGATTACCCCCCCCAAAAAAAGCCCCATCTCCTAATACCTAATATCATGTTCGGGTTTAGAATCCCAACATGTGAACTTTGGGGGGACATAAACATCTAGTCTATTGCAATCAGAAATATTCATTTGTGTTAATCGGTGTCACGTAACTCAGATAAGAAGAGCAGTGGTACCTTGTTCTAATTGTAGTCTCCACTGCATGGACTATGAACTAAACTATAACCCAAGATTACTTCATGATGCTCTGACATCACCCAATAGTACAATGAAGCAATAAGGGGAATGTAGTCAAGTTCCTCAGCTCTCAGATAGTCTTCTAGCCCAGTTCCTCTCAACCTACACAGAGTTCCCCTAAAGTTCTGCCAAAATGCATATTCTGATCCAATAGGTCTGGAGTAGGGCTTGAGATTCTGCATTTGAAACAAGTATCCAGATGACGTCCATGCTGTTGGTCAGAATACCATTTTTTGAGTAGAACGGTTTGAAAAAACCTGATTCAACCAAGGGTAAAATGATCTATTCCTTGAAGAGCAAATAGTAGCACTAGAAAAGCTATTGGATTCAGCCAAATCCTATTTTTGACATACTATAAATAATTTATATGTTTTCCTCATTTGTAAAATGGGTCTAAAGATCAACCATTGTTCAGGCTCCAAAATATGTCCATTGGTCAAAGCCATTCTGATTTATTTATGGTAGAGAAAGTAAACAAGAAGTCTGTGCATAAAGGAGAGATATAAGGTCCTGAATCTTGGCTGTTCTCTCCCAAGAGTTTGTCCCCACCAAGTTTGAACAAGGAACATAGTAACTACACAGATTCAAGACTCCATGAACTGGCTTAGCAAATTTTACAAGTGCAAGAGTGAAATTTAATGCATAAGGCTAATCTTATCATCTGTATCTGACAAAGAACTTAGAAGGTGTTCACTTTTCCCTCTTAGAGCCTCTTTCTACTGTATATGCATCTTTCTCATAGAAGCAATACCATAAAATGATATTTACCTGCTTACATCTTTCTCTTCATATTGACATTCATCTCTTTGAAAGTGAGAGTCACAGATATTCAAATGAGTAACTAGAAAAGCACTCATCATAATTGGGAGATGATTAGTAATTATAATATTTACAACAGCAGATATTGTTGGCCAAATGTTTTTCTTGTGTCTGGCCTCATGCTAAATGCTTAATATATATGATTTCATTTAATCCTCAGAACGACCTCATAATAATACCATTCTTGTTACGAGGTGGAGGAACCTAGTCCTGACATTCCTTGCTTAATGATTTCTCTGTAGTATTTTGATAGAGCAGATCACTCCAAGGCTCCTGAAATGCTCGCTTTCCTCAGGTTCTACTTTTCTGCTCCTTTCCCTTCTTTAGTCACTTCTTTCTCTTCCTTTCTCCTACCACCGCCTAAATTGATTCTTGTCTCTACCTATATCCTATTCCCTTCAAATTCCATACATTCTCAAGACTTCACCTACTTCCTTCAAGGAAAAATCCTGTAAAATCTCTTCCTTCACCTCTTTTCATGGTTTTGGACTCCAGTCCTACATATGCAACTGCCTCCCAGGGATCTCTGCTTGACTGTTACTCTATTAAGTATCAGAAAAACACGGATTTTCTTCCCACTGCACCAAGCCAGTTCCCTCTAAATCAATGATCTAGTTTTGGAAATGGCACCATTAATTTTCCATTTGTTCAGGAATGAATTCTTTCTTCCAAAGTCCAGTCAGCCACCCTGTTGGGGAGATTCTTCCTTTAAAATGCTGTAATCCGGGCGCCTGGGTGGCTCAGTTGGTTAAGCAACTGCCTTCGGCTCAGGTCATGATCCTGGAGTCCTGGGATCGAGTCCTGCGTTGGGCTCCCTGCTCAGCAGGGGGTCTGCTTCTCCCTCTGACCCTCTTCCCTCTCGTGCTGTCTCTCATTCTCTCTCTAATAAATAAATAAAATCTTTAAAAAAATAAATAAATAAAATGCTGTAATCTGGGGCGCCTGGGTGGCTCAGTCGTTAAGTGTCTGCCTTCGGCTCAGGTCATGATCCCAGGGTCCTGGGATCGAGCCCCGCATCGGGCTCCCTGCTCAGTGGGGAGCCTGCCTCTCCCTCTCCCTCTGGTGCTCCCCCTGCTTGTGTTCTCTCACTCTGTCAAATAAATAAATAAAATCTTTAAAAAAAAAATGCTGTAATCTTTTTTGCACTCCAATGCCATCAAGTCTTTATAACACGACAGCAGTAGTTAGTATCCTAATTAGCTTTTGTTTTCATCTATCCTTGTACATGTGTTTGACTATTTTTGCATGAAGTCACTTCTCTGCTCAAAATACCTTCATGGTATCACATTGCCAGAAAGACTAATACTTAATCCAACAGTTCAAATCACTTTACTGAGTTCAACTTTTTAAACTCAAACTTCTTTAGAAATTCCCAGCGCTTGCTATATTAAAGCTTTATTCCTAACCACCATCCTATAACCCTTACATTCCAGCCATATACATCATTCTTTGGTCACTCTATGCTTTCTTTCTGGAAATCATTTAATGTTGAACCATTTATCCCTGTTTTTCTCTAGGTGTATCCAAATTCTACCCAGTCTTCAAAACCCAGACTTTATAAATAGCTCCAGGGTCAACTTCAGGTAGAATTAGGCCTTGCCACCCATGAATTGATAAGACAGTAATTCCTTTTTGGAAATACACATCTAAATCACTTACAGGGCTTTTTGAAAATAGCTCCTATGAATATGATATGAATAGGTCCTATGTCGGAACCTAGAGAGGGTAAGTCCACCAGGCAAATCTTAAGTCTCTCTTGTGTTGCTGCTATTCAGTGACATTCTCTGAACTCAAAATTTAAAATGATAATGATCAAGTCTCAGTGTTTTTTTTTTTTTTTTAAAGATTTTATTTATTTATTTGATAGAGACACAGCGAGAGAGGGAACACAATCAGGGGGAGTGGGAGAGAGAGAAGCAGGCTTCCCGCTGAGCAGGGAGCCCGATGTGGGGCTCGATCCCAGGACCCTGATCATGACCTGAGCCGAAGGCAGACGCTTAACGACTGAGCCACCCAGGCGCCCCAAGTCTCAGTGTTTTTACAGTACTCAGCCTTCAAGGTCCAGATAACCTTGTTGATGTTACTTTTCAATTCTGCAGTTGGTAAAGGGTAGGTTGACTAAAGTGCCTCTGACTATCCCATATTTTGCCTTTATCTAATAGGCTTCTTTCTGCATCCCTTTCTCAATCACATTTGGTTTTGGTCATAGTCTAATTAGAGAAAGACTCATCCGTGAGTGAAGGGGAAAATTATTGCCTTTAATGAGGCTTATTTTGAGTGAAAAAAATATGAGATTTGAATATGGGTTTCTGATACTGGTCAGTTTTTAGCATCTCCTCTATTCTTAACATTTGTCATTGACTGCAGAAGATAGAATTTCTTAAATATATACTTCACATGCTTCAAAGTTTGGTCTACTTCCTTAACTCCTCTCTTGAAGCTTAGTAGAATGTGGAGATGCAAAATGAATTAGCTTCTTAAAAAATGGTGAGAAAAGTGGTGAAATTAATACTACTGAATACTACTATGTGTGTATTGATGCCCACTTTTGAAAAACCTTTTGGGAATAGGTACCAAACATATGTATCATGTAAAAATTCATGATAATGTCACTGAATCAGAAATTCCACCTCTGTGAATTTATCTTATAAGCATAGCCCTCTCCCCACTCCCTCTTGACAACAAATATCCTCTGTACAAAGTTTTTGTTTTTCAGTTTAGTTTAACCATAAGACAGGTAAAGTTCTCCTGCAGAGAGCAATTCCTGGAAAGGTACCCAGCTGAGAGCAGTCAGCAGCCAACACTCCCAGCAGCTGAGTATGTGGATGGGGAAGAGGAATCTGGGCAGTGTACTGCAGTGTTCCCTAAAAGATCTGTCTCAGGCATCTGAGGACAAAATTTTGTGTTTAGGGATGCCTGGTTGGCTCAGTGGGTTGTGTCTGCCTTCAGCTCAGGTCATGATCCCAGGGTCCTGGGATGGAGTCCAGCATCAGGCTCCCTGCTCAGAAGGGAGCCTGCTTCTCCCTCTGCTGCTCGTGCTCTCGGGCGTGCATGTGCTCTCTCTCCCCCTGACAAATAAAATCTTAAAAAAAAAAAAAAAAGATTTTGTGTTTAAGGATTCTCTCCCAGGGAGGAGGGACTAGGCTACTACTTGAGGATGTCATGATCCAAAACAAACGGAAATGGGAGGTATACATTTGGCTCTGTAACAACCTACCTAAGTGACCTGAGATAAGTCACTTCAATCTCTCTAGACCTCATTCTTCATCCATAAAATAAGGAAGTTAGACTATTCAAAAAGTAAACTCTCTAAACTGGTTTGTGAATCTCAATGGCCGATCCACATGGAATACCTGAACAGTTTGCAGACATTTCTCAGGCTTACCAAGTCCCTTGGAACACTCCAATTTTTCAATTCTCCCTCTCAAGCCTGTTCTCTTTTAACCTTTCTCTCTCTTTTTCAACCCTTTTCCCTTGCTTCTTATTTCACGATACCTGGTAGTTTGGGGGATAGGGAAAGAAGGTCAGAACAGTAGATTAACTGATTCTAATTCCACACCTATCATTTCAATCTGTTACCAAGTTGTGTCAAATGCATCCCTTAAATATTTCTCATATATATCCTCTCTTCATATCCCAGATGCTGTTGCCATGACTTGGCCTCTCGACCAGCAGCCCTGGCCTAGACTAATGTGAAAGTCTTGATCTCCCAGCTTCTAATTCTGGCTTCCTTCTAACCAATCCTTTTGTCTACTTACACAATATTTTTAAAATGCAAATCTGACCTTGTTGCTTTTCTTTGGTTCCCTATTGCCTGCAGATTAATTTCAACCTCCCTGGCATGACTAATATGATTCTTAATGATCTAGATCTGTCTTCCCTGCTGATCTATGACTTCTTCACACTGCTGGGTCTGATTTCTTGCTCTGTCACTTATTAGCTGTGTGACAACCAACCAATGCCATTATATTCTTTAGTTTTCTAATGTTCGAAAGCACCATAAAGAGTCATCTAGCTCCTCACCTCTTCTAACTGGTTGATTAGGAGTGCCCGAGGCAGACATTTTGGGTATCTCTATAAACAGTTTATACCACAGACAATCAGTGGTCTCTTTAGAGTCATTAGCATCTTTAATCAGACTAGAGAGCCAATTCTGGAAACCTCAGAACCAATTAAAAAAAGCTCATCCCTGAAAATCTGTTCCTCTAGAACCATTCTTGGTTCCAAAATCTTGGTTCCAAAATTCCAGGGTTCTCTACAGAATCATACATACATTATGAGAAATTGGATCACATGATCATGAAGACTGAGAACTCTGATGAGCTGCCATTTGTCACCCTGAGATCCAGGACAACCAGTAGTGTGATTCAGTTCAAATCCAAAAGCCTGAGAAACAAAAGAGGCAAATTCCCACTTCCCCTCCTTTCTGTTCTATCCAGGCCCTCAATGGATTAGATGATGCCCATCCACATTGGGGAGGGCAACCTACTTCACTGAGTCCACTGATTTAAATACTAATCTCATCCAGAAATATGCTTAAAAGCACACCCAAAAACAAGGTTTAATCTGGGTACCCTGGAGCCAGTCAATTTGACATATGAAATTAACCATCACAGTTGGGGCAGTTTCTTAATTTCCCAGTGCTTCATTTTCCTCACCTAAAAGATGTGGTAATATCTCATAGGGTTGTTCTGGGGATCAAATGCTTTGGTACATACAATGAGCTTCAAACTAGGATGACACAATTAACCTCTCTGTAAATAACAGTTATTAGCATTATTTTTTCTAAAATGCCCTTCTTCACTATGTCAGCTTAATGAACCCCTACTCATTAGTCAATTCAAGTGTTAATTTCCCTTTTAAGATTTTGGTGATTATCTCAGTCTTCTTATGCAACTGCAGTATCTTCTAAGTTGCCAAGGTACCCTGAAGATACATCTATCAGTATACATTAAACAGTGCATTATGATTATTTGTTTACATTTTGTCTTCCCTTTTACCTAATCTCTGAGTTATTTGAAGTTGGAACAGTAGAAGTTTTCAATGTCTATAGAAAGCATTAGTCATCTATCACTATGGGCAAATCTCTTGTAATCTTTAGGTACAACACTGTAACAGCCCTGGAGATCCTTTGTCACAGCACTCCTAATTGCTTAGAATGGAGTGAGGCTCTGTGGGATTCAGTCAGTCATCTTCCAAAAGAGAAGAACTAGTCTCGTTTTAACACACCCACTTCACTCTCATGGACTGCTTGATACACGATATATCAATAACTCACTGGGCAACTGCAGCTTTGGAAAGGAATTTGCTTTGTGCAAGACTAGCCTGATAGAGCAGTTAAGAGAGAGTCATGTGAGGAGATGCTAGGGATTCCGGTAATGAAATCCCACCAGTTTGTTATGGAAATCGAATACAATCTGCTTGCTGTGGGTATTTAATGTAATGTTTCGCTGGGTACAGGAGAAGCAATTAGACTGCTGAAAATTGTGTTTGCGTTCCCCATAATTCAATACTGACCACTGTTAGCAGTGTAAGATGTGACAGGACTGATAATTAATTTTGCATGCAATCAGTGTAATAAGAAGGGAGGGAAAAACAAGGAGGGGAAAAAAATACCTCTATATTCAGAGGTAGAAAAAATGTTACTTCCAAAGGTTTGATAATGACTTCTGCAGAGCCAGCCTCTGAGTAGGAGAACAATCCAGACAAAATCCATACTGATAATGAGTTTCTATGCTTCAGATGGGGAAAAAAAAAAAAAACACATCATGGAGGCCATCCATGACCATTTCCTCTCTTGTGTCTCTCTTCCTTGAACTAAAGACTAATTGGGTTTTGTTTACATTTATAAATAAGTGAATAGTAAGCTCCTCTAAAGCCAGTTACAAACCCTGGGCCTTCTGTTCCCTTTGTGCTTCTCCTTGAAGGAAATTCTTATTTCAAACACTCTATGTGTGAGTGTATCTGTGTATATGTGTGTTCTGTCTCAATAGAACTGTCACAGAGGTGAACTGCCTTGAGATATCTCTTGTCTGCTTACTCTGTTCTCTATCAGATTTCAAGTCGGATATTTTTGGAGGATTGTCTTCTAAAGTTTTTAACAGCAGCAGCGGATACTTTGGTAATAGATAATTGGATACAATTTCTGCTAACAGAAAATATAGCATTGGTCATTCAGTCTATCTATCTATCTATCATCTATCTATCTAAGAGACAACCTTAAAATGCCAGCATTAGTGGAAAAAATGTAATTCAACCAAGTCTACTGCTAGGTGAATTATACCATATTGTGGTAGAAGCATCACCAGCTATCGGTGCCCTGCATAGTTCAGCTCTGGTTTAGTGTACTTTATGCTAGACCAGAAATTAAAGTTTGACTTAGAACTGTTTCTGATTCATCTTTATATGCTGGGAACCAACCTAGCTCTTGGTGGCAAAAGGTGATCAACACATTGATGGAAATAAGTGAGTATGTGTAAGCATTGATTAGTGAATCAGTCACCAGTCAGTTAGTTGGTTAGTCTCTTCTAAGATTTGGAAACGTGAGGTTTCTTTGGGCAATGCCTATCCAACTGGTACGAACTTTGTCAATTACTTATAAGAGGAGAACCCAAGGCTAAGGCAAAATGTGAGTTATTTCTTTGCTACTTGGGAGCTGAGAGTGGTTTGGCTAAACAAGATTAAACAAAGACAGAGTCTGAGCAGCTGGGAATGTATTTTCTGAAGCTTGGAACATCCACAGAGTCCAGAGGCAGCTTAGAATTAAGCTCTTTCCTGTTGGGGGTAAGACAGTTGATTAGAACCTGAGCAAAGCTCATATATGTAGTAATTAGGAATTGTGCTCAGTGTGAATAACAGTGATACAAAAAATAGTGGTATAAACACTACAAAAATTTATCCTCTCACATAAATAAATTCAGGATTAGGTAGTTTAAGGCTGATAGGGAATTTTCCACAAAGTCATGTGAGACCCAAACACTTCTACCCAGCACATGACTTCCACCCTAAAGTTACTTTACAATCCAATATGAATGCCGAAGTTCCAGTCATTATATCCAGGCAGCAAGAAATGCAAGGGGTGTCCCTTGCACTAAAGTCAGATCCCTTAAAGCAGTTGAATTGTTTGTACCCTTGAGCACTTGTGTAGATATGTTGTTTGTCAAACTTTAAGTTACTTGCCCACTTAGCTGCTACGGAGGTTTGGGAAATCTTTACTTGTTTGGTTTTAAAGCTGGGTTCACTGTTGTTGTAAATTACATTGAGTGTTTATTAAAAGAAAAAGAGAAAATGGGTATGGGGGAGGGACTTGCATGGTTCACATGCTGATGTGAGTTTCACATACTGATAATGTGAAACTCACATTGTTTCTTCACATGGTTACATAAAGTGTGCCTACCTTTTCCATCACTTTGCCATGTTTTGGGTGGCTCTCCTTTCCCCAGGACTTTTTAGTCTTAAAAAAAAAAAAATCATCGTATGTTGTACAGAAGGGAGCTATCCCTGGAGTAGCTCTTTATCTGTTGGAGCATGTTGCTTATAAACAATTTGTATTTTGCTTTTCTCACTTAATATGTACTATGTGCATTTTCTATAATATTTTATTTCCATCTCTTTAGCAATTAAGAACACAGAACCTGTCCATGTGTTTGAATTGGTCTTGATCTTCTCACACTTTTTAAAAGAAAGAAAAATACAGTTATTTTTCACTGAAACTGCATCCTAAATTTGGTTTTCCAAAAGTTGAGCCATTCCATTGTGAAGTGGCCTGATCTACCTCCAGGTGGCAATCCAACAAACCAATGGCTGAATGTGTCCCTCTTTGAAAACCTCACTCTAGAAGGGGCTGTGTCACACTCCACTGGCAAACTGCTCTTTCCAAAGGGAGAAGTTACACCATTTCCAGGCATTGGCAGCTTTCAGCCCAGAACTCAAAGGATAAAGGATAAATGGATATTGTACTTGTCTTTAGCTCCACAAAGGCTCTGAGAAATAAGTGAGCAACAACACAAAAACGTATAAAAGGCATAGTATAAAAATGACCACATCTTTGCCCTGCTTCTTTGAGAGGATGACATGGCAAAAGCTATTATACCTAATAAGAAAGGACATGAGTCTCTTGGGAAAGACTACATTTAATCTTGTAGAAGTAGTTTAAATTATAAGTCAATCAACAAATATTTTGAAGCACCTTCAAATGCAAAGTACTATACTAGACAGTGTAGGGGATGCCTAGAGCATCAGAAGTGCTTCCTGACTTTCATATTTGAAAGAAGTAACATAGGTTTAGTGCCTAGTGCCCTGACTAGAGCATAGCAGGAGATCCACAAATGTTACTTTCCTTCTCATTTTCCTTTCTCATCCTTCCCCTTAAGGAACTTAATTCTAGAAAAAAGGTGATGAATATGCAAAATGTTAAATACCAACATAATATCTAAATAGCCATATAATTTCACGTTAGTTACCGAACACCACCATCTCAAGTTTGCTAAGTGCTCCGCAGTACTTTCTAACACGAATTTACCCAAATAACAATGTTTTCTTTAAGAAGATGTTGTGAAAGGATGCTGCATACCTTGTCTTTTGTTTTTTTGTTTTGTTTTGATTTTTCCATTCTATGAGTATCAGAATCTTGATTCAAACAGGTCACGCCCACATCATCAGCATATTGTATGTAACACTATTTGTGCATCCTAAATTTAATTTCAAAATCTCTCTACACAGTAAACTCCACGAAGTTAGCTTGTCTGAGTTATTCACTTTGGTATTCCTATTGCTAGCAACATAGCTTGTACACAGTGTAAGAGCAATCAATATTCGATGAACATATGAATCAATGAAAATCAACTGAACCCACACTATGAAGGAAAACATATACCATTTACTCCACATAGCAATATAAAAGGATCAATAGGTGATGCCCAGTAAATTATCAGTCTCTATTCCCTCCTCATTAAAGATCTAGTGACAATCTCTAAGTGGCATTGTCAGACTTGATTGTTGTTTACTTTCCTAGCTGCATGTGGTAGAATCCCTCTTGTTGCTTCAAAACCTTACTATAAATTAGCCTTCTCCTTTACACATGATCAAAATAATGTCTCTAAGTAGACACTGACCACTCTATCAATTGATTTCTTCCCAAAATTTCTAATCTATAGACTCATTTGAAGGCTCTAATCTCTTGCTCCTCCCACTCCCCAATCTGGGTTTTCTCTGAAAGGATGTTTATTTATTCTGGTCTTGTGATTGTGGCAAGAAGACCTCAACCTCTTTTGGTGGGATGAATCATTTCCAGTTTGAAGTGCAGGCTGATAACAGTTTTCCCATTTGCACATCCCTGGGATACTCATCATTAGTCTTCTGGTTAAGTCTTTTCAGACTTATCATGTGGTGGGCACTTTCCCACACAAACTCACCACACTGAGTCACAATGAAGGAGACCTAGGGGTTGAATAATGTGACTAAAAATACATATAAGAAAGATAAGGAAGTAAAACATGGCTCTTCTGATTTGCCAATTCAATTTTCTATTTACCATAAGGTACTGCCTCTCTTTGAGGAATGGAGTCAATAAAAATGACGGCTGTAGGGGAGGGGAAGATCACTGTGAGCCGAATTATATATAGGAGAACATTTTGAAGCATAAGGGACCCAGAATTGGGTCTTGAAATGAGGCCTAAATTGGAAAAGGACAATTAATAAATACCCTTTATTAAGAATATCTTTGATCTTCTTTTACAAAATATTTTTAAAAAGCATTTGAAGAAAAAAAAATCGACAAATAAAAAGAGGTGTTTTTCAGTTTACAGGTATTTGGAATTGTGTCCCACTAATATTTGGCACTTTTATCCATTAACATATTGCCCCATGAGATAGGAAACTAGAGGTGTCCTAGGCTGGCTGGACACGAGCCACTGCCAGGAGGGTAGCAGCTGAACCAGTACTAGTAAAAATCCATGGGCATCAGATTCCAATCCTTATCTATAGAAAGCTCCTTCTTATCTCCACTAAAAAATGGGAATGCAATGTATTTGCTACGGAGAGCTCTAGCAGGAAAAGTCCGCCTATCCTTCAGTTTTCTTTTTGTTAAATAAAGAAGGAAAAGATAACAGGGATCATCACTGCCCATCAATGGTAGAAAAATCAATTCACCACCTCCGATACCCTTCCCAGTTTTTTAACTTCTCCAACCCTCTCTCTCTCCACCAGCTCCACCACTCATTTGACCAATCCAAATCAATCTGAAAATTTCACAGCATCATGTTAATATGAGGGAAGATAAAACAGATTATGTTACCCAAAGGTCACCAAATCCTCAAACTCTCTTCATCATATTTCCTCTAGAATAAGTATATTAGTTGTACACAGTTTTGAGCCTTGCTTTATCCAGACCCCTTTATGATGTGTAACAGTAATTTTACAGCAAATATCAAGACAAAAATATAAGCACTGAATTGAAAGAAAAGAAACACCCCCAAATCTGGGGATATTTATCAATGAGATCAGATTATCAATAGCCTTAAAATATAATCAGAGTGATCCCATGGGGGGGGAATATTTATTGGATCACAGAGCCTCGTCTACTATAAAAAAGACTTCATGGATTAACATCTAAATATGTGGCTCAAACTGCTATTTTCCCTGTGGCTTTAATAAAGTTTATTCCCTCTGCTTGAATTACCTAAATTCTGTTTTTCCACCCAGGAAAGATGTGTTCCTGGAAAAAATAAAACACAAAAAACTTAGTTACAGGTAAATCCTGAATGTTTCTTTTTTCCACTGTGGGAGATGGTGGCTCCTTAAGTCACACTTTGCCAAAATAGCTGAATATTGTATCTGGATCTACACAGTCTTGCCTATCTCTCTGGGGCTGAAGTTTCACACACTGCTGAATTTTTTTTTTTTTCTTCCCAAGAGTTAGAAGAGCAAATTGCCGGCCGGGATGAAGACTGTTTTTGTCACAACCCCAGTATTTTTCATCTGAAAAGACTATTTCCGGTTAACTAGCATAATAAACTTTCTACTAGATTTTAGAAAATGAAACTGCATATACAAAATGTATATAAATGTTGCTTTCTTAATTTTGTCATCTCCATCACTTACATGGATAGCTTTCAAATGTGTTTGACTGCTAAAACCCAAAATAAATACATTTTCTTGTGACAGAGTACAAACACACATACATATATGTACACAAATGCAAATGAGCATGTGCACATATACACAAAAACACATCCCAATATATATAACTTAAGAGTTTCATGAATAGTATTTACCCTTTCGTCAAAGTAAATTCACTAAACTGGATTACATATAGCAGTATAAGCTGTCATATGTATCTGTAACATAACTGCCTCTGCTAAAACTCCCTTCTTCATGGTTTTCTCCTAGTAAAGCTCCATAAAAGTGTGTCCAAGCTGATCACTTCCTTTGTGCCACAGTGAGCCTAGAGCATTGGTCCATACATATTAGACTATAACTATTTGTTTATCTTTTTATTTTGCCTACTACCGAGTTTCTTGAAAACCATGACTCTGGATTAAACATCTTGGCACTCCCAATGATCTGAATATTATATGGCACTTGGTAGATGCTCAACAAATACCTGTTGACAATTCATTCACTGGAAATTCCAACATGAACACAGATGAGTAAAATCAATGAAAAAAGCCCATGAGAGAATTATCCTACATTGTAAAAATCAAATTCATGTAGGGACTTCTAGAGAAAAACGTTAACCGTGATGCTTTGAGATGGTCCATGCTAACTGAAATGAGTCAGGTAACCGCCACTGTTCCCACATTCACATGTGTGGACAATCCCAGCAGCTGCTGGGGATCATAGGTTACATAAATAACTGGTGTTGAAATAATCATAAATGTTTGCATGAATGTGGTTTATTTCAAGTATCACCTGAGGGGCGCCTGAGTGGCTCAGTCCGTTGAGCAATGGACTCTTGATGGGGGCTCAGGTCAAGCCCTTGAGTTGAGGCTCCACGCTTTGCAGGGAGTCCGCTTCTCTCCCTCTCCCTCTGTCCCTCCCCCCACTAGCCTACGGGCACCCACAGGCACTCTCTCTTTCAATAAATAAATCTTTAAAAAAAAAAAAAAGTATCATCTGAAGCCTGAACCACGCAACCACTTGTAACTAGCCCTTGCTCTTTAAAAACAAACAAACAAAACAATAAAGTGTAACAAAGAATAAAGGCATCTCCACATCATTTATTTATTTATTTATTTAGGTCTCCACAGTAATTGAACATCCACTGGGGAAGAAGAAGGGAGAAGACTGAAGAGGTGGAACGGCTTTGCGTTTCATCATGAAGATTTATCCGGAGGTAACAAAAAAGACATTTGTTAATTTTCCTCCCGAGTGGTTTCTGGAGGCTTTCCAATGATCAAACAAAGAGAGCCTCATTAGCTAATTCCAGAACAGACAACAGACGAAGCTGCAGCCTCAAGTGCAGGCCCCTTCTACTATAGAAATCATGGAGTCCCTCCATTGTCCTGCCATCATTAACCAAGAAGAACTCCACAGCATGCATCCTCCTATATACCTTTTGATCCATTACTTTCAGTAACAAATGGCCATTTGTCTCCTACTCCTTATTCTGGCCAGCAGGGGACAGAAGCCTGGGCACAGACAAGGGTGGTACCGATCGATGGCATTGCCCATCAAAACTATGCGTTATCTTGATGGAATACACAAGGACTGGGCAGGATCCTATCTAGACCCTAGGACTCCTTCTCTCAGACACTTTAGTAATATACAGGCTGTCATTCCCCCCAAATGATAATCTTATCAATATTTCTGATTAAAATATTATCTGAAATATTGTTCTAAGAGCTTATCCTGACATAGGCCCAGGCACCACCTTGAAAACAGAGCTCCTAGATGTTTATGAAGGCTGGAGTCAAGGTGACCAAAAAGAGAACCATGGCCTGAAGCTCTCCCGACACACAGGCATGGGCCATTCTTGCCCAGATGGCTTGTTAATTAAGATACTTCAGAAGAAAGGCTGAGTCCTCATCAGACCACAAGAAAAGATCAGTCGTGTAGTTTCACAATGACTATAAATCAAATCATGATAAAAGATAAAATGAACAAAGAGCCTCTGCTCTGACATACAAAAGCACTGGTAGTGTTTTTTGTTTCTGTTTTTCCCCATATTCCAAATGGTATGTAGTTACCTCGTCAGATTAGGGTGGGATTTTAAACCTAATTTTCACCTTAGAAAAGTTTTCTTGGAAAAACTTTGGAGGGCATGAGAAAAGTTGAAAAAAAAATCAAATAGAAAATAAGATTATTCTAGGAATTTCCCATTTTTATTTATATACCCTCTCTCCCAGTCCTCTATAGCAGACCATTCCAACACCTGTGAGATTGCTCACAGAACATAGTAAATACTGACCATTTTTTATTGGTTTCACCAAATTTGCATTAATATGAGAAATTTTCAATTATTAAATTGATCTTTTTCCCCTAAATATGGACTTTCTTCTCCGTGCAAAGTACGAGTTAAGCCAAAGGATGAGGAAGACTTGGGCCCTAACCTCCCCTCAAAAAGGAAAGAATGTAAAAAAAAATAATAATCACTAAAAAAAGGGCTAACTGTAAAAAGTGCCATAACATATGTATCAATTAGGGATTAAGGAATTCAGAAAAGGGAACAAATATCCTGCTTCACAAAAAAAGGAAACTGTGAATAAGGCATTAGCTAATCCAAAGTAAGCCAGAGAACCCATTCAGGCAGAAGGAATAACACGGAAAAAAGGCATAGAGGTCTAAAAGAGCAGAAGATAAGAGGGGAACAATAAGACAGTTATGGTTCCAGCTTGGGGCTCAGGAGGGCATGAAGCAGGAGATGAGGCTCCAAAGACATATTAGGTGTTGAATACCACAATAAAGAGATTGAATGTGCTTGTGCTTACTCTCTTTTTTTTTTTTTTTTTTTTGTTTGAAAGATTTTATTTATTTATTTGACAGAGAGAGACACAGCAAGAGAGGGAACACAAGCAGGGGGAGTGGGAGAGGGAGAAGCAGGCTCCCCGCAGAGCAGGGAGCCCGATGTGGGACTCGATCCCAGGACCCTGGGATCATGACCTGAGCCGAAGGCAGTCGCTTAACCGACTGAGCCACCCAGGCGCCCTTGTGCTTACTCTCTTTTACTTCCCCTGGCCAAGGGAGTGTTTTGACTGTCTTTTAATGAAACAAGTTATCATTCCATTGTAAAGAAAATAACACTGGGAATTTGTGAATAATCAATTGGACAGGAGGCGTAGAAAGGCAAGAGTATCAGCTCAGAAGCTAGTGTAAAAGTCCTTGTAAGAAATGGAAGGACTGAAAAAAGGCTGCATCCCACATGTATTTCACATGTTGAAGGAGGGCTTGGCTACTAGTTGAAGGTGAAAGATGAGTTGGATTGATCCCTGAAGCTCAGAGCCTTGATACGGGGGGAAGTGAGCAGCGTGTGGAATACAGGATAGTGACTGGACTTGAGCCACCATAAAATGCCAAAGGTAGTTCCAGCAGAGATACCTGCCAGGTAGTTGAAAATATGATTTTAAGTTAGATTTAGGAATCATTCAAGAATTACACATAATAGGGGCACGTGGGTAGCTCAGTCAGTTAGGCGTCTGCCTTCGGCTCAGGTCATGATCCCAGGGTGCTGGGATCGAGTCCCGAGTCAGGCTCCCTGTTCTGCGGGGAGTCTGCTTCTCTCTCTCCCTGTGCCCCTCCCCCCTGCTTGTGCTTACTCGCTCTGTCAAATAAATAAATAAATAATCTTAAGAATTACACATAATAGTTGATGTCAACTGATAAAATCACCTATGGAAAAGTATATTTTAAAGAATATTAGAGAAAACAGGTGTATCTCTAATTTTTAAATACACTCGTCTAGTTCTTAGAGAAATTGGCTAAGTCTCTGTTTAAATATATGTATAAGCAATACAAGTTTTGTCTTTGGGGAACCACAGCTTATTACATTCCTATCTCAGAGTAGACAAGTAACTACAGAACACCACGATGAAGTGACCTCTCACCTCCAGCACATTAATACACCAGTGGGAACACTATCAGGAAGGAGGATGAAATAGAAACAAGAGAAGACAGGGGCAAGATTATTTTAATAAGATGAGGAAACACTGCACAGCACTGTAAAACTTGGAGTTGAGAAGAAAGTGCTGGGCAAACATTTATTTTCTTAAATTCAAAAATAAGTGAGATGGAAAGAAACAATAAGCACTGTCAACTCACTCAGAAGCTGCTCTCTCTTGGAACCATAAAACGATTTTACAGCCTGTACAATCTTGTTATGAGATAGCTCATCATGACATAATTTCACAGATGCAACATGGAATAACTACATGGTTGCTGTGAAACTGTTAGCCTGTAACTGGGATATTAATCCTGTTCACACAGCATGAGGATTACGAAGACGGTCTCCTGCACTTCTCTTTTCTTCTTGAAACACAGAGTCACCACTCTTGCAGCAGGTGAGTAGTATCTTGCTTCCAGACTTGTTTTATTTCGTCTAATCCGTGTTTTAAAGAAAAGAACCTTTAAATGCAGGTAATGAATTCAAAGAGTAAGCGTAACAGTCTTGACTTCTGGCTCATCTTGAAAAATAAGAAAATGTCATAGGTCTGGCCCAGCAGACATGACAGGCAGAAGGTGGGCAGGGGCTGCCTTCTCAAGACTAGGTTCTCCAGGATGTCACAGTCCTCACTCCTCTCTGTTGTATCTTTGATAGGGAGACCAAGAGTTAGTGCCTGACCTCAGGCCCTCCTGGCTCATTAATTTTATTTATTTTTTATTAAAGTATGGTTGACACACAATGTTTCATTAGTTTCGGGTGTACAACACAGTGATTCAACAACTCTACATGCTGTGCTATGCTCACAAGTGTAGCTACTACCATCTGTCCCCACACAATGCTATTACAATACCGTCGAATAGAGGCTTCCAGTGATAGCATGTTTAAGTCACGGGGATGGAAAGTATAGCAGAGGGAATATAGTCAATGGCTCGCTTATTTATTTATTTTTAATTTTATTTTTTTAAGATTTATTTATTAGAGAGAGAGAGCGTGCACACGCACACAAGCAGGGGGAGGGACGGAGAGGGAGAAGCAGACTCTCCGCTGAGCAGAGAGCCGATGCGGGGCTCCATCCCTGGACCCCAGGACCATGACCTGAGCCAAAGGCAGATGCTTAACCGACTGAGCCACCCAGGTACCCTGGCTCGTTTATTTTATATCCTCCCTGTAGGCATATGAGTTTGTAACCTCTATTTTAATGTAATGAACTGAAAATGACCTCTAAGATTACATTAGAATGAAGACCATCACAATATGGTGTCTAGATCTGTTCCTTCCTAAGAACCCAGGGCATTGGTTGTATAACTTGATGGAGCCAACATCTTGATGTACTTTATGTACTTTATGAGGGGCCAGAATGAAACTTTGTTAAAATGAGGGCTTAACTGAGACCAAGACAGGAGAATGTTGTACCTTGGAAATGAAAAAGGTTAAAGTTCAAATGAAAATGTGGTAAACTCAGGCTGTTTACTCAAAATGAGAAAACATGTATGAAGGATCTATTCATCAGGTGGGATCAGAGTGCAGGGTAGAAAGCATAGGTACGTCCTTATCATATGAATAGCTTGGGGACCCTTGGACCTCTATCAGAAACAACAAAGAACAGATGCAGAATCTAATTCCTCACAGAAAGGGCTGGTAAGTACATGGAGGAAAACGGGCCACAATCCCTCTCGTTGGAATTGAGAAAAGTTCCTGCAAACCTCAGAGTCAATGCCTTTGAGAGAGGACAGATATCTGAGAAACTCTGTGTGCCCTAGGGACGAAGCTAGAAGGGCCAGGTAGACAGCCTGGCCATGCCACAGGGATATTCGAGGGGCTTTCTCTCTCTCTCACTCATGTTTCTAAAGCATTTTAGTACTTCATCAATAAAGAAGTAGCATTGACAATGTCTCTGGAATGCCAAGATGTGAACGTGTACAGCAGAGCCTGAATACCAACTTAGGCCTTTTTAGACCTCTTAGTAATTATTACACTCTAATTAACATTGCCCCCTTCTCAATGCATGCACTCATGTACACAGATACTCACATGTACCTGATGTAAAATGAAGGATGATATAAAAAAGTTATAATCTTGAAATCTGAGACTACAGATTATTCCAGGAGAACAGAAACTTGAGGGTAATGAATGAACCATAGGGAAGGAATGGGCCATGGTACAGTCAAAGGCTGGCCTTATATTGACTTTGTTACATCATTATGTCAGGGCACCTCCATTATCTCACCTTCAGACAACCCCCTTCAATGATGATGTTATAAAGTACCAAGGCCACTTCCCCCAGAGCTTTCCAAGATTGGCTGGGCAACAGTAAGCCTCTGCCCTTGATACTTTTAAATAAACTTTTTATTTTAGAATAGTCTGATTTACAGAAAAAAATCCAAGGAAAGTACAAAGAATTCCTACTTAACCTATATCCAGTTTCTTGTTATTAACATATTACATTAATGTGGTACATTTATCACTATTAATGAACAGATATTGATACATTATTATTAATCAAAGCCCATACTTTATTCTGTTTTCCTTAGTTTTTACCTAATATCCTTTTTTTCTGTTTCAGGGTCCCATCTAGGATATCACATTAAATGTAGTCATGTCTCCTTAGGCTCCTCTTGGCTGTGACAGTTTCTTAGACTTTCCTTGTTTTTAAGACCGTGACAGTTTTGAGGAATACTAGCCAGATATTTTGCAGAATGTTCCTCAATCAGGATTTGCCTGACATTTTTCTCATGACTAGACTATGGTTATGGGTTTGGGAAATGAAGATAAGAGTGCTAAAATGCCATTTTCATTATATCATATTAAGGGTACACACTATCGATATGATTATCACTATTGATTATGACATTGACTACCTGGCTGAGGTAGTTTTCTTCAATGAAAATTACTTTTTTCCTCTTCTCTACACTGTACTCTTTGGGAAGATGTCACAACATGCATTCCACACTTAAGGAATGGGGAGTTACACTTCATTTCCTTGAGGGGGGAATACTTATACAATTTACTTGTAATTCTTCTACATGGGTGATATGTCTATTCTCACTCATTTATTCAATAAGTTATTCATATCAGTATAGACTTATATTTTGTACTTAAGGTTATAATCCAATATTACTTCATTTTGTTGCTAAAATTGGCTTTGGCCAATCTTTCTATTGGCTCCCGTGTCCCTGTGACATACCCCTATATTTTGTTTTGGTGTTCTCTTTCTTCCCTTCTCCCTTCTCCCCTTCCTCTCCTTCTTTGCCCCCACCCCACCCCCAGGTACTTTCTTACTTTCTATCACTACAAGTTGCTACAGGTTTGTCTTGTACATTCCCTGCACAGTCCCAGAATTAGCCACTTTTCCAAGGATTCCTGGTTCCTTTTCCTGGAGAATGATATTAGGAACCCAAATAGATCTACATGCAAGGTCCTCTTGTTTTTAAAGTTTCCAGGAGAACTGAGAATTTCTAGCCCACTCGGTTCCCCTCTTCTGGTATCTTCCTCCATACCTGGATTTGTAGAGCCTACCTTCCAGCTTCACTGATTTTACTCTGTTGGCTTCACACTGCTCCCCTGCTGAATTACCTTATGCTACTTCCTTTCCCTCCCTGCTTAACCAGGACAGTGTTTTTGTAGATTCTCACATTTGACCTTAAAATATTTGGGGTTTTATCTCTTTGAATTTTATTATCATTACTTATGCTGTGATACTTTCTCCTTCAGGCTCTGACATTGAGCTTTGTGCATCTGAAGTACTCATGTGGGTTTTATGTGTGATGGAAAACACTCTCTTCCATTCAGAGACTATTCAGAGGACCTAGAGAAATTTGGGCACATTGGAAAATCTCTAAGGAGCTCAGAGTTTAAAAAGGTATAAAAGATAAAATAAGGTTCACAAAACCAGGAAAGAACATAAAAGGATGCACACTCCCACAAGTAGACATTGCAGCATGGTGTAATGGTAAAAAACCATGGAACTTGGAGCCAAATGGCCTAAATTCAAACCTCAAACCTCAGTTCCACCACCTTTTGGTTTTGTGCCTGAGCACAAGCCACTTCCCTCTCCAAGTTTCAGTTTCCTTATCAATAGAATGGAGATTTTATAATATCATCTACCTAAAGCAATTGTTAATGTCAACTGAGTAAATATATATAAAGTGCTCAGAATAGGGTGTAGAACAGAGTAAGCTCTACATAAATATTTATTATTGCTGTTGTTATGAATAACATCAGGTAAATTGAAGACTGTGATTAACCAAGTCCTGCACAAAAGCCAGTGATAACCTATGAAGTTTTGTTTTGTCTGGTTGTGGGTTAAAATTGTGGTATTTATGATCTGTCTAGAGCAACAACAAAGAAGGTTTGGGCTATTGCTTAAAACAGAGGTGCGAAGGCACAGGAAATAGGACCACGTACTTTAAATATTTCCTCTCCAAAGAATGAACTTCATGCTAAAAGAATATCCCTGGTTATCCAGGAAGATAAGCTCAAAATAGGAGAGGGGGGAATGGGGGATCAATTAGATTCTCCCAATGAGTTCAAGGATAAGGCCCAAATGAGTACTGTTCTGCTTGTATATATGATGGTGGCACCACTGTTAGGAGTCTTTTAAGTAATTATGAAACTAGATTCAGAACATGGAGGATGGGAAATAATGGCCCAATTTTCAAAGTGGGCACTGGATAATGAGTAGTTGTCTTAAAATATTGGAGAAGTTCTAATCCTCTCCCATGTTATCTATTTATTTCAAGACTGCAGAGTTGGGTTCTATAAGCACAATATAGGAAACAAATAGCAAATTAATTTAAGAAAAATTTTTCTGAGCATTTGAGCTGTCCAAACACAGAAGAGACTGCATTGAAAAATACTCAGATTTTAAAGTAAGTGATTCTGGGACTGCACTTCCCCTCCCAAGTCCACCTCTTCTCATCCACTTCTTAGCTCTTCTATCATGAAAAGATTTGATAATCTGGTCAAATTTGAAGCCATTCATTTGACCACATTTTACTATCGGATGGAGTCACTATACCTCAAAAAGCACAAAGAAATATGTGCTCTTTCTCTTCCAGATTCTACAAGGTGTTGATCTCCCTCCTTCCCCCAAACCCACATCCTGCTGGACACATTTTTTCTTTCTGGTGCTTAGAAATCTGCTCTGGGGCAAGTAGAGAAGACTCAGCTTAGGCTTCAAGCCCAAGTATAGACTTTTCAAAAGCTCTGCTTTGTGGATAACAGAGCTTCCACAGCTGTTAGTAACATGGCCCTTGGCACTTCTTCTCCCATATTAGCAGCTCCCTCAGGAACCCTGACAAGGAGGTACTATGCTGGCATTCTCAGCTTTCTGTGTAGAATACTATCAAGTAGAACCCCAATCCCATCTTACCCTGCAGTAGGGGACCCACAAGATAGATGGGGTACAAGATAGATGATCTTTTGTCAGGAATGTCTAGGAGAAAATGTCTGCCTTAGACAGGAAATGGGACTAAAGTGTTCAGATTCTATGGCAAGCTGGCTGACAGCCATGAGCGGACTTTTAGAAGATGAGGTTGGCACACAAAATCCCTGATAACATCTCTGCCACAACTGAAGTTCTCTCCCAACTCTCTGCACTAACTACCCTGCAAAGAAGACTGCGAGTTTATCTATCTCTGCAAAATCTCTGCCTTTTCCTCTTCAAACTACATCTATCTTAAAATCTCATTACTTTTCATCTCTCCATCCCCCCACAACTGCTACATTTGGATTTAAAAAATTAACTTCTACATTTTCTTGTTTGAGTATTCAAAATTTAAATGAACTGTTTACATTGAGGATGGGGGGAGGGGACCATTGGATAAAGAATCTTCTAATAGGTATCTTAGAATGTTCACCCTTGAGGTTAGAATGCATTTTAACCTTAGTCTTTATGCCTTGAGATTAATCAGCTTGGTGCAATCTCCTCCCCTGCCTATATATTTTACATTCAAAGAAGACTGACTCCAAAGCCATGTCTGAGTCATTTTGTTTTCCACACCTCCAAGGGCCTGAGTCAGTCTATGAATCATTTACCTGAGTTCTCAGAAAAGACTGCGTCTTCTAAGACAAAGGGTCACAATGACCACTACTTTCAGTAAGTTCTCTGTAAACATGAAGTGATAGTAACAGGTAAGAAGATAACGGAGGTAATGGGTTTGGTTAAGAACAGTCACCCAAACTGAAAAATAAATTAACAGTAATAACAAAAGTAATACAAATGGGACATTAGGGAATATTGCTGGGCAGAACTAAGGTTTGACTAATATTACTGCACTTTATTTTGTGTGTGTGTGAATGCCAAATGATTTTTCTACTTAGTAAAAAACAACCACTTCAGCCTCTTTGTCTGTTCTGTAGTATAGGAAAGAATAAAGAGAAATTTGTCCCTGGAGTGACATTTTCTTATGCAAACTAATGTAAATCACACATCTCTGTGTTGAAAGCTTGTCTGACAAGTATTTCCAAAGCACAAAACAAATCTCATATCAGGTTAACTTGCACTGGGCTCATGCTGGTAAAGGACTTTTAGTACTTCAGAGAAGGCTGAAAAATGATTTCCATGTGAGGAAAAAAAGGTACCCAAATATCATGGTGTATTAAGGGATTAGTGCTAGCTTAAAGCATTCTTTCTCCCCTTCATAACCAGGGACAATCTTTTGATCTAATCTAAGTGGTAATTTAATTTTAACACAAGTGGAAGAACTGAAAGGTTGCAGAGTATAGAAAGAGAGATGAGATCATTGAGAAACAGGATCTTCCCTTCACCAGGTAGGGGAGCAATCTGGTAAGCTGGTATGTGTGTCAGACTTACTGTTGTATGTGTTGTATATGTCTTAGCAGTTATGATTCCATGTGGTCACTAAGGAAAGACAGAAATTAAAAACTCAGGTTGTTTTTGTTCAGAACACATTTGTGCACCTGCTATATCTGAGGTATTTCCCTATTTCTTGTTTCTTTTAGATCTCATGAATTTTGATATCCCAAATTTCTTTATTACCTATCATGTTTTAGATAAAGTAAACCGAAATTTAGAAAAACCAATTTCCCTAAGGCCATGCAGCAAATAATTGGAAGAACGAGGATTCAAACTCACATCTTTCCTACTATGCCATACTGAATCTTTACTACCCTTCTGAACTATCAGCTCACCTATTGTCATAATGCATACTACATGGATTAAAAAATAAAGGTGGGAAAAAGCCCTTAAACCTATTGCCAGCAAGTGATGAGGGAACAGAAGGCTAGCTGAGGAAAAAGCACAAGCTGATACCCAGCAACCTCCACCCCCCACCCCCACTCCTGGTCGGGATATGTGTGACATTTCTCTAGGAAGCTCCCAACTGTCTTCATGTTAATGCCTTGCTAGAGGGAAAAACAACCTTAACTCGACAATGGCAAGGCCTCTGGTATCCTGTGAGTCTTCCTTAACATAAGAAAATCCTTTTGAAACCTCCCTTTTCCTTACCTCCCTCAACTCCAAAGTATATAATCAGCCACCCCTTACCACCCCGGTGCAGCAGCTCTTTCTGCCCACAGGTCCTGCTTTAATAAACCACCATTTTACACCAAAGACATCTCAAGAATTCTTTCTTGGTCGTCGTCTCCAGACCAAACCCCACCAAACTTCACCTATATTTTGAAACCACATCAGAAAAGATGTACTACATATACAGCAGAATGGCAAGCATAGGAGAGAACTAAAGGTGGGCCAAAAAAAAAAAAAATTACAAGGCCCCAGTTTGGTCCTCATACATACTGGGAAAGAGGCCCTTTCCTTCTGGCACAAACCATGAAGAAAACCTGCTGTCTTCAGATTTGCATAACTAATCCTCAGCCTCGGACTAATATTCTCTTTATGAAACCACAGAAGAAGAATTGCCACAAACTTCAGAATGATCTAGATCAGCTCTGCACAATAGAAATATAATGTGAACCACCTATGTAATTATAGATTTCCTCGGAGCCATATTAAAAACAGTACAAAGAAATAGGTTATATTAATTTTAATAATATATTTTATGTAACCCAATCTACTCAACATATTATGATTTCAACATCTAATTAATATAAAAATTGTTAATGAGATAGTTTATATCTTTAATATTAAGTCTTTGAAATCTAGTATATATTTTACACTTACACTGCACATTGCAATTTAGATGCTAAATTTTCAAAGCTTTAGAAGAAATAGAACAATAAAGTTTTGTTTTTTTAAGTAAAGTTGTGTTTAATGGAAAATATTTTACCCTGCTTCAGTTTTTAAATTCAAATTGATTAGACTTAAATACAATTTAAAACTCATTTTCTTCATTCACACTAGCCATTTTAATTACTCAGTAGTCATGTGTCAGTGGCTATATTGAACAGCACAGTTGTAGATGAATAGGTAGATATTATAGGGGAAAAGCTTATACTAAGACTTCCACAGTGAGCAACTATGAAAATGAAAGCTAAATCCCATGTATCCAACACAGAGTGGAAGGCATTTTCTGTAAATAAATACTCCACATGCCTTTTCATCTCTTGATAATTGTCTACAATATAAACAAGACC